>NW_004524585.1:13111274-13190083 GCF_000260255.1 Octodon degus | reverse complement strand
ATGTGGTGCTGGGGGATTGAACTGCAGTCCCTGTGTTTTGCTTAGCTTAGCTTATTCTAAGTAGGTGCTTTAGACCACTGAGCCATCTCACCAGCCCCAGACCTGAAGTTTTAAAACACAAGTTAAGGTCTTTCTTCTAAAGCAATATTTCTAAGCACAGTAACTAAATCAGATGTGCTGCGTTTAGAAAAAACAAGCATTAGGAGATAGTAAATGTGCTACCTCTGTTACCAAGACACTGGAGAAACCAAGTAGTGTGAACTTGGACACTGGACCAGCTGAGCCCTGTGGCTGCCCTGATGGGGCGGTGATGGCAGCTTCCTTTTTAATGCCAACAGCAACTGGCGTTAAGGAAATGTGGCTGAGACACACTGAGGATAGCAGAGTTACAAGTAGGCATAGGTTTTTATTCAGTGCATTGCAGTACTGGTTTCTGCTCATCAGCAAAAGCTTTATCGGTTCCAAATAGTATGAGCTTGGACCTCCTAGGTCTTGGAAGAGGGACAGATACACCCCCATGGGATGGCACTGGTCACTCAGCTCAAATATTTGCCTTCTTAGGTTTCCTGTGCAGCAGTTAAATTTCTAGTTGGAGTTTGCCTTTCCAAGTATGCAGCCCACTTAGCTCTTTCTGTGAGCAAGTGTAGGGTGGCACTGCACAGCAGGAGGCCACCCAAAGTGCTCTCCAGGTCCCTATCTTCTGAAGACAGAGAAGTGTTACTTGAAAAGATTAGAGAAGACTTCTTGATGATTGGCTTCAAATTAGGGTAGTTGGCCCAGAAGCCACTATTTCCAAGATCTACAAATCCAGGTGCTTACCTTTCATGACTCGGGTTCATGCTCGAGGTAGCTGGTGGTAATGGCGCCACACACAAGATAGTACCATGTTTGCATTTATTGACAGTGGAGTTCCCAAATTATTTGTGAGTAAAGAATGGGGAATTTTCATCTTTCTTCTTGCTCTCAGAGGCAGGAGGGTTATGCCATAATAGACCTAGATCAGGGGATGATACCCAGTTTGCTGGCCCTCAATGAATCACCTTTGGGTTTGCCACAGTCAGAGTTCCCTGGCCATATGTGTGCTCAGGAGAGAACCGGGCTGGCTTAGTGGAGCACTCTGAAGCCAGCCAGTGGCCACAGGGAAAGGATATGCTAGCCAAGAAAGGACCTTACAAGCCATCGGCAAGACATGGGGCCAAGCAGTTGTTTCCTAGAACTGAGGATGGGGAAAGGAATGTGCTTTCCTCATAGTCACCTGGGCTGAAGGACTCGGCCAGACTGATGCTTGGAGGTCATTTCCCTCACTGTATTCCAAAGCATTATGAATTATGGATGCTCTGTTGGTATAGCAGAGGCATAAACCAAGGACTTGGTGAACCAAGACGGGAGAGTACAAAGCCGAGCTTTAGAAAGGACTGTACGGATGAGTGCGTGTTGTATCCTTACTAATAAGGGTATTTTATGGGGGTGGGGTGTTTCAGACATAGTCCTGCTATGTAACTCAGGCTGGCCTTGGACTCGAGATATAGCCCAAACTGGGTTTTTTTTTTGGCAGCACCGGGGATTGAACTCAGGCCCTTGTGCTTGCCAGGCAAGCGCTTCTTATTCTACTGAGCCATCCCCTACAAGCTGTTCTTGATTCACTATGATCCTCTTGTTTCAGCTTCCTGAGTTCTAGGGTTATAGGCATATGCCACCATGCCAGGATCTCTAGTAAGTGGATTACAAGGGAAAAATTAAACTTCAGTTCTATTGTGACTAGGATTCCTGTTATCAAATAAATTTTGGTTACTTTTAAAGAAAACTTAAGTTTATCTTAAATCAATTAATGAATGAGTTCCCCCCTCTACCTTCCAGTGCACAGTGTGTCTTTGCCTGTGGAGAGCGACCTAGGACCAGCAGGAAAAGGGATAAACCCTCTGGCTGTAGGAATGTCCTCCAACCCAGGCTGGTTTTAAAGAAGGAAGGAGCCTGTGGGAACAGCCAAGGAGCTTGGGGTGTTCTTTAGCATACTTGTCCTAAGTGTACCCCGGGGAGTGGACAGGGTCGTTTTTAGAGAGTAGAGAACTTTGCTGTGCACCTGGGTCAGAGCTGTAGGAAGCTGGCTGAGACATGAAATCTCAGTATGTAAATAACCTGTTTTGACCTGAAACTGGGGTCAAAGCTAGAGGTTTAACGAATAAAACCATTTCTACAATTATGGGACATAGGGGAGGTGGATTTTTAGGGGAAAAGCTACTAATACACAGGTAACTCAGTTTCTACAAAGGCGTGCAGGGGTCTCTACCAGTCTCACCTCACTGGGCAAGGCTAGCAGAGCTTAGAGTGCACTGCAAGAGCCCAGTACCAGCAGCCAGGCCTGAGAGCGGAGGGCAGCATGTCAGCTGCAGGGACCAGCTTGGCCCTATGCTTGCCCTGATGGGGCAGTGATGGCGGCTTCCTTTTTAATTCCAACAGGCACTACAGAAACGTAGAGGAGACACACTGAGGACAGCAGAGTTACAAGTGGGCATAGGTTTTTATTCAGTGCATGGCAGTACTGGTTTCTGCTCATCAGCAAAAAGCTTTATCGATTCCAAAAAATTATTCCTCTGGAAATCCCTCTTCTCTCCTTCTCGTCCCAGTGGAACAACACATTTGAATTTCAGATTTGCCAGTTCATAGCATTTTCCCCTAAGAACCATATAAATACATGCAAAACATTGCACACAGAGCTTAAATAATATCAAAATGCAAATGTAGATCAGGTGCGCTGCTGAACTGAACTGCGAATGGTGGCCGCACACTCCAGGGACACACTGCTTTGAGGCCACCATTTGTTTGTCATGCAGACCACAATAGTCAATCTTTTGTTTGGTTTTCTTTTTTGTACAAAAATACCAGTGCTTGTCATACTAGTGATTGAAAAGAAACTCAAAATCCTATCTGCGTGCTGATTTGAAAAAACAACGTAGATAGATTTGTTGGCACATATATATGGCATATTCACATACGGCATATATACAAAAGGGGAGAAGACATGAACCAAAGGCTGATTCAGTAACAGGAAGCTCATCTCCCTCCATCTTTCCCAATCAAGAGGAAAGTGCGCCTGTGTGGTAGTGTGTGCCTAGGAGGCTGAGGAGGAAGATGGCAAGTTTGCACCCAGCTTGGGCAACTTAGCCAGACCTTGTCTGAAAAACAAAAAAACAAAAAACAACTTTCTAAAGGGCTGGGGATGTAGCTCAGTGTGAAGAAGGCCTTGGGTTTAATCCCCAGTACTGGGGAAGAATTAAAAAATAAAAAGAAATGCGGAAAGGGCATAGCAAGTATTAACTGCAGAGATGGGAAGGCAAAAATTCTGGCACTGAGCTAAATAAAGGTCTGGTCTACTCTGAGGAAGAGGTTGGAATGGCTTAAGAATAGCAGGCATTTGTCAGTGCCCACCCCTACTAGTGCAGTGCAGTGGTCCCTAGTTCTGAAAGGTGAGCATATGTGAAGACGGTGTGGTGCCATGGGTGGCTTCGATCGTAGGACACGGGAGGTAAGAAAGAAAGGAGAGCTACATCAAGAGGTGTTCTGGCACGTTCGTATTTGCCACGCCCTCCAGGATTTTGGCAGTGAGGTCATCACTCAGACGTATCTGTGCAAACTCTCCCCACTAAAGCTCAAAGGGAAGAAAACCCAATCCATAATATTCCACAAAGGGAGGGATTTCTAGACAGGCTCTCTCTCGGTATTTTTAAGAGATGGGAGAGTCATTTCAGAGGACAGAAGATGCCTAAGAGAAAGACACAGCCCCGATACTGTCACCCAGGGCTAGAACCAGCCATTGTTTTTCTACTTGGTATTCTGTCTCTCATCTAACATACTGCACAAAACCTTTCTAGGGGAGAAAGAAGTCACAGCTCAGATCCTTGCACAAAAACTCACTAATGGAAAAACTCCAGGGGAACAAGGAGTGAGAGAACCATAAAAAAAATGCAAACCATAAATCCGAGTGTCCCCACAAACCAGGAGAGATCATCCGTCTCTGGTATACTCTGTGGGCTCATTCTCAAGAAACATGAGTCCACAGAAGGCTTCTGACCCTAACTACTGGCTGCAGAGAAGCCAGGCAGCCCACCTCTGCAGGGCTGGGACAGGGCACACAGCCACCCGCTTGATACTGTCTCTCTGCTGGACGTCCTCTTCCCTAGCCACAGCTGGTTGTTCATTTTCTAGAGTTATCCAGACAGGAACCAGGATGCCATTCTCTCTTCCTCCCCACCTGACCCTTTTCAAATCCAAAGCACCATTTTGGGGAAAAGCATTAACTTACGCCATATTTACTCACTGCCAGTTGGATCACTGAAACTAAATAGAAAAAAACTTATATATATAAAAACATATGCACATAAACACTTAAACTGAATTTCATATCAACACAATTTATATTAAAAAAGTCTAAAACCCAACAAATTTTTTCCCTAAGTATAAAGATGGCTATTTGGAGAAAGGAAGTACAGTGTATTGGTTTTGAAACCAATTACAAGTATACTAAGTCACCTGTCATGCCAGTCAGCTGTTTATGTGCTCCCTTCCACAGGCTTACATGACGGTGCTTACTTTTATTTTAAACCCTTCAAAGAAAATACATATGGCTGACTCAAAAATATCAGTTTCTGATCTAAAGAAAACTATATTTTTGCATAATATTTCTATATTTTCTCTCTATGGAAACTAGAACACACACACACACACACACACACACACACACACACACACACACCGTTGACTTTAAAAAAGTAGACACAAGACCTCAGGAGTAACCTGTCTGGCACCATGAGAGTCTTTTGGGGGCAGGAATGGTAAAATGGCCTCCAAAGCTTGGTATTGGCTTGCTTCTTTAAATGATCTGAGGTAATAAAAGACGTGACAGAATTAAATCTTCCAATGTACTTAATAAGTATGTGTGTGAACACTTCACACCTTGGGTAAGCTGGTTTTTTTCCCCATGAGTATTTAAGACAAAGAAAAGATTGCTGAAACATGTAACACTCACAACACCAAAATCAAGGTTGTTTTCCTATAATGACAGATTGTGTATTGTATTTTATTCTTCTTAACCTAGGACAGCTCAGGTGCAAGGGGCGAGGGAGGATGGGTCTGGAAGAAAAGCCTGGATGGGTAGGTTCAGGTCACCTTCCTCTCTCAAGTGGCAATGTGGCAGTTCCTAAGGGCCTTACTGCCTCCTCCATAGTCCCAACACTCTGGAAGAGGGGGCTGGCTTTGCTGGTCTAATGGGAGGTGGGAATTGGGGACTTCCCTTAGCTTCACCTTCACAAGAGAGCTTAGTACCAGCAGGGATAACACGAAGCTCCTGCTAATGTGGTTCCACCTTGTCCCAGGAAGTCTTAGCTGAGTCCCCAAGTCCTGAGAAGCAGGTGGATGTGGGGCAAGAAGGGAAAGATGGCACAGGGCTCTCATGGTCGGCAGCTGGAGCACGCTGCAAAGAGAACACTCAAGGTGGATGGGGGGGGGGTGCTGTCCAGGGCCTGGGTTTTCCTCCTTGAGTCTGTGTGCAATGCCATGGCACCTCCCCCCTACTTGTATCTACAAAATCAGAATGTTCACAAAAGGCTGGAACATTCTGAGTCTGAACAAACTATGGACCTTGCAAAGAGGAGAATTAGGAAACTGAAGAGAAGGTCAAAGCTGGGGACCCAAGCACCTAAGCTCAAGGTTTATAGAGCCTGCAGGGGGGTTTCCTTAGATCCAGCCAGAGTGGCTCTTTGGCTTCTCAACACTCCCTCAACAATCAGGTCTTATCCCGGAGGAGCCCTGGAGATGGCTTTGAAAGCAGCAGTTACCCCAAGGAGGACCCCATAAGTCTGATTTGATGGTCTGTCTTGTCCCAGGCCTGCCAGCTTCTGGTCCTCAAACTCCAGGATGAGTTAGCAGGCAGGGCCATACCAAATGCATTCTTTTGGAACAGAAAGATGCTCAGGCCCATAGCAAAAACTGCATGCACTTGTATTACACACGTTAAGCTGCATGGTCAAGAGTGATCTCTCTGGCACATAAAGACCACATACACCTGGCAAGATGGCAGTCTAGAAGCAGACGCTAACTTGGCAACAAGAGGAAACATTCTCATCAGCTACTAATGGCCTCAAAAGGACTCTTTTAGCAAAGAAACCCATCTGCCTCTAGAACCAAGTCAAGGGTTCCATTGAGGCCCTAAAGGAGGATGGTCAAAGTTGAATCAAGTCCCTTTCATTCTCTTAATTATCGCAATTTTTAGAAAAGTGAAAGGATGGATGACAGGGTCACAAAAGACCAAAGAACACCAGGTGCAGAAAAAGCTAGAGGCCTTCAGGTGTAAGTTTTCAAAACAGGAAAAGCTTTTTTAAAACCATCACTATACTGGCTGACATATACATTCTATCCTTGCATCAACAAATTTCATTTGTGGACATTTAGCTCTCTCTAAAGCCCTAGCTTACAAATGGTAGAGCCTCAGAGGATAAAATCCAGAAGGTGGGAGATGATGACATGTACGAACACTGGGGAGAATTTGGGATGGGCTGATGCCAGGAGGACTGGCCACGTTCCTTTACAAATGACAACTGATGCCCCAAGGAACAGATTCTACAATTACCTGCTTGGGTCCTGCTACAAACTCAAGTTTAAGTTGAAATCTCTGCAGGTCTGTGTTCTTGCTTCTTCATAGTCAGGTAGGGGGAAGGGTCTCACACACTTAGGAGCAGTTGACATGACAGTGAGAGTCCCATCATCACCTCATAGATGGGACAGATGAAGAGGAAAATAGGGACAACAGGGGTGGGAGTCAGAGAATGAAAGTTCAAACCGATGTCTCCAGGTTTTGTAGAGGGTTGTCTGAATGGGAGGGAACAATTCGCACTTGGTTGCAATCCACCACATTGTTGTTTTGGTTAGCACGTGCAGTGACCTCATCTTCCAATGAGTGCACCGTAGTCCCAGTCTCAGAAACATCTTCAAGGTCTTCTTCCTTTTGCTCATCCAACAGTGGTGTTCGTGGCGACTCCTCATCTATGGTGAATTCAGGGTGGGTCATGAAGTTGTGGATGGAGTTTTGGTTCTTGGGTTTCTGAATGCTTTCATGGAGGGAACTATGGAATGCTCTGACCACTTTGATCTATACCAGGGGAAGGAAAAGGAGGATGAGAAAATAGGGAGGTGAGAATTGGGTAGCAGCACAAGGAACTAATGGTCTGAGGAATGAAACGAAATTCAAGCTATGAAACATGGCCATTCAACAACCAAAACCAAATATATAAAAAGAGATCATGGGGCATATATAAACACAGCATGGCCAAGCTGGGCACAACAGCTCACGGGAGGTTGAAGCAGGATTGTGAGTTCAAGCCCAGCCTGGGCAATTGAGAAGCTCAATGAGACCCTGTCTCAAAAACAAAACAAAACAACAAAACAGGGCTGATAATACAGTTCACTAGAGGCCCTGGGTTCAACCATAACCCTAGGGTTAAACCTTAAAAGAAAGAAGAGAGAGAGAGAGAGAGAGAGAGAGAGAGAGAGAGAGAGAGAGAGAGAGATAAGGAAAGAATGGAAGGAAGATAGATAGGTAGGTAGATAGATAGATAGATAGATAGATAGATAGATAGATAGATAGATAGACAAACAAACAGATTACATGACTCAAATGTCAAGCACTAGGGTGAGAAGAGTGATGACAAACCAGGATGTTTCAAAGGTTGTATTTTAAAAGTAGAAAACCCAGAACAAAGTTAGCACATCCAAGCAATCCACTCTTAAAAATGAAACACAAAACAAAAAGACTCATTAGTTCTTTTGGATAGAGGGCAAAGGTGTTGGAACTAGGTGCAAATTAATAGCCAAACTTAAAGAGATGCTTCACACGCATTTCTGTGTTGAGGTCATTTTGTGCATGTGGAATAGAAAAAATTACACATGGAAGTGTAGTGATCCATTTAAATCCCTCAAAGATCCAACACATATCAATCTGCACATAATACGTATCAGGTGACAAGTGACCGTGAACACTGTGCAGCCAGGCAGACAAACCAGTCTTCATTCAGTGGCATGCAGGAAATTAAAACACTCCAATTTAGTAATCTGCCCGCCTAGTCAGAAGACATGCATATAATTTACATCCCACAACCTTCACTGTGTGCCCTCCTGGAACCCTTCTTTCTTTCTCCTAGAAGATGTGAATGACACTTTGGCTCTGCTAAGAAAGCCTGGATCTCACAACTGGCATCCTAGCCCGACTCTGATCCACAGGAGTGTGCTGGAGTAGGCTGCTCTCTCCAGCTGTTTTCAGCTTGGGAAGAGGAAGGTCATTGTATGTGGAGGAGGGAAGAGCTAGACCAGGAAGAAACCTGATCCAGGAAGCAGACTGCAAACATGCAGTCTTTTTGATGGGGCAGAGGAAGAGGGCAAAAGAAAGGGAAACAGCTGGCAGTTCTACTGGGCAAAAGGAGATGCAGTGGGTGCCCTGTGAAAGTCTGTCCTATTACACAAAGAAGGAAGACATTCAGTCAATTCAAAGTCAAGAGGGAAAAACAATCTGACAATACTTGATTCCTGTCAACAGCTTTTGTTTATCCATAGGCACCAGCTCTTTTCGCAGTTCTGCGTTTCTGACCTGTGGGTCCCTCTGAAGGATGGCTCAGGATCTAGGGTGGTAAAACTGGGGTGGAGGAGAGTTGCATTCCAGAGATACTGGAGAGGAAGGCCAGGGAAAGGTAAGTAACTGGATGCAGCCTTACTTTTGGAGAGGTGACCAATCCTAGCCTTGTCCAAAAATTCTTCTCATAGGAAAGAAATGAGAGTAATGAGTACTCACTAACGTGGGGAGGAGGCTATGAAGGACAGACACATGCTGCCACGGTATATCTTCCATTCCTCCGTTCATTAGGCAAATATATATATATACAAATACATATTCAGGAGAATGTAGAGCCAGCAGATCATACAGACAAGTAAACTGGAGCTCCTGTCCAGCACTTCCTACCATCATACAGAGCCTTCAAGAACACTACACAAGGCAGCCTCACCATCAGTCCTGCGGGGTCCACCTGCCTGGGCTAGAGGCAGCCTCACCACAAGCCTGTGGGCCAGGGTTCACCTTGCCTCGTCTCACTTCTCCATAGCCTCTGGCCCACCCAGAACTGAGGATGCTTACAGCAAAGGACGTCTTACCACTTACTACCTCAACTCAAAAGAACCTCAGTGCACACCTGCCATGCAGAACAGAAAGTGAGCACCGTTCTTCTGTCTATCCCTTTATGACTTACTGACTGCATAATGGTGAATTTTACCATCACGTTGTTTCTGCTCCAAACAGCAGTGAGATGGGTGGAGTGGAGGCTCCATCTAACCTTCAGGGTGGACTCAGATTGTCTACACCAGATCTTAGAGCAAGGCAACTTGGATAAGTGAGCCCTAACTCAAATAGTACCTTCTCCTTTGGCATGGAAACAGATACCTCTGGCTAAAGCACAGGCCTAAAGCCATCTCACCTCTGTAGGAGTCATAAAAGCCCAATTTATTTGTCTGTTCTTCAAATCTACAGGAAAGCAGGTGTCTTTTATACCATCAGTTCATCAGCTTTCTATCAATGATTTTTAAACTTCTTGCTTCTGTTTTCTAAAAGCAATCGCATACCTCATCAAAAGTATTATATATGGAATCCATGATTAAAAAAAAAAAAAAAAAAAAAAAACAAACAGATTTTTAAATATCAGGGTTGGAGTGAAGACCCGGAGCCCCGTTTGTTGACTTTGGCTCTCACCTGCTGGGGCAACCAGTGGCACTGTGAAGGTAGACAAACGAGGAGATAAGTGAACTGCAAGGGGTAGGTGGAAAGATAAAGTAACTTTCTTTGGGGGTGCAAGCAGCAGTCATTCAGCTAGACTGCAGGACCCTGGAGTCTAAGGGGAAACCAGCCACCTGTAAGGGAAGCTTAAGAGGAGGCGAGTCAGAGAGCCAGGGAGCATCACCTGTGTGTGTGTGTATGGGGGGGGGGGGAGCAGAGGACTGCAGCAGGTTCAGAGGACACAGGCTGGTACGCAGTCACACAGCATGTCACCACAGTCTGCCCAAGGCTGGCGTCTCCCCTTGCTGGAGTACGGCACCGGGTAGGGGAGCAGTGTATGGGGCCAGGGCAGCAGGTGTGCTGCAAGCCTTGTTCACTGTCCTCTCTGCCGCCCAGCCCTTCTCTCCCTGGGCATCAGTCCTCAGAGCCTCTGGGGCTTGATTGAAGGCAATTCTCATGACTCAAGAGCCCCAAGCGGGCTGGCCTTCAGATCAGATCTGATGGTAAAGGTTACTTCGTGGAGCTCAGGAGAGGTCAGATGAAGACTCCATTGTCTCAGCTAGTATTTTACTCCCATTTCAGAAGCCAGAGGAAGAGAAGGGTCAGGTGGTTGCTAGAGAAATTGTACAGATCTACAGAATAAAGTACAATTTATTGGAGAGCTGGAATGAGATTCAAAGTACATGGCTCTAACTTCTAGGATCCCCAGGGAGAAGGCACAGCTGGAGAAAGAGCAGGTGTATTTTGTCTCACTGAGTGGAGAGAGCTCAGGGCGACCTTCCCCCAGCAAGAGCTCCCTGGATGCTGCCTCTTAGTCTCCCACCACTGTCAGATCACTGGGGCATCTGACACTAACTCTTCCAACCAGAGAGGAGTCAGTACAAAGGACAGAAGCTAATTAGGCAGGGATGGTGAGCAAAGAAGACAAAGGAATTAGGAGAGGACCATGACGGATTAGAGCAAGAGGTTTTTGGCTATTTGCAGGTAAGACATATTAGTGTTTTCTTGTCTGTCTTTGGGCCTAAAGAGACAGCAGGTATCTCTGTCCCCACACCTCTATACCCATGCCAGATACCCAACTGATAGTTGGCTAAAAAGAAAAAACACCCTAAGAGTGGGCCAGCCCACAATCATGTGAACCACAGGCAACGCAAATCTTTCTTCACCCCGAGTCCCAGGGTTAGGGGATGGGGCTGGGAGTGGGGGAGAAAGTGACAAACTGAACACTCAGGTATTTGAAACTCACACTATGTTTAATAAAGGAATTCCTCCCTCCCTTAGAGGCGGCCTCCTCTCTGCTTCCCATTTGGGAAAGGTAAAATGGTCAGAACAGGAAGGCATCAGCCAAAGTCCTACAGTTTCCCAAAGAAAGCACTAGCTCTTAGCTTGGTAGGTGACAGCATTCCAATTGAACAGATGCCCGAGACTGGCGAAAATGGCCAGACTAGAGGAGAAGCTGAAACAAGATTGTTCTCCAGAAACTCCAATAGTTTTTGTTGTTGTTGTTTCTGTTTTTGAGACAGGGTCTCACTATGTAGTTGAGGCTGGCCTTGAGCTTACTTGATAGCCCAGGCTGCTGTCGAATTCATAGCAATTCTCCTCTCAGCCTCCCGAGGGCTAGGATTACAGGCAGGTGCCACTACACCCAGCTTTCTATACAATTTTAGTGAACGAAAAAAAAAAAATTGCTCTGAACCTTTCATGTGGTTCTCCTATCGGTATATGATTGATTCTTATACCAGATTTTAGTTTAAAGCCCTTAAAAAGTGAGGCTGAGGTCTTTTATGCTTGCAGTGAGTATCTTCTTTCTTCACAGCTAGCTACAGATTTATGCTTACATTGCCAGCTAATAATGTAGTGATTGTCAAATGACTATTAATTACTATTGACCAAATTTAATATTGGCTTCCAGGGGGCCTGGCAAAGAACCCACAGGCACAGCAGCTCTCTTCCTACCTTTCTTAAGAAGACCCTAACTTACCCCCAATAAAGACTTCCTGGGCTTTATTTTTTTTATTATTTTTTATTTTTTTGACTTCCTGGGCTTTAGTTCAGCCTAATCTCACCCCCAAGCTTAGGTGGCAGAGCTTAGACTCAAAAAAACAGGAGATGAAAGGAATAACAATAATATATTCAGACAAAGCAAAAACAAAAAACAAAACACAAAACTAAAAGGCAAAGCGAAACAAACAAAAGAACCACAAGAAAAGAAACAAGCAAGCAATGCAGAGGAACAATCAGAAAACAGAATATTGTTTAAAATACTGTTTAATAGCTTTCCAACATTAAAAAAGTATTATGATAAAAAAAATGTGCAGCCTGGTTTTAGAGTGAGACTTTTGTCTTTTCTTCTCTTAAATCAAAGTGTCACAGAGAAAAAGCAAAAGGAAAAAATAACCATGGTTGGTTAAAGTGGATGCCACGTGCTTTCTTGTGGTCATTTTAGCAAATCATGCATCATAATAGACTATCACTCACTGCCCATAGTAGGAGATGAAACAGCAGCAGCAGCCACAGAAGTGGTGGGGGAAGATTTGACTGGTGCAACTGCTGCATAGGATGAGCTAGGAACGAGTTTTACATCAAGGTGCTGACCCATGTTCTGCCGCTTTAGGACTCCCTTAAAAGAGGCTCCCGTCTGGAATGTGTTAATAACTTCAATCTGCAAAGAATCAGAGAGTGAGACAGCTTTGCTCCACAGTCAGAGAGAAGGGCAAAGGAGGAAGGCGGAGTCACGGGGGTTGGGGGGGAAGGCAGCAGGGGAGGGGGCCGAAGCTGGAAAGGGAGAGAGGATTCTCTCACATACAAAGCAGTGGGACGGTGGGAGGGAAGGCTAACTGCGGATCATGATTCACTGAAGGAACAATTTGCTGTGGAGTCTTAACACCCAGTGCAATCCAGTTTTCTTTTCTCCTTTGGTTTCTGGTGGACACTTCAGGTGTACAGGTATCCAAGGGTCTTTAACATTTAAAAGGATTTCTCTCACTCCACTACTAATAGCCGGGCAGAGAACAGGCAGCTTTGTTCATGATTTTGTCCTGTACTCTTCAAAATAAGGCATGCAATTTGAGATACTGAAGACAAAGTACATATTTATGAATGTCAAAACTTGGGAACTTTTTTGTTGTTGTTTGTTTTGGAATTGGGAATTAAACTCAGGATCTTATGCTTGCCTGGCAGGCACCATGATGCTGAGCTATATCCTTAGGCTTTTTGGGAACTTCTAAAACAAATAAATGAACTACTTTTTTTTTTGAAGACTTCCAAGAAAATAATGCATTTATTTAAAGGAAATATAAATATAGTAGACCACCCCAGCGTGGTAGCACACACCTGTAATCTGTCTCAAAATAAATAAGTAAATAAATAAATAAAAATAAAAAAGCCCACACAGAGTTGGCCATGGTGGAAAGGCCCTGTCCCTGGCTGAAATGCAGCTCAGGAATCCAGTGGTCAAAGCCCACCGGAGAGAATGCCATTGAGCTGCATTAACACACTGGAGACCCAGAAATGTCAGGCAGAGTACTGGTAACTCAGCTGAGTGAGCTGCATGGGGAGGGAAAATTAGTGACTGGCTCTGGGCCATCCGCATGGTCCCTGTTTGTCAGCGTTTTACTCCGCAGAGACCAAGGCACTTAGCGCCACTCACTGCTCAGCAACGGCCTCAGTCGGGGCTTCCATTAAATCTATCACCATGTCCTTCACCCCGAAGTAACAAGAAACAAATCAAAAGAGATTTCTTTATCATTCATAGATCTGGTGGCCTCCACGTGGGAAAACCCACATGCCTCATTCCAAGGGTCAGCTCCCCAGGAGTGTAGGAAAGGTGCCGATCCCCTTTCCCTGACGCAATTTGAGATACTGAAGACAAAGTACATATTTATGAATGTCAAAACTTGGGAACTTTTTTGTTGTTGTTTGTTTTGGAATTGGGAATTGAACTCAGGATCTTATGCTTGCCCGGCAGGCACCATGACGCTGAAGCTCCTCTTCATCTCCAAGGGAAGATGGGTGAGAAGGTGCTTTGTGACTCGAGTATCTCCTACTTAAAAAGCTTCCTCAGAAGCCACAAAAAGCTCCAGTAGTGGGCCAGGGAGATGGCTCAGTAGAATAAGTGCTTGCCTGGCAAGCGCAAGGGTCTGAGTTCAATCCCCAGTTCCAGGAAAAAAAAAAAAAAAAAAAAAAAAAGTTCCAGTATTCATTTCTGAATTCTTATCACAGTTTGAGCTAAAACGTTACCCCTTCCTCATATGCCAGTTTTCAGTTCCAGAGGACTGAGCAGCCGGAACCTGTATGAGGTGAGGGTTTGCTCCCTGCAGCGTTCTAGCCCCATGGAGAAGGGACTGTAAGGAACCTTCCTTGGTACCTGTTAGGGCTACAAGACCTGACTTCCATGATAAAACTGCCTTCTAGGCTTACCTCCCCAAGTTTCTAGCCTTTATATCCCCCAAATTTCAGCCTTTTAGTATTTTTAGCTCCCACAAAGCTCAAAAGTAAAGGAGATAGGAAGAACAGTCTGGAACTAGGGAGAGGAAAAATCCCAAGCCAGGACTAGGCAAGAGCTTGGCAACCCCTCCTACCCCAAATGTGGCCATGAGCACCAACAATCAGGAGGCAGATTTTGTTAGCACTCTGCTGAGGACAAGGAGTGTGTGGCAGGGGGGGCTTCGATGCTGGGACGCACTACCATGCAGCACACTCAGCCTCGTCTGCTCACAGCCAAGTGACACCAGGATGGCACGATCTGCTCATCAGGGCATCTTTAACCTGTGGTGCCTAGGTCTGGGCCTTAATGCCCACCATTTGGCTGGCTGCCTCAGGCTCCAAGGCAGAGTGGTATACCTAAAGCTCTGTAGGCGCCGACACAAGACAGACAGGAGCGCAGTTGATGGAACAGAAACAGGCAGTGGAGGGAAAAAAGCCCCATGACTAGGAGCAAGTAGGCACTGGAGTGAGGGAATCCTAGCTAGGGAAGAAAATCACATAGTAGAAAAGGAGGCAGGTGATCCTGAGGGGAAGAAAAGCAAAGAGGTTATTAAAAAAAAAAAAAAGCAGACCCAAAGGAAAGCACAGGGGATGTTAGAGGTGGGTCCCAAGGCACCAGGCTCTATGGACACCCAGCAGACTCAGCACCCTGGAGGGAGGTTGGGAAGACCGTGGGAACTCTGGACTCCTCGAGGTAGTTTGTGTAGGTCCTGTTGCAATCTCCCTTCCTGGCAGGAGGAGTTTAGAAAAGGGGGAGGAGCCCAGGGTTCCCCTACCTGGCTCTTCTGGCCCACCTTTCAGCTGCCGTCTCCCCTGTGGGAGGCAAGTTCCTCCCAGGTATGCAGCTCACAGTACTCATACTACCCATCTTCTCTATGCAGACAGAGGTGGGGCTCCCTGGGGAATTTTCTACAAGTTCTGCAAGGCCAGTTTTTGAGAGTGAAGCAATTTGGGGATCTCCAGCCAACTGGCTAAAACAGGCCTGTGCTCTGGAGAGCACGCTGGAGCGCTCGGTCGCTCGGGCTGAGCTGCTTGAGCCGGAGCATCAAACGATGATGAAGATGAAGGCGTGTGGGGCAGCAGCAGGGGCTGCCGAGGCCAGGGCTGCCATTCTCCCACGAGGTAGTTACAGGTGACGCACAGAAAGAGAAACCAAAACAAAAAGTCACTACGGGCCACAGGCAGGGGACTTCAGAGTGGCCGCAGCAGCTTCTAGCCCATTGCAGAAATCGTAAGAAGGGAAAGAGTGAAGTGAAGAAATGATAGCTTCTTCCTTTCTGGGAAGCAGTCTGAATCCTGCAAAAGATACTCAGAGACTGTTGTCTTTGTACAAAATCAAAAAATCATCAAATTCCCCGCCATGGCCTTGCATTTCAAGTGGGGAAGGTAGAAAAGGATGAATTTCTTTCACAAAGATCCCTCCAGGTAACACTGGTTACCAAAACAATGGCATGGGGCTGTCACATGAAGTGACTGCTGAGGCTGGTCAGGGGATTTTGTGTCCCTCCTTCCTTTTGGAAGACAGGAAGAGACAACACGTTCCCCAGCCTTGGGTTAGGGATAGTGCTTGCAAGAGACCCTCTGCATGGAGCTTTCCAGGCTCCACAGGCTGGCAGAGTGGGTGCTGGAGTGACTCATAGCTGAGGGCTCTGCTAATCATAGGTCACGGGCTGGGCACCACAGCCACTCTGCTTCAGAGGAGGCCACGCCGACGCCTCTGCCCTGGAGGTCCTCAAGCTGGAGAGCGAGGGTTGCCCTTTGCTAGCGAGCCCCAGGCAGGGGAGAGATGGCGGCTGCCCAGCATTGCTGCTGCCCTCCCACCACTCCTGGAGACAAGGAGGTTTCTTTTCCCAGGGTGAGGACAGGCCACTAACACAGTACCTGCGTCTGGATACGGTTCAGGCCCCGGAACCAGAGGATCTGGCCTCGGCGCAGCTCCATTTCAGCGTGGTCAATCTCATCCAGCCCCTCAGCGTCCTTGGTGATCTCCTCTTTGGTAGTGCCATGGCCAGCCTCCTTCAGGAACTTCAGAGACTGAGTAGGTATCGCAGAGATGATCTGAGGACAGGAGTGGCACAGATGTCAGCTGACCTGGAGGACATCCCTGGAAGGTGCCTCTTCCCCATCACTACGTCCAGTGGGAGCAGCACCAATCTGCTCAGGGAAGTAGTCACCAAGCGCCCACCAGCCGTCACGCTCTTAGGAAGGTTTTCTGTATTATTTATGGACACATGAAAGAGAACTTATAGTCTAGTACTCTACAGCCATCTTCCTAGTTACGTAATTCCCTTTTCTAGCTTTGATCTTTTTTTTTCCATTTAGCTTTATGTCTCCAAAGGAAAGAGGACTAGAATATATGGAACAGACCCAAACAGGGACAGACACTAGGACCTGGGGGAAACAAATTGGGAGTAGTCATTTAGGCTGGACTTGAGTTCACTCTGTAGCCCAGGCTGGCCTCAAACTCATGATGCTCCTTCTGCCTCAGCACCCCCAGGTACTAGGATAACAGGTATGTGCCACCCCACCTGACCTATAAGCTCTTCTACTTATTTATTTTTTGGTGGTACCAGGGATAGAACTCAGGACCTTGTGCTTGCCAGGCAAGCTCTTATTTCACTGAGCTGGAATTATCCCTGGCCCAAGCTCTTCTACTTCTAACCTCCCTTCCCTTCTTTCCAAGCAAAACTCCACTGAAATTTTTTTTTTTTTTTGGTGGAACCAGGGATTGAACTCAGGCCTTTGCGCTTGCCAGAGAAGCGCTTATTCCACTGAGCCATCTCCCCGGCCCTTGAAAAGTTCTAATAGTGTCTCAGAAAAGCTCTGTATTTGCCAGCCTCCAGGCATGGTCAGAGAAGGGAACTAAAACCTCCGAAGAAATGGACATCACTCCATCTTGAGATCTTGTGAGATGGTGAGAACTTGAACACGTGCGCGGGAGGAGAGAAGGTGGAGGTAAGGGGCGAGAGTCTGCACAGCTGCGTGTTGCATCTCAGGTAGAGGATGGGAACTCTGCACATGGCACAAAAGCATGGGAGGACGTGCCAGTACTCACCTGGCCCCACAGGAGTTCTCCAATCCCAATTAAGAGACACCACAACCACTGGGACAGGCTGAGCTTGGTGCAACTGAAGGGTTTACCCCCAAATTCCACAATAAGAACCTAAAACAGAGAAGGGCAGCTCAAGTTCAGGGAGGGGACAGATGGGTGGCTAACTCTCCAGACAGTGTCACCAAAGGAATGTCAGTCCTGCACCCAGGGACCCTTGTGATTTTAGTCCTGATTTGCTTGCTGGACAATGGTAAGAGATGAGTGGAGGTCGAGGAAGGACACTGTAGGGTCTTTGCAGAGCTCACTGGTGGGGAGACACACGCAGCTCCTATGACTGCTATGACTGACGGATAAAAGACCTGACAGCGTGGAGGCAGGTGTCGGCTTCCTGTGACCAAAGCCAGCACGTGATAAAGAGAAGGCAAGCAATGGAAAGGAGGACCTGAAGGTGAGGGGCAGTAAGGGAGCTATCCTGCAGAAGGGGGAGCAGGACTTTTTTTTTTTTGGCGGAACTGGGGATTGAACTCAGGCCCTTGCGCCTGCCAGGGAAGCGCTTATTCCACTGAGCCATCTCCCTGGCCCCAGGACTTCTTGCACAGCCTGTTTGTAATCCTTTGTATCCTTCTGGATGTTTCAGTAGACCTGACTAGGACAAGGCAGGGATCAGTGCAGCCGTGCCCTTGAGCCCACTCTGTGCAGCAGAAGCCAGTTTAGTGTCTATGACACACATATTTGCTCTGTGAACTGTGCTGCTTTCTGCCCTGAGCCTCTCCAGAACAGAAGGGAACGGAGCCTACACCATGTGACACGCACATTTCATGTGCACCAGCAGATGGCACAGAAAGGGCCAAGAGAAGAGTGACCCCTTTCTTGGTCACTTTGTAAAATTTTTGTATATTTAGAAAATCATAAAAGAGCACGACAAGCCTTATCTTACGTGCAGCCAATGTGCTGCCTGGCACTACAGCCACTGGTGCTCTGCGCCCTGCTTCTTGAGTGAAGTACAAACGGAAGCCAACTGGGAACCCCCAAGTGTCAGCCCCAGCTTCAATCCCCCCGACACCACGACCCCTTTCCTTGGGGACTCAGGGAATCCTGGGTTCCAGCCTTCGCCTTCCTAGGTCCCCAGCTCCAGAGTCTCACCTGGCTGATGAATGTGCCCAGGACCACAGAGCAGAAGATGAGGTTGCGATAGATGCCTGAAAAGACGTTCCTCTCACCGTGGATCTTGCGGGAGTTGATTTCATTGAAGAGCTGCATCAGCACGAAGGTGTTGAAAACAATGGTGTAGTGCTGGCTGGGCGGGGAGTGCAGCGGGGCCTTCCTCCCACTATCAATATCAAAGAATTTCTCACCTGGTCGGGAGAGGTTAAGCATTGCAGGATACCTGTGGCTCAACAGGGCTGGGGTAGAGTCGGCACGTGTCGGTGTGGCCATGCCGGTGCCTCAGGGCCATGAGAAAGTCCATTCTAATTGGTCAGTGTCTGAGTTATACTTGTTATCAAGTTTATTTATTTCTTTGTTTTGCAGTACTGAGGACTGAGACCATACATCCCTAACCCTTCTTCATTTTTATTTTGATACGGTCTCATTAAGTTGCCCAGGCTGACCTAGAAATGGCCTCAGCCTCTCGAGTAGCTGGGATTGTAGGTGTGTACCACCACATCCAGCTTAATCAAATCTTTTAAATGTCAGCGCTGGCCTCAAATATCTGACCCTGTCCATCTCCTGGTTTGCTCTACGCCACCTGCTTTCTCACAGTAGAGCGTGGTGGTAAGACTGTGCGCTGGAGCTGGGCAGCAGGAAGGCACAGGGGGCGCTCGGTGGGTGAGGCTGCTGCTAGGCCCCATCTGTGCGCCTTCTGCTCCTGCACATCTCAGTGGTGGTGAGCCTGTGGCCTCTGTGCCACCGTGGGCACACAGAGCCCTCTCTGTCTGCGCATGCGCCACTGCCCGAGCATCATCACTCAGCAGCCAAGCATGGAGGTTTAATTGGAGCGCTGGCATTTTGCAATAAGTTAGTTGGTTCTGGGTGGCAGTTTGGGAGCTTGGTCTTAGAAGATGTGTCATCACTACTACATCTTCTTTCCTCAGGCCATTCTCTGTCCCATCTCCAGCTATGCGCCCCAACTGCTGCCCCACCCCCATTTGTGGCTCACCAGCAAAGACAAGGAAAAAGATGACAGCAAGCTGATAGACCGCGTGGCCCAAGATGTTCTTCATCATAGTACGCGAGATCAGAGGCTTATTCCGGCCATAGGGGCGACGCTTTAACAGAGACTCTGTGGGGGGCTCTGTGGCCAGGGCCAGTGAAGCAAAAGTATCCATGATTAGATTAACCCACAACATCTGCACGGCTTTCAGGGGGGAATCCTGGTGGGAAGAAGAACCGGTCCTTTTAGTTTTGCCCAGAACCAACCCTACCTCCATCACCAGCCATGTCTGTCCCTTGAAAGGATCTTGCTCTGACTATTCAGCTTGACTTTGAATCTGGTGCCCTATAGCTGAGTGACCTTGAGAAAATCATTGAACCGCTTTAAGCCTTGGGTTCCTCACCTATAAAACGGGAGATGATGACGCCTGCCTTCCGAGCTTGCTTGTGAAGAACAAAGAACACACTTAAGCGCGCATCACAGCAGCTGACACGGAGTGCCAGTCGCTAGAGGTAAATTATTACCACTCCACACCAGTAGACGGAGACACTGCACCTAGCTAGGTGAGCTACTTTCTGCCTCCACACTGCTGGACTCCACCTGCTCCCCGGCCTCCTCGCTCCCACCTCAGCCTGCCTAGCCCCTCCACCTGAGTGATGCAGGCTCCTGTGAAGGCCACAATCACAGCCACCACATTGACAGTGAGCTGGAACTGCAGGAACTTGGAGATGCTGTCATAGACGTTGCGTCCCCACATCACTGCTTTCACGATGCTGGTGAAGTTGTCATCTGTTAGGATGATGTCAGATGCCTCCTTTGCTACATCTGTGCCTGCAATGCCCTGGGGCAAGATGGGAAGGAAGGCCGTGAGCAGCTGGTCAGAGCAGGCCTTCTCGGAGGCCAGGCTCCATTTCCAGACCTCTAAGAAGCCTCAGAGCCAGCAATGGACACTAGAGGGCATAGCACACACACAAAAGAAAATGATGGGCCTGAAGCCCCTGCTGACTCCTGCACCCAGAGGGAACTGCTGTCTTCCTCAGCAGCCCCTTCTCCCTCCCTCCCCACATCTACTACTCTGGAAATGAATTACAATGGAAGGAACAAGTCCCATCCTTCTAATCCACCTCTAATCTTTCAATTTCTTCTGCCACAGCTAGTATCTGGTTTAAGTTTATCTTCCCCACACCTTGAAGAAGCCTGGCACTTTGCTCCAAGAGCAGCACTCTTGTGGCACAGTTCTGACGTTCTATCCTGGTCCAGAACATGCCACAGGGGCCCCCACTGGCCCCAAAGAGCTGTGCAGTGGTCGAAAGCCAAGCCTTCCTGGCTGCAGCCTTCCAGCCTGGTGGTCCACACTCTCACTAGTGAATCTGACTTATTTTTTAACCTCTTCGTCTCCAAACCTGCTGCCTTTTACCACCCTCTGAATCACTCATTCACATTTAGAGTGGAGGCCTCTGCCCCCCAGCACATTTCCCTGAGCCTAAAACATCCTCCTTCCCTATCCATTTAAACGCTCTCTCTGGTGGCACATGCCTGTGATCTGAGCTACGCAGGAGGCTGAGCAAGCACTGCCAAGTTGGATGCCAGCCTGGGCAACTTTGCAAGATTTTGTCTAAACATTAATAAATAATATAACAATAAAATATAATAATAAAAGGGGGGCCAGGTGTGGTGGTACATGCTTGTAATCCCAGCACTTGGGAAGCAGAGGCAGTGGAATCATTTTGAGCTGGAGACCAGCCTGGGCTACAAAGTGAGCTCAAGGCCAGCCTGAGCTGCATAGTAAGTCTCTGTTTCAAAAAGACAAAAAAAGGCAGGGGGTACTCTGGGGAGCTGTAGCTCAGTAGTAGAGCCTGCGTGCATGAGGCCCTGGGCTCAATCCCCAGCACCCAAAACAAAACAAACCCTATTCAGTTTTAAGGTCTCATTCAATTAAACTCTAACCGCTTTGTGAAGTGCTCCTACAGCTCCCAGCCCATGTAGCCATCATCCATTTTGTAACTTCCCTAACCACCAGAGGACCTCATTCTTCACTCTGCTCTACACTAATAGATGACTTATCTTCTTTATTTGGTAGCAGTGTCTTTCCATCTAGATTGCAAATGCGTATCTGTTAGATAAACCTGCCCGACTCAGTTCTCTCAGTGTAATCAGCTCACTAGTGCATCCACGTGATTCCACACAGTGCACGGTACAAAGAAAGGTTCTTGCACACGCTTACTCCAAATTTTATTATAAAGTGATACAAGCAAGGTGGGCCAGGTGTGGTGGCTCATGCCTGTGACCCCAGCACTCAGGAGGCTGAGGCAGGAGGATCACCATGAGTTTGAGGCCAACTGGGCTGTATAGCAAGATTCTGTCTCAAAAAAATAAAGGTAAAAACAAAACAAAACAAAGCGAGATGGAAGAAAGGTAGAAAGGTTCACAGTGTGGCACCACTTATGTACAGGGATGGGGTACAAATACATCACAGATGTTTGATTGTATTTTAAAGAAGCAAAAGAAAATAAAAGTTACCTGAGGAATTAAAAGGGAAGTAACAGGGTGAAGGCAACAGGAAGAAAAGCCTTATTCATATTTTGACTCTAGAACAACATAACTATTTTATACAAATAGAAAACAAAATTAAATCTAAAAGGCAGTTCCTAAAATGGAAAGCAACATGATACAAATGAACTACTATAGCCAACTGGTAGCAAAGCTGCACAAAAGAAAAAGTATTCAAATGACTTTTAGTAGTTTAAAGTTTAGGGGCCAGAGAGGGGCCAGCGAGACAGCTCAGCAGCGTAAAAGAGCGCCTGCTTAGGCAACCCTAGGTAAGTGCAGGGACCATGGCTTGATCCCAGGCACCACATGCCACACCAGCCCCACCCCCAGGGCGGCCTGAGCTGGCCACACACAAAAAAAATAAATAAGTAGAATAAAATAAAATTTAGGGGCCAGAGAAAGATACAGCTTAGTGACACAAGTAACTGTGTGGCAAGTACAAGGGCCTGTGTTCAATTCCTGGTATAAAAAAAGTAACTTAAAATTTAAAACTTATAGGTCATTTAGTAATTTGATGATACATTCCTAATGAAATATATCTACAGGTAAAAAGAACTGCAACTAAGTTAGGAAAAATACTTAACTGTTTTTAGTAATATTGTTATTATTTAAAAACCATCATGTTATTTTATGGTAAAGCAAATAATAATTATGTGAATGCCATTAGAAATCAGTATTTCTGGCTCAAAAGTTGCAATATAAAATCAGGGACGGCTGGACACGGTGCTGCGCGTCTGTGATCCTTCACTCAAGAGGGTAAGGCAGGAGGGTGACTGAGCTCAAGGGCAGTCTGAGCTGCACAGCAGGACTGCCTCAAAAAAATCAATCAAACACAAATAACAAAGAAAGAACCTTACAAAAATCAGGGAAGTCAAAAAAATTAGAAAGTTAAAAATTAAAAACTTAGAAATTAGCATGTTAGAGTACATAATTCTAAATTTGAATGTGAAATACTGGTCTGAATTCACAAGGAGTTTTATCTTTAAAACAAACTCAGGGGGCTGGAGAGATGGCTCAGTGGTCTAAAGCACCTACTTAGAACAAGCTTAGCAAAGCATCGGGGACTGCGGTTCAATCCCCAGCACCACATGCCAGCCAGCCCCGCCCCCTGGTGGGCTGAGCTGGCCACACACACCTCTGTCTCTGTCTCTGTCTCTGTCTCTCTCTCAAATAAATAAAAAAAAAATTAAAAAAAAAAAAATAAAAAATAAAACAAACTCAGAAACAAAGCTGAAATGTAAAAGCTTACTTTTTAGCTCTGCCTAGAGAAGAGGCCTAGAGGCTTGTGCTGACGGTGTTCTCTACATCCCAGTTCTCCCAAGCGAGGCAGGACACCTTGGAGAGATGGGGACCTCAGAGCTAAGGTAAGACATATGCACAATGTCTCTGGGACATCTCAGGCAAAAGACCAAGATGGAGAATAAGGCCAGCCGGAGCTACAGCAAGAGGACTCTGAAACACTCAAGAGGCTTCCCCTGGCTAACGACGGATCAATATAAACATCAAAATGGTGAAAGCAAGGGAATGAAATATATCAAATATACCAGAGTACAAGTATTTTTAATGATATTAAAAAAACAAAACAAAAAAAACTAGTTACCTTTGGAAGATCTTAAAAAAAAAAAATCAACTCATCATTCTGAAAACTATAAGTAGAAAGAACCAAGCATTTGACCTTGCCTTCCACAAGGGAACTGACCCTTCAAAAAAACTAGTAAGTGATGAGTGGAAGTTACTTTGGTAGAAGTATTAAATTAATAAATAAAATCAAGCTAGGTATGTGGTGCACACCTGTAATCTCAGGACTAGGGAGGCTGAGGCAGGAGGATCTCTGTGAGTTCAAGGCCAACCTAAAGTACATAGATAGTAACATCCTGTCCCAAAAAACCCCAGTAGCTACATAAATAACAGAACTGGCTTGTATAAGAAAGGGTTACTCACTGTGGCAGGTGTGTCTGCAAGTATGGCACTTAACTGGACCTTGGGGACTTGGTTCTCAGAATGTTTCTCATCAACAACAAACTGAGTAGGATCACTGGGTCTGTCTCAAAGGTGCCCACACAACCTGGTTCATACTGAACACCTATTTTGCTTCTGGGAGGCTGGGATTTTGGATGTGCCAGGGAGAAGGTGTCAGTCCTAAGGAAACGGCATGTGATGGGCATCCCCAGGGCAGAAGCACTACAGAAATATTGCTGCTTTTGTAAGAGGGGAAGAGTAGACTCATGTGGCTCCTCGTGGGAGAACACAATGACGATGACAGGCGGATTCTGCCAGTGTCTTTTTCTCCTGTAATCCAACTGTATCCTTTCTAGGCCTCTATAATAAATCTTAGCCTGGTTCAGCTATGTGCTGAATTCCATGAATCTTGGTGAATCTGTGACTATAAGCGTGTTGTTGGGAACCCTGACAGGAATGCTATACAATCAGCGGTTCTCAAACATTCATATGTATCACAATCACTGAAAGAAGCCTCATTAAAACAGGCGGCTGGGGGCTGGGGAAGTAGCTCAGTGGCATAAGCACCTGCCTAGCAAGCTCAAGGTCCTGAGTTCAATCTGCAATATCCCCCTGCCCCCCAAAATCTGAACAAAACGGGTTGGGCCCAACTGCAGGCTTTCCATTGAGGACACCTGAGCTGGGGCTGAGACTGCATTTCTGTGGGCCCCATGTGTCGCTGGTACAGCTGTGAGGAGGAGCACACCCCAAGAGCCACTGCTATGGAGAAAGAGACGTACTCGGTGTATCACACAGGTGTGACAGACGGATCTGTGTGGATCCCGATTTGGACAAACAGACCCTAAAACAACATTCACTAGTCAGCTAGGGGACCGTGAGCACCCACTGGGTGTGATGACAGTGAAGAATCACGAGTTCTGTTTTGAGGAGATGGTATTATTCTTTTAGGCATGTTTTATTGATATATATTATTTAGAGACATGTACTGAAATTTTTATGGATGAAATGACATCATTTCTTGGATTTGCTTTAGAATAATTCAGCTGGGGACAGGGAAGTTGGCAGCAGTGGTAATGTGCCAGCGACCCAAGACTGGCTGAATGTCACCAACTGCTGAAGCTGAGTGACAGATGCACAGGGACTCATTATATATGATCCTCCCTACTGTTTCTTAGAGTTAAAACTTGGTTTCTTAAAAATGTTCCCTCTCAAAATACTTCTTGGTTTTCCTGCCACTTCTTAAAAGCAGGGATGGGGTGGAGCTCAGTGGTAGAGCACCACGGAGCACACATGAAGCTCTGGGTGTGACCCCCCGCACTGCCACAAAATGAAGCAAAACAAAAAACAAAAGCACCAGTAATTCAGCTTGTGTGGGAGGCTTACAATCAGAAGCCACTTTTGTGTGAGGAAGTACAATGCCGTCCGGGGGATTCTAAACTTCCCTGAACATCAGAATGAGCTAGTATGCTTGCTAAAAAAAAAAAAAACAAAACATTTTCATACCCAGCCCATTCTCGGCTGAATCAAGATAATTCAGCCTTAGAAATTTTTTTTTTTTTGCGGAACTGGGGATTGAACTCAGGCCCCTGCACTTGCCAGGGAAGCGCATATTCCACTGAGCCATCTTCCCGGCCCTCCCAGAAATGTTTTAAAATGAACTTTTCAAGCAATTCTGATGCTCTCAGCCTCTGAAGTGAAAAGCAGAGAACTGAGCAGCGCTTGCCACGTAGCAAGTGCTTCCTGTGGAAGCTGAGCTTTCCATAAGCTCATGATTCACGTCTTGTTCTGCCAGGTGAGGCATGAGTTCATGGCTTCCCTGGCTGTCATCCATGTTCACATCCGAAGGGTCCCCACTACCCATGTTATTACTGGTCAGGTAGGTAGGAGCGATGCAGTTACAGGAAGCAGCTCACTGTGGGAGTGGAGGAGCCAGAAGCAGCAGGCCGCTAGGAACTGTCCCGGCCTCCCACAGAAGACACCATGTGACTAACAGAGACACGGTGCTGCACTTACCATGGCAAAGCCAACATCTGCTTTCTTCAGGGCAGGCCCGTCGTTGGTGCCATCCCCAGTGACAGCCACCACCTGTCGCTGTTCTCCAACAGTGCTGTCGATGATGCCTGGGGAAGACAGTGAGCATGCGCAGCTGCCCAATGTCACCTGCCAGCATGCTGCTTCCCCCAGAAGGTGCTCTTTGTGTCCACCGACAGCCTTTCTATATCCTTCTTTCTTTCACTTTCCCAAAATGCTAAAGCTGCTCCAGCTGCCACCCAAGGCAGTTACTGTTTCGTAGGCAGCACCCTAGCTAGTAAAGGAAGACCTCACATAGGGGCCTCAGGCAATGGGGAAAGTACCAGACAGACTTGGAGGCTGAGCCCTGGGCTCCGCTGCACCAATTCTACCTGCTAGCTGGGTGATTTGGCTAAGTTGTCTGTCTTTCAACTTCCAACTTCTTTCCCGAAAGAATGAGATGGTTTTACCTGTCATGACTAATTCTCAGTACCACCGGCAAACAAAATATATAATGCTTAAAAAAACTCCAACTTTATCATATGTCATACTCACCTAGGGCTCAGGTATGTGCCTAATAGAAGTTTTCCCATTAGTCTGGAGCTCTCCTAGAGGCTCCCTAGTCAGGACAGAAGGGTTGCTCTGGCTGATGCGCTTAACTTTCCTCTCCTCAGCCTGCCTTCATCTTTCGCAGGCCCTCCCCACTCAGGACCTGACCTCACCTTTCACCAGGGTGTGCTTGTCAGTGGGAGAAGATCGCGCCAGCACCCGGAGCTTAGGCCAGATCTTGTCCAGCTTTTCTTGCTCGACCTGCCAACACCAGACAGCATCTGGATCAGCCACGAGGACAATCACTTACACACACCATCTAAGCCATAGGACAGCTGGTACACCACAGCCCCACGGAGATGAAAAAACCAACTCAGCTCACTGACAGTGATCACTGCTGTCCTGTCTTCTTTTCCCTTCCCATCTCCTACCTGAGAGATCATTCATGTCTTTTTAGACCCTTGAGAGGATCAGGATTTGCTGCTCTTAGGGGGCTGACGTGACGTTACTGAGGTCTTAGGTTTGATTTTTCTATGGAGACCAGGAAGCTTTGGTCTGTTCCCCTTAGAATACCTTCTCTTACAAACTAGTCTTAGACACAGAGCAGTGACATGGGAGGGATGAGGTAGGGAAATCTTATGACTGAAAAAGCAGAATGACGTGAAAGTCTGTGACATTGTTTCAGAAGAGAACTTGTGAATGAAGACAGTGAGAAGACAGACAACTCCCCATTTCACCATCTGAGCTGCTTTGGTAGGAAGGAATGTCTCACGATGAGCAGATTCCACTTTAGAATCCACCCACTTTCTCCCACATGCCTCAGATGCTGTACGCTAGAACCAGCCCTTCCCTCATCTAGTGAGGCACTGGTTCCTCCCACCCGGGACACACCTCGCCTTTCTCATTGCGGATGAGTCTGTTGAATTCTTTGCCTTCTAAGCACAAGAAGTCATCTGCAGCTGTCAGAATGCCACATTTGGTGGCAATGGCCCGGGCTGTGTTGACGTTGTCACCTGTCACCATTCTGACAGTAATGCCAGCTCGTTTGCATTTGGCAATAGCTTCTGGAACCTTTGGGGAGTGGAGAAAGAGAAAAGGATAGCAAAGCCTGGTATGCTGCACCTTTCCTGTTCTCTTAACTGTGGATGGCAGAGAGGCTTCATGGAAGCTGTGCCGTGGGCCCTGCACTATCCCTCGTCATTTTTATAGCACTCCTTGCCACCTTGCTTCTGTTCATCCCCTAAGAATCATGTCTGGGTTTCACGCATGATCCAAGGAGCTAAGGGGAAACGGGCTTCAGGAGCCATGTGCAAACACTCGTGCTTCCTCTCAGGGTCCACACTCCTCAGCATGGTGCAGTGGTATTTAGAGATGTGGCCACTGCTTCCATGCCCAGAAGAAGTTCTAACTATTGCCTGCCCAGCCCAGGCCCCACCCATCTCAGCTCTCTGTAGTTTCTCAATTATGGGACATCCTTACTAGCTTTGGCCTGGACAACTGTCAGGTTGACTATGTGAACTTCACTGGAGCAGATCTATTATCAATCCCTTGTGTCTAGGATGGTGTTCAGTACACAGGCTCCTTGAAAAGAATAGATTGGTTGAAACAAGGTGCCTAAAGATAGTTAATCTTTTTTTTTTTTTTTTTGGTGGAACCGGGGATTGAACTCAGGGCCATCTCCCCAGCCATCTCCCCGGCCCCAAGATAGTTAATCTTGTCTCTTGACCAAATATTAAGTCCAATGAAATAATCATTTCTTACCACTCACAAAGGAAAGCCAGTCCCTGTCAAGTGGGCATGTCAGGGGTCACAAACAGACAAGGAACTTGCACCCACTTCCTGTGACCCATGGGTGGCTCCTTAGATCACAATAGGCTTGTACTTAAACCAGTGGTCACCTGGAGACTGTCACTCACGTGTTTCTGCCTTTTCTCCAAGCCAAAGCCTCACCTCTGGACGCACAGGATCTTCAATGCCCACCACTGCAATACAGGTCAGTTCTGTGAGGATCTCATTCTCGTTATCCCATGAGGGTTCTACATCATCGAAATCCCGGTAAGCTATGCAGATCGTCCGGAGCCCTTCACAGGCCATAGGCTCAATGACAGTGCGTACCATGTCATCTCGGTCCTTATTCTTGAATGGCAGTGCTTCCCCTTTCTTGTCCAGGATTCGATTACACCTGGAGAGACAGACAGTCAGAAGGCAGAGTCTCCTTTCCTACTCTGTTTCTACAGTCACTACGAACATTCAGACATCTCTGTGTTACTTCATGATCAAATATCTTTTTTACCCGTTATTGAACTGAGTTGCTCTGTCCAAGGTCCATGGTCTAGGTGGGCAGTGAGTGTGACTCTCCCAGGTCACTTGTCTTACCCACATGGAATACAATGCTGAGTCATTTGTGGATCACTTGCTCTTTTAAACTTTCAAAAAGTAAGAGTTTTTCAAACCATAACTGAACATAGGAGGGTGCTAACTGAGACTGTGTACATTAAAAGCAGGCAGCTGAAACCAAGTTGGGGCACTGCCTCATTAAGCTTTGCTGACCCTATACCCAAGTTGAGTCAACTTTTCACAACCTGTCCATTGGTAGTCCAGCAACTTTTGAAGCGGGACAACTTACCCATAGTCAGGACTGAGAATGGGAAAGAAAAGGAAACTTGGAGCTAACATTGCTGGCTGGTACTTCTATGTGTGAGGCACCTTATATGCATTGGTCACTCAGCCATAGTGAGACAGGCTTTGTTCTGAGTATGACTGCCTTTGTTTTCAGATTGGGAAAGGGGGGCTTTAGATTGTCCAGGTCTGAATCCCAACGGTGTCTCTATCAGTTGTATCTCCTTGGGCAAATTATATAATCCCTGCTTTCTCATCCATAAAACAATAACAGTACGCACTTCACAGATATGAGAATTAAATAAAAGGAGCTACCTAGAGTACTTAAAAGCAATGGTTGGCCAGTTGAATCTTGGCTCAGATGTTAGCCAGGCACCAGCACCTGGCTGAAGGGCTCCCTGATCCTTCATTCAGTCCAGTGTGGGGCACGAGGATCCCGGGGAGGAAACCTGCGAGGGAAGGGCACTCACTTGCGCAGGATGATCTCAGAGGCGCCCTTGCTGAACATGCGGAAGCCCCCGCTGGGTTTCCGGATGATAGTGCTCATGGACTTGCGCACGGAGTTGAAGGTGTACACCTTGTAGAGCTTCTCCTCCGGCACCTCATTACGCACAGCCTGGTAATCGTGCTTCAGGTCGGTGACAAAGCCCAGCAGAGCACATTCGGTTTTGTTGCCCACCTGCCGTGGCAGACCTCCCTCCTTCTCTGGAGGCTGAGGGTAAAGACATACACAGGAGTAGAGAAACCACCTAGGACAGTAAGGATGCCCCTACAACACTCTGACATAGAGACCCAGGGTTCAATGACAGCACTGGAAAATAAAAATACATAAATAAAAATTAAAATTAAAAATCGTAAGTATGCCCGGAGCCCATAAGGAGGACAGCATCTGTAGGCATTATTTTAAGAATAACAGCCGGGGAGATGGCTCAGTAGAATAAGCGCTTCCCTGGCAAGCGCAAGGGCCTGAGTTCGATCCCCGGTTCCGCCAAAAAAAAAAATGTGGTCTTCTGTTTGGGGGCCTGGCCCTAGCTCAGTTCTTTAAGTGGCTGCTTCCACCAAGCTGTCAGCCTCAGGTGGCTCTAGTTCGATCCCCACAACTCTCCAGCCAGCCACACAAGCCGTGAGGGCATTCGGAGCAAAAGAAAAAAAAAAAAAAATCCTTATGGGGCTGGTGAGATGGCTCAGTGGTCTAAAGCACCTACTTAGAACAAGCTTAGCAAAGCCCAGGGACCTCGGTTCAATCCCCCAGCACCACATGCCAGCCAGCCCGCCCCCTGGTGGGCTGAGCTGGCCACACACACACACACACACATAAATAAATAAATTAAAAAAAAAAAAAAAAGAATAACAGCCTGCGGTCAGTGGTGCTTTGATCTCAGAGCCACCCCCACTATGGGGATTTTAGGGTTTGCTCTTCACAATGCTAATATCTCACCCTCTGTGGGCCTTATTCTAAAGCTCTCTTTGTTTGTGGAAAGAGTGATTTTTCTCCTGATCAGCCCAAGTCTGCTCCAAGCATGTGGTTCCTCTTTAGAGACACTGTCTTTCCAGGGTAATCAGAGGGTCACAGATTCCTAGAGGCCCTCAATCCCAACCCTCCATTTACCCCATCTCAACCTGAGCGTGTTCAATCAAGAGTGAGAAATGGGCACAGGATGGCAATTCAAGCAGAAGAAAGAGTAAGGGATTTGCTTCCAACAAGATTACTGTTCCCCTCCAGCTGCCCACTCCACATGCCTAGGCAAAGAGGGAGCTTACCAAAATCTTAGATGTATAAGCGCTGTTGATAGAAATGCCATTGACAATAAGGTCCAGGACCCTGGGTGCTAAGACCTCGGGGCTTGGGATCTGACGGTATTGGGTGCCCCCAATGTAAGCTTGTACCACCGTCATGCGGTTCATGGTCAACGTTCCTGTCTTATCAGAGCAAATGGCGGTGGCGTTGCCCATGGTTTCACAAGCATCTAAGTGCCGCACCAGGTTGTTGTCTTTCATCATTTTCTACAAAGGAAAACAGAAAGGACTGCAGAGAAGGCCAACTGATCTCATCCAAACAAGTCTCTGGCTATGTTCTAGCCAATTATCACTCCACATTTTGTTTTCCAGTCTTACACAAAAGTTCAGGAGACTATTTTTGTGCATCTTTAAGATTCTACTGGCTCATTTAAACATTGACACAGAGGATGGAGATGGTCTCTCTAGTGTCAGGGATGGCCCACCCAAAGTGTTAAGGGGATGCAACGGTTCATCTTTTCACCCAAGGCTTCATGGTATCCTCCCTCATCTCTCTGTCCTAAAGGATGAAACAGCATTGTTCCAGTCTCACCTTCACAGAGTAGGCCAATGAAATGGTGACAGCCAGTGGCAGCCCCTCTGGCACAGCCACCACCAATACAGTGACACCAATGATGAAGAATTTGACGAAGTACTGGATGTAGACGGGAGTACATTCAGGTAGCCATGGTCTGCCTTGTATGACGAAGTTGTCAATCACGAAGTACAGAATCAGGATAACAACTGTGATAGCTGACATGATCAGACCTGTCCAGGGAAATGAGTCACATGAACCTAGGCCTGAGGGCATCCCGAGGACTCTAGCCAGAGATGGATTAGTGTAAACTGCAGTCTTTCTACTAAATTTTAAAATCATCATCTTTAAGAAGTCAGATTATGCTCTGTAGCATATATACTATGGAGTAAGAGAAAAGATGCTGGTTCTAAAGACAGTGGTTCCAAAGACTCAGAGGCTACTCTTAGCACTGTACCTACTTAACGCGTGGTTTTGACCCCATCAAGCTCACCTGGTCCTATTTCCTAGACAAAGTGTCTTATTCATAAATAGGATTAATCCACTTTCTGGAACAGCATTTTATATAATCTTTTCTTTCCTTTTTTTGTATCAGGGATCAAACTCCAGGACCTTGTGCTTCCTAGGCAGGCACTTATGCTGCTGAGCTATCTCCACAGCCCTGAAACAGCATTTTAATATTGTACTCCACAACTCATAATGAGACAACTGCATTCGTCCATTTATTAATAGTTTATCAAGGTTGGCTACTCCCAAATGTTGGACCATCACAGCTTAGTTACAGAGCTGTCCCCATGATGCTAGCATAGCTTATAAGCTAGCACACTGACCAGACAGACCTTCTAAGGACCAGTGCTCCCAAGCCTAAAGTGCAAAAATGTATCCGCCACGTGCATGGGTCATGCAAACCCTTCATAACCTTTGCATAATGACCATATGAGACAGGTTATTATTATTGTCTTTCTATTTTTGGTGACAGTACTGGGGAATCAAACTCAGGGCTTCACACATACCAAAAAAGTACTCTACACTGAGCTACACTCTCAGTCCTTTTTAAATTTTGGTTTGTAGATGTTTTGCCTAAGAACAAACAATTGTCTACAATGCAAAACTTTCACTGCTAAAATCAAGAAAGTACTGACAGCGCTGGGTCATACATCTGGAGATACATGCCAAGAATCTGTTCAAGGTCAAAACGCCAGCTGGCCACCCTGAGGGCTGAAGCACCAATGTGCAGGCACCCCTGTTCCTATCTGAGGCACAGTATTTGAGAAGAGTTTTGCTCAAAACCACAGTATAGTTTTGAACTTGGCTTTTCCTAAGGGTCCAAGATTCAGGGGCCTCAGAGTAAGGCCAGGACCAATGAAAGCATATGTGTTTGTGCTTCACTTGATCAGGACCAGGACCAGGGCAGGGCACTGAAGACACAAGGCATGTGTGGCATACAATGTAGGGAGGTGCTCACACTGGAGGTGGCACGAGGCACTCTATTCGCCTCACTCAGGTCCTGCCGTGGCTTGACATGAAAACAACAGATTCCAAGCCAACTTTCCTGTACCTGCACTCCCAAAGAAAGAGGCAGGGATGAAGACAACAGCAAGGCTAAGAGAAGTCTGTTTAATGTTTGAAACCTGTGGCTTGTCTCTGCATTTGCAATTCATTTCTTCCTGTACTGAGTTTATATGCAAGAGCTCTGAAGGTAGTCAGAAGTAGCTGGTATGCTTACTACAGAACTTCTTTCAGTGCTTCAAATGTCCTTCATATGCACTATCCAGTGTGATTGCCACTGGCCACATGCAGCTGCTGGGCATTTGAAGCAAAGGGAGGAATTGAATTTCTAACTTCATGTAATTTAAATGGATACAGCCGCCTGTGGGTGGTGGCTGCTGTGGTGAGTAGTTAGATCTTTAACTGTCCAATGTGTACTTAGTGGGTCAGCAGCACTGCCACTATCTGGGCAGTTACTAGGAATGCAGGATATCTCAGGCCCCGCTGCAGACACAGGCTGAGCTCAATCTGAACATTGAACAAGAACCCAATTACAACTGTGGCAAACAGAAGACTGGGTTAGGAAAATGCACAGGGCTCCAGATCCTACCTTGAGGAACATGGGCACCGAGGGGTGCTGCTCTCAGCCCTGACTCCCACCACTGAAAAAAGTGGTGTGACAGAGGAGACCACAGAGGTACGTATGGAGAAGAGACTTGTTTATATAGCACAGGGTACAGTTAGAGACCCCTCCTCTAGAGAGCTGCTCTGACCACTGCCCGCCTCTTCCCTCCAGTATTTTGTTTTGTTTTTGATACAGGGTCTTGCTACACAGTTTGGGCCTGTAGTGATCCTCCTGTTTCAGCCTCCCTTAGTGCTGGGATTATAGGCATGCGCCACCATACCTGGTTCCAGAGCTAGCACAAGTACCGGGTATTAAACTCAGAACCTTGCCCTTGCCTGGCAGGTGCTTATGCCACTGAGCTATCTCCCCAGCCCTCCCCTCCAGTCTTTACTCCGCGTCCATTGCTCTGTGTTGGCCATGCGCTGCTGCTTACACAAGGGGACTACCTCCAGAAACCTGTGGCTTTTTATGGCCTTGAGGAATTTACAAACCCAAACAAGAGACAGGTTAAAGCTCTTAAAGGCCTCCCTCATGCCAAGAGGTCTCCCTGATGTGATATGCATGTTTTGCTTCCCACCTGTTTGGGGGTGTGTGGGGGTGCACGAATTCTCATATGTAGGAAAACATTTCTCTCTGAAAAAGCTGAGAGAGCAGCCAAATGGTGGCATTGGGACACAGCCAGCCAGGCTGCCCTGGCAGCATGGGAGCTCCGGCTTCCTTCTGCCGGACTCAGTCAATGCTGTCGTATCCACACTGGCGTAGAATAAGAAGCTGGCTCAACCCGACTCACCGGCTTTTCCAATCTGAACAGCTAAGCGCGTCAGCTTGCCCTGGAGCACCGACTTCTCCTTTTTGGGCATCTTGGCCATCTTCTTTTCCTTCTCCTCATTGTCAGTCCCCTCCTGGCTATTGAGTGGCTGGATTTCCAAGGCCACTCCATCCTGGGTCTTTGCTACAGTGCACACACAAATACAAAAAGTGAGCAGCAAGGTGGTGACCCTGAGCGGTGGGCAGATGGAAATCAAAAACTCACGTCTTCCTCGTGCGAGTCTTCCTCCTCAGGCCCCTGACATCAGTTCTGATCCCTCCCCTCCCATGCCAGACACAGAACTTGCCTTCAGCCCTCTGTTGGGCCTTTGGAACAATAATCCACTAACTGGTAAAGAAACAGGGGTGCTGCTGGGGTCTGGATTTCCTCTTCAGTGGCAGTTTCTTGGCACCGCCTTAGAGCCCCAGACCAGGTTTATTCCAGTGGGGGAGGGGGGAGGAGTGTTAATCAAGCCACTAAGAACTGTTACCAGCAATCATCGTTCCTGGAATTCAGCACTTAAAACAGTGAATGTTTATTGCAGAAAGGACTGGAGGGCAAGTCTGGCAGAGGCTTCAAGAACACAGAGGTCCTAGTTGCCTGTCTTTCTCTCTCTTTCTATGTGGCAATGGGACACAGCCAGCCAGGCTGCCCTGGCAACTTAGGAGTCTATGTTTCTAGGAAGAAACATAGACTCTTATACCCAAGGTATTTTCTAGCTCCTTCTTTTATAAAGTGAAGGGCTGGGGAAGGAAATCCCCTTTCTCCCCTGTCTCAAATGATCGTGAGGTAGGAGGGGGACCTGGGATTAAGTCTTTGGAGGAGAGGAAGAAAGTAGTATAAAGGGACCCCCAGAATAAGAGAAAGCAGGGATAAAGATAGACATACAAATCTATTTTTCATAGACATACAAGAAGATTTAAAGACAGCTAAAATTAAAGATCATTTCGGTGTAGCCCTGGTACTCTGACACGATGACTGTTTCTGAAAACTAGTATGACATGGTTACGAAAGAAAAAAATCACTAAGTGCTAACTCATGAGAGCAGCTTTTGCTGGTTCTTAGTAACCCTCCCACTTCCCCTTACAGAGCTCAGCCCCTTGCCTAGGAGGCTCTTCCTGAGACACTGTCTCTGCTGTCAGACTCACAAACAAGACAGAGACGGGATGCAGACACAGTCACCCAAAGAGAGACACACAGCAGATCAGGAGCAACAAGACAGACTGTGGAAAGAACAAGGAGAGGTGGGGAGAGAGGTAGAGGACCGACTCTCCGGAGTATCCCAAGAAGACTAGCAGAGAAGGAATCCAGACTAGAAGACACTGATGAGGCGGTTAGCAAGAGGAGGGTGCAGGGATGGCCCACCCCAACGCCCTCCACCTGGAAGTCTCCCAACCCAGAGACTGATGACAGCAGGGGTTTAAAATCAGGGCGAGGTTTAGCGCCCTAAGAAGAGCAGATCAATGCCCCACGCCAGAGAAACCGATGTGAGGTTCTATGAGCCAACAGCAGAGGGCGTTGCTGTCCCGGCTAGCTGAGGCTGGGCCCCTGACCCCACCCCAGATCTCTGCACCTTCCTCAAGAGGAGCCATCTGGGCCACAGCAGCAGATAACAGATGATGAAGAGGGAAGGAGAGAAGGCAGATGGCCTGGAAAGGTCTGATTGAGTGTGGCAGGTAGAGATGGCGGATGAGTGGGAGGAGAGGTTACCTTTGTTGCGATTTTCAGGGACTCCTTGTTTTTTACCTGTTTGAAGAAGAAAGAAAAAAGTGGGGTGGAGACCCAAAGTGACTATTAAGAGATCAGATATGCTATTTGCTACTCCTGCTCTGAGCCCAGAAGGGCCATATAGGTGGGCTGCAGGGAAAGGCAATAAATATAAAGGAAGCTCACATTTTTGCTCTTATTCCCCCTTGCTGGAGGCTCTACTGAATCCGCGGCACTAGCAGAGCGCTCACACAGGCAAGTACAAGCTCACACCTGAGCTGCTTTCCCTTGTGTAGGGCTGCTGCTGGGAGAGAGGGTGCTCTTGGGAAACAGGGTGGTGCCAGGAATGGAGAAGTGGGAACGCTTCCTATTTACTGGCAAAGGATCTGAAAGGTGTCTCCTCACGTCACTGCAAGAGCACCAGGCAAGCTTCCTCCTCTTTTATTCTCAGGGGGCTGTGAAAATGAGGGTCCAGTTCGGAAAGAATGTGTTCTGCTTCCTTCCGTACACTGCTCTCCACTAAATAGCTCAAGATCATCCTCTGGCTAAGCAGTAGACATTTGTGTCTCCTGCCAAGGGAAGACAGAATTCTAGGGAGAGGTATAATTTGGTTACAGTATCTTTTTCTTGCTCTCTTGTTGTTCCTACTTCAGGAGTAAGGGACTGGCCAAGACTGGATTAACTTCGGGATGGACATGACCTTTCTTCCCCCTCTTCTAGCTGTGTCTCTCTTCCACTAAGAGCCCGAGTTTCAGGAGGAATCCATTTCCCCTTCTGATCAGTTTGCCCTTATCTGTGATGGTTCATTTAATCCCCCTGTCCTTGATGAGGAAAGTTGGGGGGAGGAGGCGCACAAAGAGGGCACTCGGGGTTGTACCTGCCAGCTCACTGGGAGCAGGGTTTAACTCAACCCTTTACAGCCCACCAGTGACACATAAATCCAGACCCCAAAGCAACTTGGGGGCCTTGAGCAAGGTTTTCACCACAGCTCCCCAGACAGCCAAGGTTTATGTCTTCATCTCGGCAAGAAGTTTGGAAATCTGCCCTCCTCGTTTGAGCAATTGCTACATGCAGACCTGTGGCACTACTAAGTTTGTTCATGGGGAGGAGAGGACCAAGGACCTCATTCCACATGCCCAAGTGCCCTTTACCTTTCTTCTTCTTCTCTTCCTCATCCTCCTCACTGGCCCCTAAGAGAGTAAAGATGATTCCCGTCTGGGAGTTGATCCCCACAGCAGTCACTACCATCCGGCCAGAGCCTTCCATCACATGAGTCCCTATACAGGAAAGGAGAAGATGAAAAGCAGTGTTGTTCTTCAATACCTACCATGATTGGGTATCAAACAGAAACTTAAAAACTGACACCTAGCTGGGTGTGGTGGTTCACACTTGTAATCTCAGCACTTGGGGAGGTTGAGGCAGGAGGATCACTTTGAGTTTGAACCAGCCGAGCTACCTACAGAGCTGAGGCAGCCTGAACTGCATAGCGAGAACCTGTCTCAAAAAACAGGGGAGGGGGCAGGATATAGCTCAGTGCAAGGTCCTGAGTTCACTTCCCAGTAGCACCCCCTAGCCTGGACTGTGGGTAATGATAAACTTATCAGCGTTAAGAAAATGTAAGTGGGGCTAGATCCATTTAAAACAGACAAATCAACTGAACATTGGGAGGAAATTAGAAGTGCTTCAGGCAAAGTCTTCCCCTCATGACCTTCACCCCAGCTGAGCCCTTCTAACACCCTTCACAGAACTCGTTTCATAAAAATCCTCTCTCGGGCTGGTGAGATGGCTCAGTGGTCTAAAGCACCTACTTAGAACAAGCTAAGCAAAGCAAAGCACAGGGACCGCGGTTCAATCTCCCAGCTCCACATGCCAGCCAGCCCCACCCCTTGGTGGGCTGAGCTGGCCACACACACACACACACACACACACACTCACACAAATAAATAAATACAATAAAAAAAAAAAAATCCTCTCTCAGGGTGCCTGGTAGTCCTTGTACTCAACACCTCTGTGTGCTACTGCCTCCACTGAGCACATGGGAAGGAGAATGGAGCTGGAAGGGAAAGCAGTCTGGGGCTCCTGGCCTGGCTGTCTGGGAGGCAGTAGAGGGGGATATGGGCAGCAAGAGGCTATACCTGAGAGCAACATGGGGTCTTTGTCCAGGGACTTCTTGACATGGTCTGATTCCCCTGTCAGAGAGCTCTCGTCAATCTTCAGATCGTTTCCCTGGATCAGGATCCCATCTGCAGGCAGCAGGTCACCTATTGAAGAGAGGAGCAGCAGGCAGTGAAGGGGAGCAGGTCAGGACTTGTCAAGAGTGAGTCTCTGATCTGCCTCTCTTCCTGGGTTACACTGTGGGTCATCTCTATAGGGTGGTGGCCCAGGTAGGACCTGGAGCGCCTTTATAAAAGAACTGCTGGACAGGGGTGTACCTAGCATGTACAAGACCCTGGTTTCCAGCCTCAGCACCATCAAAAAATTCCTTCAGGTAGTATGAATTCAAACTATTTGGACCTCAATCTCCTTCCTATGGCCTCGATATCATATATCTTTAATCCCAAGACACACAATGTGCAAGTCTGACAACCTGTTAGGAGAATTTCAGCTATTATTGTCTTTGAAATTCCTTTCTACAACCTCCTTAACCTTTAACCGAGATGCTAACACAATCTGGGGGCCTCATCTCCTGGGATTTTCAGCAATCCCCAGCCTCCTCATGCAGAGGCCCTACCCTCGAATATGCGTGGATATGGGGTGGGGAGAGGCCTGAGAAGCATGGGGCTCTCACCATATTTGATTTGGGCGATGTCGCCCACTACGATCTCAGCCACAGGGAGCTGGATGAGCTGACCATTCCGAATGATGGAGAACTTTTGTTCTTGCTCAATACGGCTCTGGAGTCCCCGGAACTGTTTCTCCTTGCTCCAGTCATTGAAGGCCGTCACCAGTACCACGATGATCACTGAGAACAGGATGGCAGCGCCCTCGATCCAGCCAGCTTCGGCCTCATTTTCGTCTTCTGGGCTACTTGAGGCTTCCCCACACACTATGCAGGGAAAGGAGAGAAACAGTCCCCAAAGGCCCCTTTGTTGACACTAAGAAAGGAGAGCAGCGCTCTCGCAGCTTCCATGGAATGGGAAGTCAGAGAAACAGAACACAGAAAGTGTGTTCTGAAACTCTTCAGTAGAGGAGTTAATCTCAGAAGAAATCAGGAGATAGCAGTGTCGGGTATGGTCTTGCCATCACTATCTATTTACTATTTAGTGTATTTTTAAAAATTTTATTGGTAGTTCATTTATGCTAGTTAATCTAAAAAAAGCAAATGACTAAACTGTATGAAATATGTCACTAGATGTCATATGTAAAAAACTTATGATTCCCAACATGGTCAGTCAGGCTCTTCTTGCTGTTTCCCATAATGCCAAACCATTGGTAGGTGGAGGGAGGGGATCTGTGACATTATTTTGAATCTGTTGGGAGAAGGGGAAGAAATTGCAACAAGTGACAGAGTAAGAAACAGTGAGTGAGAAGAACAGCTCTTTGGCTGCTAGGTTGGTTTCTTTTGGGGAGCTCACTGGATAAAAGGGGAAGATTTATGCTCTCATCTGTCAACCAGCAAGGCGAAGAGGCTTTGGTAATAATGAGAAGAGCCCAAATCAGCCCTCCTGAGCCGTTGAAACACTCACCTTCATTGTTGCCACCAGGGGGGCGATAGAAGGACAGGACGAGGGAGACGATGGCGGCAATCTCCAGGATGATGAGCGTGACATCTTGAAGGGCTTCCCATACTAATTCTAAGAAGGTCTTGGGCTTTTTGGGGGGAATGAAGTTCTGTCCAAACTTAAGTTTACGTTTCTCTAGATCAGCAGGGTTCCCAGAAAGACCTGAAAAGGAGATAGGCGTACATGAGTATAAAAGGGGAATATTAACAGAAGGCAGTTAAAAGCCCTCTTGTTTAAAAAAAAAAAAAAAAAAAAAGAATACACCTTTGAAAAGACCCTTTGCTTCCTGACCTGCTCAACTGTGAAAGTCAGTTGGCTGGACAGCCATCCTAATAGTCCTCAGCTTTTAGTATACCTATGCTCAGTGACAAGGTGGCCTTGGCACGGGTGCCACCTGGTTCTTAGTAGCCAGGATAAACTAAGGCATGCATACAATTTCACCTACTCCTCATGTGGTATGCAGCAGGCTCCAGCCTAAAGAATATAAATATTGACATTTTCCTCGGGAACTGGGTATGGTGGTACATGCCTGTATTCCCAGCTGCTTAGGAGGCTGAGGTAGAAAGATTGCAAGTTCAAGAACAGCACGAGCAAGTTAACAAGATCCCCATCTCACACACAAAAAACAAGTTTCTTGGGATACATACAGAACTTCTTTCTCATACTAACATGCAAATGCTGCTTCAGATTGGAAATCATAGTGTTAATCCCCTAGCTTGCCAGGAGTGGTGGTGCACGCCTGTAATCCCAGCACTCAGGAGGCTGAGGCAGGAGGACTGTTGCAAGTTTGAGACCAGACTGGGCCACAAAGTGAGCTCAAGGCCAGCCTGAGCTGCATAGTATGACGCTGTTTCAAAAAGATGAAGAAAAAAAAAAAAATCCCCTGGCTTATCCATAAAGACCAGGAAAAACAAGCGATCTGCTCAAGGTCATGCAGGGCAGAGCCCATCCACATGTCCAGATTCCAAGCTCTAGGAGCTGCAGGAGATCACCACAGAGGCCTCGAGACTGTAAACGGGCATCCCCTTGATGCACGCACGTCTCTACTTTTCTGTTATGCACTCCACCAAGTAGTACTGCTTCTCTATTAAGCAGGCACTAAATCGGTAGGAGGAGAAATGCTACCACTGAGGCTGAGTAGGAAGAGGATAAAGGAGGCAAGGTCACTAAGTGTTCAGATACCACAGTTCTTGGTCACCAGCATCCTCCCGACTAACACGCGTGTACGCTTGTACACTTGCATCCACACACACCTCAGAAGGAAATAAACCTACCGCACAGCACACCACATAGCTTACAGATACACACCACACTCACATCATATACCGCATATATATACTACACAAAAGTCATGCACACACCATGTACATGTATCGCATACCACACAAATAATACATAAATACCCCCCACAGGGATATATACATAGCACACAGACCACATGAGGTGCCTATCAGACACATACCACATATATAAGCCACACATCATACTTATACCACACACAAAACCACACACCACCTCACACATTCTAGGCACATTCTCAGAGGACTTGAGATAGTTTGGTACAGTGTCTCAATATACAGTCGGGACCTGCAGTGATCCTCCTGTTTCAGCCTCCCCAGCACTGGGATTACAGGGGTGCACCACCACGCTGGGTCTTGGTGGCCAGCTCGGTATGCCTGGGGCAAGACCAGCACAGCATATGGTACCAGGGATTGAACCTGGGTTCTTGTGCACTTGACCACTGAGCTATCTCTGCAGTCCATGGTAGAACCATTCTTAATGCCTTCTTAAGGATTCAGGCCCCTCGCTTGGCTCCCAGAAGGACTGTTTTTTTTTTTTTTTTTTTTTATTTATTTATTTATTTATTTATTTATTTATTTATTGTGTGTGTGTGTGTGTGTGTGTGTGGCCAGCTCAGCCCACCAGGGGGCGGGGCTGGCTGGCATGTGGTGCTGGGGGATTGAACCGCGGTCCCTGTGCTTTGTTAAGCTTGTTCTAAGTAGGTGCTTTAGACCACTGAGCCATCTCACCAGCCCAGGACTGTTCTTTCAAGTGGAAGAGAATCCTAACATGGTGGACTCATTGAATTGTTTACACAGGGCAGCAAACTAGTCTTGGTTCTGGAAATGTCTGGCTGCCTGTGTGACAGGCAGAGCAGGGCACCTCTGTTGAAAAAGGCTCAGCAGCTGGGGCAAGGGTGCTCCACTGAGATTCCTGTAGAGCAGATACTGGGAGGAGTCTCAAGGACAAAACAGAGGCAGTGATACCAGAGGACTTCTTTACCCCGTCAACATGACCACTTTCCCATGGGAAGGGAAGGCATGGGGCCTGGAGTGAGGGCAACCATCTCTCCACTTCCACTGAATAGTACCTAGCTGTGGGACGGCTAGGAGTGGGGGGCAGGAGGGAACTGGGTTAGACCTAAGGAAGACACTGAGGCAGGAAAAGATTTTGAAAATGAGAAAATAGCCAGGGAGGGAGATAGCTCAGCAGTGTAAGCACCTGCCTGGGCAACTGCAAGGTCCTGAGTTCAGTCCCTGGTATGAAGGAGAGAGAGACAGAAGATTCCAGGGAGTACTGTTTACAGGGCCTGAGATGGTATTTACCATCAAAAGCAACCCCTCAGCAGTGGTTGGACATTTGGACACTCATCAGTCTGGTCTAAAATAATGAAGTATTGGGGCCTGGCCTTAGCTCAGTTGTTTAAGGGGCTGCTTCCACAAAGCTGTCAGCCTCAGGTTGCTGTAGTTTGATTCCCACAACTCTCCAGCCAGCCAAACCAGCCAAACCAGCCATGAGGGCATTCGGAGCAAAAAAAAAAAAAAAAAAAAAAAAAACCTTAAAATAATGAAGTATTAAGGAGCTGCCTTAGAGGGAAAGTGAGGGGGCATGCAAGGGCACTTTCACTTGCTACTATTAGGAGAGAGAACAGGGAACAGGTTAGGAACCTGTGCCAATGTTGTAATTTAGGGCCTCTTCCACCCAGTAGAGCTCCACAAGGGAGCAGGAAAGGCACCAGAAGCACATTGAGCTGCTTCCCTGATGCCTGCTACATGCCCCACTCTACAACTGCCTTCACTGCAGGAAGGGGAAGCAAGGGCCTAGGAGAGGAGCATTCTGGGCAGAGTGCTGGATCCCCAGCAGGCACGGGCAGAGTGATCAGGGGCAGGGCCTTGCTGGCTGCAACAGGAGATGGCAGGGCCATTGCAGAGTGGGATTAGCGCCAGGTCTGTTTGGGTGAAGTAGAAGTTCTCATAACTGGTTAGGATGTTTTCTACAGAATCATGGTCCACTCTAGTCAGAGGAGACGGCTTCTCTCTGTTAGCAAGAGTTAGTTGGCCATCATGAGGGACGTCAGATGTTAAAGGGGAATAATAAAGGACACTCTAGTGGCTTAATAACCCCTCTTCCCACCAAAACAAAAAACAACAAAACAATGCATCTGTGAATATTCCATCTAAACAACGCTTCTGAGGACCAAGGGCAAAGGACTACTCGCCCCTCTCGGCTCTCTTATTAATTCCTTATAATTATCTTTGGTGTCTACCACCCTCTTCTCTCTCATCCCCTGTATCTGTTTAGTCAAGAAATCCTACCAGCCCTACCTTCAAAATGTACCCAAAGTTGAACCCCTTCCCATTCCCCAGCTGTCACTCTGGTCTCAGTCACCAGCATCTCTTTCCTGCTCTACGGCATCTGCTAACTGGCCTCCTGGCTGCCAGCCATGCCCTGTTCCCAGCCTTTTCCCAACACCATAGCCAGAGCATTGTTTTTAAGACCTGAAGCAGTACATGCTACCCATCTGCCTAAACCCCCTGTGACTTTTACTTGCAGTGAAACCGAACCCAAGACCTTACGGGACTGAAAGGCTCCTCTGTGAGCCCTGGGGCCTGTCTGCTCCCCTTGTTCCTTCTGTTCTCCCAACACACTGAACAGGGATGTGCTTCTGCTCCAGGTCTCTGCCCAGATCCTCTGTCGTGGGCCAGGGGTCACACCCTCTCCTCCTTAGGGTCTCAGGGTTCACACCCTCACCACCTTAGGGTCTCTATACCATTGTCTACTTGTAAAAGAAGCCTACCCTCACCCACTTGAAAGGGTGACTTCCTCGCATGGCACTCTCCATTCCTCGCCCTGCTCGGCTGCCCCCAACACATCTCCTCTAACATGCTGTAAGATCTGTCATTTATTGTTGGTCTCCGCCCCTCCACAAGGGCAGGGTTTGTCTCTACTCTTTAGGCCTATAGCAGTGAATGTACACATACAAATTTATTGAATGAATTAAATGAATGAATAACAAATAAGACTGCTAGCGTTTAGCGATCACCATGTGCTTCACCAGGCAGGCACATTCATACTTTCTCATTCAAACAGCACAACCCTAGGAGGTCACTATTAAATTTTACATATAAGCAAACGAAGGGCTAGAGAGGCGGCAGGATGCCAACCTCCATCCAGAGGAGCCTGGGAGACGGAGGCAACTACACTCAGCTGAGGCTTCATTCAAGTGAGACCAGTTGGTCCCTGTGTGCTGGCACCTGCCCAGCTCTGCACTGAAGGTCCTGCTTCCCAGCCCCACCTTGCCTCCTGCGCCACAGGTTGCTCACAAGCTGTTTTCCTTTGTGCCTCTGAGTAAGCCAGCACTACTCTCACAGCCTCCAGTGAGGGCGAACAGTTGTCTTTTTCTTGTCTCAGGGATGGTGTCATTCATTCCTCTGAGGTCTTAATTTTGCTCCATGAGATTTTTGTATGGCTTTTGGGGGACATACACAAATGAAGCAAAGCACATTATAGGAACCATAAAAGGTCAGGACTGCTCTTACTCAGATACCTTCAAAGTTTTTTTTATTTTTTGCCATTTTCTACTTGTCCATCTGCTCCACCTTAAGTCACCCTGGGCATGTGCTGTAGCTACCTTAAGAAGTCAAGTCCTGTGCCAGTTCCCAGTGTGCCCTGCAGCAGGGCGGGGCAGGTTGGGTTCTTAGTAAGAGTAGCCTTGGGAATCCTCTCTGACATGTGGCACTGCACAGGAAAGCCATGTGGGGCTGGGAGCCCAGCCAATCCCAATTTTGGGCTTTCCATTCCAATTCTTTGTCTCAGAGAAGCTCTCAGACCCTGATCTCAGCAGCTATAATTTCACACAAATAGTCATGCAGCCCAGAAAAATGTTTTGGGACCTGATCTCTGTGGCTTGTCAAATACACAGCTTCCTGGAGTGGGAAAGAATGACTTGGCAGGGAGAGAATGTTGGAAACACAGGAAGAGGGTTTCCCCAAGAAATCCATCAGGAAAATGAGAGGAAACCTTGTCCCTAAGAACAGGAGTGAGCAAGCCCCACCCAGCTCACGAGTGCTTCCTGCCCTAGGAGTCAGACTGAGCGCAAGAGCTGGGAATGGCAAAGAGCATGTTAGGTGAAGTCATCACCCCCACCCACCGGAGCCTAAGGAGGGCAGAGCCAGCAGCCGTGGAACATCTGTGTCTGCTGTGAGCCTGTGCAGGACCCAGAGCCCAGGAGAAGCACAGCCCGGCCCTTGGCGTCCGGCTCCAGCAGGCAAAGGCCCAGGCCAACCGGCTCACACATCAAGGCCTCTGGGGGAAGAGGCTCCTTTTATGAGAACCAGCACAGCCTCACAAAGGTGAGGTAGATGAGACTTTATGAAGGACTTCTCAGCTGTCTGACTGAGTTATGACACCTTGCCAAAGGAGGCTGCAGAGTGTCCCACAGAGCGCACAAGGGAGAAGCCTCTTGTGGTTGATTTACAGGCAGTGCTCTTGATACATGGGAAGACACCATGTTCATGCGCTGTGGTGTGTGTAGCTTGTGGTGGAGCGTGCCTAGCATGTGTGAGACGTGGGTTCCAATTACCAGCATCAAAAACCAACTAAACAAATGAATAAACCTTTCCAGTCTTATCGTAAAACCTTAGGTTAGGGCACTAAGGAAAAGGAGTAGCTTGGGGGCTGGTGAGATGGCTCAGTGGTCTAAAGCACCTACTTAGAACAAGCTTAGTAAAGCACAGGGACTGCGGTTCAATCCCCCAGCACCACATGCCAGCCAGCGCCGCCCCCTGGTGGGCTGAGCTGGCCACACACAAACACACACACATACAAATAAAGTTAAATTTAAAAAAAGAAAGAAAAGAAAAGGAGTAGCTTAAGATGATGAGAGGGCCAGTGTGGAGACAGCTCCTGCTGCTAACCACATGCTATCCTCCAAGTGTGGAGGCTACTTTCCCGGAGCCAGATTTCTGGTTAATCACCCATGGCTTAGAGATGTACTCTCTACCCCGCTATACTCTCAGTCTCTTAGAGAGGGCAACTAACTCTATAGCAAGAAGATGCTCGACTAGACTAAAATCCTTCCTGCTTTCTTCAGGTGGATTCACACAGCCAGGGAACGCCTCCTTTACCACCTTCCTGCTCTAGGCCTTTTTTGAAAACTGCAGCTCTAACACAGAGAAGAGAGCTCCCTGGAGCATCCGTTACAGCCCCCTGCTCTGCCCCTTCTCCCTATTGAGTACGTGTGCTTTCTTCCATGTGGTGTCGCATTCTTAGGGCTCACACCTTGGGAGCTAAATAAAGAGTGAACACTTGACTTTTAAGAGCAGATGAAAATCTGCCCCAGCCAAGGAGGAAAAGCCATCTTTTTTCCCCACCCCAGTTCATGGTTCAATGGAAGGCAACAACAAGAAGGCGAAAAGTTAAGCCAGAGTTGAGTGGTAGAGTGCATGCTTAGCATGTGTGAGACCCTGGGTTTGATCCCCAGCACCATGGACAGACAGACAGGCTGAACAAACTCATATTTAAAAACAAAAAACATATAAGAGTTGCTGCTGAGCTGCCAAAGGAACACAACATAAAGGGATCCAGATCTGTGTGAAGGCCGTGATCCAGGCACACGCGCCCCATCAAGATCTTGACGCCCCTTGCGGCCTGGCAGCAGGATGCCAGCTAATCTGGAAGGAAGCCCAGCTCCAGGCAAGGGCTGGGCAGTGATGAATCCCCAGAGCCTGGGAAGAGAGGGCCCACAGCTGTCCTGACCTAATTTGGCACCAGGCATATAACTCAAACCAGACAGGGAACTTCCAGGGTGGAGAGGCAGAGGGAGGGCACCTCCCTTCTTCCGCGTTCCCATTCATCTACCAAGGGCTAGACACTGCTGCTTCCCCCAAGCTTTACAAAAGCCTTTCTCACCCTTTCACAAACTGCTAAGAACCTCTTTGATGACGCTTCTATCCTTGCCTCTACTGCTCAACCTCACAGTGCATCAGCCTTGTCCTAGCTGTGGGAGCGGGGCTGCCCACCTCACCACTTCCCCCCTCCACAGGATTCTACCACACATGCCTCAAAACTGATACTGCATTTTGTAAATGTTGTGGTGAGGCTCATCACTATTTTATTTTACATTTATGTATTCCTGCAGCTCAGTCTCGTAGCATTGGGATTACAGGCATGCACCACCATGTTCAGTCTCAGTCACAGTCTCAGCACACCCTGGGGGCAGGGTCAGCAGGGCACCAGGGATCAAACCAGGTCCCCGCGTCTGCCTAAGCAGGCACTTAGTCCGCTGAGCTATCTGACCGGCCCTACTAGGAGCTTTAAAGAGAGAAGAAAATCAAAGAAGCCAGCTACTCATCTCCTCACATCTGCTCCCATGTATAGTTCTTCACTGAGCTACTCCTCCACCTCCCCCGGTACTGCCACTCCCTAAAGTAGTGGTCTCCGAGTTGTGCGTATGTGTCTCCGGCAGTGTGGGGAACTTTTTATATCAGCTCATCCACTTATATGCTTGTATCACTTACTGTCTACATTATTATGGGTATGAACCCCGGAGGTAATAAAGAAACGTTTCAGGTGAACATGTGTTGGGGTAAGTATTCAATTTATTCTAGACACACAATGCTACTAGAAACTTCAGCATTGCAGTTGTAGCTCATGGTACAGCATCTGCCTAGCACTCTTAAGGCTCTGGGTTCTATCTCTAGTACCCTTAAAAAAAAATACTTAGTCAGGTTGAGGAAGAGCTCAATCCCAATATGTACCAGATAATGGGACATGGACAATTCTTGGTAGAATAAGGCATGGTGATGTCAAAGCATGGATTACAGTAAAACCCCAAAGTAGATGTTCATTTAAATCCTGAAATTAACCCAGATGTAGAGTCATACATCTGGAAACCCACCACTTTGAGAAGCTAAGAAAGGAGGATCCCAAATTCAAACTCATCCTGAGCAACATAGACCCTATCTTAAAATTAAGTGCTCTTTTTTGTTTTGGTACTGGGGATCAAACTCAGGACCTTGCATTTGCCACGCAGGTACTTATGCCACTGAGATTCTCCTTGGCCCCCTATCTTAAAATTAAAAAAAAAAAATGTATAAAGGGCTGAGGAGCCATGCTGGCCCTGCCTCTGGGCCCTGAAATGGCAACTGAGACTGGGGGTGGTGGCAAGCACCTACAATCCCAGAACTTGGGAGGCTGAAAACAGGAGGATCACTATGAGTCAGATCTACATAGTGTGACCCTATAGACCCTGTCCTAAATACATTAAAATAAACAGATAAATAAATAAATAGGCTTAGGATATAACTCAGTGTGAATGCCCTGGGTTCAATCCTCATACCTCAAAAATGAACAAACATTAAAACACCCTGAAATTATTAAACCAAAATCATAATTGAAGTAATCTGTTTTAAACAGATTCTTTCCCCTTCTGTGAGGTACTCCTCAAACGCATCAGCTCCCTGAACCCAGGGGAGCACTTAGGAGTCAGCACAGTTACATGTAGTCAGGCCATGCTAGAGCATCCCGGGGCAACCCCTACATTATGCAAGGTTCCCTCCCAGTTTCTGAGTCCCCCTCTCTCCCTCCACTACCTTCACCTTGTTGTGTGTTCACCTTGCTGTGTGTCCCTGTCACACCTGTTCTTCCCCTCCGTAGCCCTGTGGCAGCACTCTGGGAATTGTTTTCACTTGAATGCAATTTCGTTTAGCCTGGAAGCTCTAGGGAAACAGGGACTGTGCCTGTCACAGCCCTGTGTTGTGGGCACTAAATGGCTGCTGCACATTGTTGAGGGAAGCAGAGGCCCTCACTTGTCCCACTGTCACACACAGCTCTTCAGAGGAGAAATGATGCAGAAGGGTACACAGAGAACATGAAAGTCCTACCAATATTCTCCATTTAAATCAAGTGGAGTTATATTTAGCCTTTTGAAGGAGGCCCTGCAGTTAATGATTTACCATTTAGTCAAGGCTCCCCTTCTCTGCACTTTTGGTCCTGGCCCAGAACTTTCCCCTAACTACTGACCTAAGTCCTCTTCAGGAAATATAATTTCTCTCCCTAAATAGGACAGCATGGTTGGGGCCCAACAAGGAAAAGTTCTACAAGGAAAAAGAACATTCACAACCTTCTGTCTAGACCAACGAATCTCCCATCTAGAGAGAAATGCAAAAGCATCTGAGCCTAAAGAAAAACACTTTTTCCTTTGCCCCCTCAAGCTGTGGGCAATTCTCTTGGACTCACTAAAGGTATCTTCTACTTCCAAGGCCATGGGTCCTTGTGGACCACTTGGAAGCTAAGAGGCAGCCTTCTAGCCTCAGTCAGCTTAACTGCTCTGTGTGTGGAAATTGGAGAGACTGGCTGGGTTGACAATGGGGCAGGGAAAGAACAAGAGACAATAAAATGAGGAGGATGAAACATTAAAGTGAGAAAAGTAGCAAGCAAATAAGAAGGATTTCACTGGTGCCAAATGGTCCGATTTCCCCAATCCAAGGCATCATGGCTTCCTCTGAGCTAGGGCCTCTTACCTTTTTTAGACAGTCATCCCGATGGAAATCTTAAGTGTGTCCTCTCACACATCTCCACCCCTTCCTGTTTCCCCAAAGCTGGTCACCTTTTGGCTCCGGCTTTGTTTCTGGATGCTGCCAAATACTACAGCAGCCAACATTTCTAGATCTTCCTAAATCTAACCAACTCGTGTCTGTGGGGGCAACTCCTCCTGCTCCAACTACAAAGTGCATACTTGGGGACACAGGATCAGTATGAGCATCAGGTCACAACTACACATTCTATTAGGCAATGAACTGCAATACAAACTGTTAAATTTTCAGTGCTTCTGAGAGTCTCTGTATGGCCAAAAACCATTAAGAATGAGAGCAAGAAAACATAAACGAGGGCTGGGGAGATAGCTCAGTAGAATAAGTGCTTGCTTGGCAAGTTCAAGGTCATGAGTTCAATCCCCACTACCACCAAAAAAAAGAAAGAAAGAAAGAAAAGAAAAGAAAAGAAAAGAAAAGAAAAGAAAAGAAAAGAAAAGAAAAGATGAACGATATCATGGCTTTCCACCTAGCAGTAAGAGTTCAGACAAGTAATTTAAACCCATTAGCCTGGATAAGAAAAATTAAGAATTAAGACCACTTGCAGGGCTGGGGAGATAGCTCGGCAGTCTAAGCACCTGCCTGGAACATGCAAGGTCCTGAGTTCAATCCCCAATACCACATGCTATGCCAGCCCCGGAACCCTGGGCATGGCGGTGCATGCCTCTAACTCCAGTGCTTGGAGAAGCTGAGACAGGAGAATCAGTATAAGTCAGAGCTTCGTCACAAGACCGTTATCAAATATTTTTTTTAAAAAAAGATCACTTGAAGGGGCCGGGGGATGGCTCAGTGGAATAAGCGCTTCCCTGGCAAGCGCAAGGGCCTGAGTTCAATCCCTGGTTCTGCAAAAAAATAAATAAATACAGACCACTTGTACTTAGAATTGTGTAAATACACACTAATAAAATCATGTTAGAGCGCCTGCTTAGGCACAGTACAGCCGCCAGGGTTTGATCCCCAGCATGCCATGCCAGCCCCACCCCTGGGGGCATGCTGAGACTGCAATTGAGACTGTGCGTGGTGGCACAGGCCTATAATCCCAGCGCTTGGGAGGCTAAAAACAGGAGGATCACTACGAATTGTCTTCTTCTCCCATGTGTTTATTCCTTTCACACATGAGGAGTCACTGTTGGACTTGGGGGTTTAAAATTACTAGAGGAAAGGTATCCAAAGACACCTTGCCCTTCCAGCTCCCGGGTGAGCACTTTGATAAATCTTACCAGGAAACAAATGAAGACACAGATTTGTGACCTCAGGAAAATGGCAGTGGGCAGCCGCCGACAATGGTGGAGCCTCGGGTCTAGAGTAGGAGAGGGCCTGCCACCAAAAGTGGTGGCATCGTTAGGTGGGACCAAAACCAAGACTGGGAAGGAATCCAATAATACACTGACTGTCACGTTTAACATCCAATGCTGAAAGAAAGTAGAGCATATTTTGGCCTCTGAGAGGAAAGTTCTCTGGGAATCATAAAGAGTCACAGCTATAGGAAAGGATTTAGAAAATTGGAAAATTGGAGGCAAGTCTGAATTGTCTTCCTAGGTGCTCCCCAGGTTTTAGCTTAGCTGAACACCTGAGTGCCACCATGTGAGAGAAACAACTGACCAGAACAATGAAAGAGGAGAAAAAGAAAAATCCTGTTTAAATCCTGCTTGTAAACCACTACAGAATCTCAGGAATACTTCTTTAAGGTCAATATTACTATGAAAGTTAGCAAATAAAAAAAGAAATTTAGCAAGGCATGGTGGTACACACCTATAATCCCAGTTTGGGAGGCTGAGGCAGGAAGATCGCCATGAGCTTGAGACCAGCCAAGGCTACATGGTCAGTTCAAGGCCAGCCTGAATTACAGAGCCACTGTCTCCAAAAGAGGAAAAAGAGAAAAAGTTTAGCTGGCAAGAACTAGCCAGTGCCCAAAGGCAGTCATTAGACACTAGCTGCACGGCAGAGACTAAGTCACATGACAACAGTTAAGCACTGCCCTCTGAGCCAGGTCTCTTCGAGATCGGATGAGCAGAGGCAACAGGAGCTGCAAGATGCTCACCAGAAGGCTAATGCACTCCACAGGCACCCATATTCTGGCAAACAGCTCCACACACATGTGCTATTTTAATTGGAGACAACTAATTTATCAAACACCTATTTTAGAGCCAGCAAGATAGCTCAGCAGGGGCCAGGGAGATGGCTCAGTGGAATAAGCGCTTCCCTGGCAAGCGCAAGCACCTGAGTTCAATCCCTGGTTCCACAAAAAAAAAAAAAAAAAAAAAAAAAAAAAAAAAAAAAAAAAAAGATAGCTCAGCAGACTAAGTGTTTGCTTAGGCAGTGGGTTCAATCTCCAGCACTGCATGCTGTGCTGGCCCCACCTCCAGGAGTGCTGAGCCACAGAGATAGGGTGTGGTGGTGCATCCCTATAATCCTAGCGCTGGGGAGGCTAAAAACAGGAGGATCACTTAGAGTTCCAGCTAAGTAGTGAGACCCTGTAGCAAATACATAAAAAAACAACAACCCCCCCCACCACCTATTTTAAGTTTAGATATACACTATGTTAGTTAATCCCAATAACTTTATGGGCTAGGTACTCTAACATTTTTTTTTTTAAAAAAAAAAAAAAAGGACTCAAGCCTGCGTACACCATTCAGCACTATTCTGGTAATACTCAGTACAACTAATATCTCAAAGCCTGTGAGATAAGAAACTAAATTACAAAAATAAAAAGAACATGTAGTGAAACCCCCTTGAGTTACAAAAACAAGACACAGAAATATGCACCTATCTTTGCAAAAATCTCTTTCACTTTTTATGATAAAGAGTTTAGATTCAGGGTAGCATATAGTTCAGTGAGAGCACCTGCCTAGCATGCATGCAGAAGCTATGGGACTGACGGCCAGCACTGCGCATGTGTACACACACACACACACACACACACACACACACACGCATGTCTAGAATCCATGTCATTAGCTTACAAATAGCACTGGCTAGGGGTCAAAGCCTCTTAGAACTGGTAAGAAGTATGACAACAATCTTTGAGGAAGGCTTAGAACTAGGAGACCAGGAGACATCAAGGTGTCTAAGGACAAGATCTTTCCTCTCCCTCCTGCTTCCAACAGCCTGGTATACTTGGTCAAGACAGAATTTGCTACAAACATGCTACAAGCAGGCCTGAGTGAGAAACCAAGTTTCCTTTTGTTCTTTCTGCATTTTGATGAGGTCAAATTTCAGAACAATATGGAGTTCTGGGCATTAGGGCTGAGCCAGGCATGCATGAACTGAGATTTTCTCATTCTCCTTTAAGTATAGATTAAGAAGAACTAAATTACAAAAGTATATCAGGGAAAAAAAACATGATTAAGATGTAACACATGTACACACCAATTCTCTAAAACGATTATAATTAGTATATATTACAAACATATATCAATCAAAAAGTATATCAGACAAGGTTGAAAAAACTACCTAGACAGAATTCTCTCACAGCAAACAGTCAGTGACCTGGTAGATATAACTATGTTCTTTCTTAGAGTTACCACCCCATTTCTAAATATTTACTATTATGTAGAAAATGAGGACCAATGAAAAAGTCAAATGGGTTGATAGATTGTTTACATTTTGGTAGATTTTCAAATCCCCATTATATTCCTTAGTGAGAGGAAGAATTATGTTTAACTCTCTCTTTCTTTTTTTCTTTTTTGCAGTACCAGGGATTGAACTCAGGACCCTGCACTTGCCAGGCAAGTGCTTATTCTACTTAACTATCTCCTCGTGTTTAACTCTCTTGAAAGCAAAGCCTGATATAGAAAAGAGGCTCGCTAATTATTTTCTGATAAAAGCATTTATATATAAACATTTATAAGTAAATATCCTGCCCTCTGTATAATGCTACAGGGAGGAGAAAGAATGATCTTCTGGGATACCAGTCCCTAATCATTGTCTTTGGAGAGAAATGGCTCTCTGTGGCCTCACCGCCTTACAGTGTTTTTAGATACACTTTCCTCATCAGATAAAAATCTCCCAGTTTGCACTCTAGCAAAGTACCTTCCTAGAAGACAGAACACAGTACTTTGAAACACTAGCTGCCTTTCTTCAATTTCTCTACCCTGAAGTGGTCTTTACCTTCCACAGGGGAGGTTTTCAGTCTACTGCAGATATTCTGTACCCCGCCATAGTGGACATTGATCTGGGTCAATCCATCAGCGGCACGCAGTTCCATGAGTTTCCTCAACTCCATTAATGTGAAGCCATAGTCCCCATCGAGGCTCTCAGGTGTAGAGTTGGCGGGCAAAGAATGTCCTGTCGGGTTCGTCATGTTGCCTGTGGTCCCCAGCCCCTCAACCAGAGAAGATGAGGCGTCTCCCCTCAACTGACCAATGTCTCTTGTTTTCTGGTCCCCGCCTTTTCCTGCTTCTTGCTTCTCTGAGGGCCCAGTTAAAAAACAGTGACAATAACTTGTCAGGGTCGCAACGCCAGCCTTGAGCCTTTCTTCTGTACAAGGCCTGTCAGTGAGAAGAGGAAGAAGATGGGGGAACCAAGTAGAAGACGGACTTCGTGTCACGAGGTTTGGTGTCCCCTGGGTGGTGATGGAAACGGTTGTCCAAGACAGGTAGGTTCCTAGCTTAGGCTCACTTGTCCAGATGGAGGTATAAACAGGGTGCGCATGTTACAGGGAAACGACCTTGACCTTAGTGACAACTAGCAACTGTGGTGGTAGATCAGCAGCAGGAGGAGGAAGAGGAGGACTCCTTAGATATCGATGACAGCTGGATCTCTGGAATAAAGATTCAAAGATAGACAAAAATAAACAAAGTGGCCATGAAGATCCTGGAACTGCAAAGACAAAAGGTACTCCCATTCTAGCACAAGAGTTTAGGTGACAGTTGATGTCTCAGTTTAACTGACAGCTGAGTGAACTGACTCATGAGACGCCCTTTCTTCCTGGGAGGCCCTGGGAAGCCTGTACATTGCAGTATAGAGAAGTTATTTCAGTTACACCCAGTATTCTGGTCTCACTTCTCCCAAACCAACCCACACAAACCTCACAACTTTAGGAACTTGGAAGTAAAGGGTTATAACCTCTAACAGTTCTACTATGCGTTCTCTCTCTCTGTCTCTCTCTCTGTCTCTCTCTCTGTCTCTCTCTCTGTCTCTCTCTCTGTCTCTCTCTCTGTCTCTCTCTCTGTCTCTGGAGTATTTGAGGAAGAATCCTTTAGTCTGACTTTACCTGCAAAAGGTGAGAAGAGGCAGAAAAAGAAGTCAAGATCCAAGTGGTCTGGAAGGTGGCCTACCGGCCACTCTCTCCCACATTCCACATGTGTCCCTACTTCCACTGCAGACATTTACACACCAGGAAGACACTGTGATCAAAGATGCCCAAATCCTTCCTCCCCTAGAACTTTTAGCCTTGAGCTGTATAAAAATTCAGCAGGATGTGGCAGCTGTTAACCAATCGGGCAGCAAACTTTAGTCCTAAGGCACTCCCCCCACCCCCAGGCTTTGAAAAGAGAGAATAAAGTCCTCTGGTAGTTTATCAAACGGTACGGAATCATTTGTTATGAAGGGAGCAAAAGAACCTCTGAGGAGGAAAGATAGTGACTCTGAAGTGTAGGAGTGTGAGCACTTCTCAATGTGGGAGGGATAAGACGGCTATCAGTTCAGCTAGAGCAGGGGCCCCAGCAAGTCATTAGGAGAGACAAGTTAGTCCACATGTGAGGGACACCAGGGTTTCACTTTAGCACAGTGGCTGCCTCAGAGGGGGTGAACATTTCCTCCTCAGCCAAATGTCACCTGTCATATTGGCTGGGGAAGGTGGGGGGCAGGTGTGTGTGAGGATATGGAGGCTGAAAGTGGGAATAAGTCTGACCCTGCTTCTGACGGGCTGGCTACATGTTACATGGGAGCTACTGCCATGAAAAGGGACTCTGCGCCATCCCAAAGTGAAGGGGCTCTACCTGAGCACAATATTGGGAGTCTGTGGGGCCTAGTTCTGGTTCAACAGCTCCCACTGACTAGACTTGAGTTTAGTTACCAGATGGTGGCAAGGAACTCTGGTCAGACTGTTTAATTAGCAGACTGCTAATCTTGCTTCCAGAAAGTGAACAAAGAGGCAAGGGATTCTTCAGATAAGGACTTGATTCTCTTATGAATTACTTTCACCAAAATCCTATGTAGACAAAGTGTGCAGATTTCAACTAGTACTACTCCCTGATTAGATTGATCTTTTGGGGATGATGATTGTTATCCCCCTTCCTCTCCCAAGGTGACCCTGTCACCCCTCCTATGATAGATGTCTAACACTCCCCTGACTTACAAAAAATTAAGCAAGGAGGGTTGCATCTGTTTGTTTGTTTTTGAATATCCCTGGGGAACAGATATGTAAAGAACCTGAGGCATTGAGTCAAACCCCACTTAGATTGGCATATGAATGGTGGTATAGTTGTCTCTCCTGACCAACAAGCAGGTGGAAAAAACAGAAGACAATAAAGCATTTTTTGAGAGAGAAAGGGAGAGATCATATTCACGTAACTTCCATTACAGAATGTTGCTATAACCATTGTTTTTTTTTTTTTGTTGTTGTTGTTGTTGTTTTACAGTGCAAGGGATTGAACTTGGGACCTTATGCTTGCCAGGTATGCCACTGAACTATCTCCCCAGCCCTAATCATTCTATTTTATTGTTAGTTATTGTTGTTAATTCCTTACTGTGCCTGCTATATAACTTAAACTTTACCATAGTTGTGTGTGTTTAGGAAAACAGCCTCTACAGGGTTCTGTACTACCCAGATACATCTCTCAGTGTGTCACTGTGGATCAGGGTGAACTACCGTACCAAGGATTTTCTCTTCAGTTTAGCTCTTCCTCCAAGCCTGGAAGGAGTGGAAGAGGCTATGGCAGTGAGCTATCATCTTGGCCCTTAAACAGAACTCCCTTGGCTTGCGAGAATCCTCTTTAATGGATGGTGGGGACCATGCTGACAGAGTGATACTAGGAATTAGAAGATGTTGCCTTTGTGGCCCTCACTACATTGCTTGCAACATGAAGACAGGGAGTTTTACCTGTCTCATTCATTCCTTTCTCCCAGTGCCCAGAACAGAACCTACCCACGGTGGGCATTCATTTGATATTTGTGGTGGCTGTTGAATGACTAGTAGCAGACCCAGAACCAGAAAGACCATCTTCCCACTCATCCTTTAGGTGTATCACTTAGCATTCTTCACACTTGATCTTAGCCAAATGGCCAAGAAGCAATACTTAGCCTTAAGACCAATTCTCTTCACCTTTCATTGGGAGGACAATCACCTGTACCTTTTCACATCATCCTAAGGAAGAACTAATGGAATGATATTATAGATTTAAAAACAGTGTTGCAAAATCCTGGAAAGGTGCAGTGTCCAATCACTTGAGGGTACTCAAGTGACAGAAGAAAGCTGAATTTAATGTATTTGGTTGTTACAGGGTCTCACTGCGCAGCTCGGACTCACAGTGATCCTCCCGCTTTCAGCCTCCCCAATGCTGGGATTATAGGCCTGCACCACCACGCCTGGTCTTAGTGGCTGGCTCAGCATGCCCAGGGGTTGGGCCGGTGCAGAATGCGGTACCAAGGATCAAAGCCTGGTCCCTGCATTTGCCTAAATGGGCGCTTAGTCCACTGAGTTATCTTACTGGCCCTGAATAAGCTTTTGTTAGTTATCTAATCCTCTAAGCATAAAGGCTGTAAGATCCTTGCACCTTTCCCATCTTTCCTTGCCAGGGTTCCCCTGACCTCTCCAAAAAAAAAAAAAAAAAAAGGAAAGCTAAGGCAGCTTCCTTAACAGTAAACACTGTGCTGGGCTTGGTGGTACACAGCCTATAATCCCAGCACTCTGAAGCAGGAGGATCACAACCTTGAGCCCAGTCTCAGGAATTTAGCAACTTAATAATATCCTGTCTCAAATAATAGTAATAATAATAATGATAATTAAAGGGCTGGGAATGTAGTTCAGCAGAGGCCCTGGGTTCAATTCCTTGATACTACAAAAAACCTCTGTCATTAGCTAGGTTATGACCACTGCTAATAATTACTAGCTTATGTGGTCCTGAGTCTCTGGAAAATAAGAATCGACAGTCTTTTTCCAAATTCCTTGCTTTGAACCTCTCCTCTGGGTCCCAAAGAGGAGAGACTCTCCCACTCACATAGGCAATTAATGGATAACAACCCACAAGGTTAGAACACAGACTACAGAGCACATGTGGAAAACAGGAAGAAGGTTTGCTACTCCAGGTTGACGTACAGGCACAAGCACCCAGCCGTAAGCACTCAAAGGGCAGCACACGGTTGGAGCTAGGTTCAAAGTAAGGTCACTACCGACATCAGCAGGCATGTCAGGGTGCCCGTACTTCTCCTAAGCTCTGCAGGATATGAGCTCTTTGCAATTTGCCCAGCCCCTAACCCTGTGGAAGTGGTCACTACTGTGGCCTGCGAGGTGCTACGCTGTCAGGCCAGGGTTGGTCGTGCATGAGGTATTCTGGGTAAGATATATTTTTGCACTCTGTTTCCAGTATTTTGCCTTCCCAGGGGACAACAGGATAGAAGGCCAAACTGTCTCATTCCTTTTTCTTGAAGCAAGAAATCATACCACTTTACATGATCAACAGAAAAGAATTCTTATTTGTTTCCCTCCTCCAGCCTTCTAAACATCCATTCTAGGGGCCGAGGAGATGGCTCAGTAGAATAGCACTTCCCTGGCAAGCGCAAGGGCCTTAGTTCAATCCCTGGTTCCATAAAAATAAATAAATAAATAAATACCCATTCTATAAGATGTGAAACACTTCCATGTCCATTCTGCAACGCGGGAGCTATGATCAGCACCTCACAGGGAAGACAGCGAGGGCTAAGGAGAGAATGAGCAGAGTGCTGGAAAGTCAGGGCTTTGGGCACACTGGTGCTTTATTTTATTTTATTCTAGTTTTTGAGATAGAGTTTCACTAAGTGCCAGGCTGACCTCGAACTTCTGATCCTCCTGCCTCAACCTCCTCAGTGCTGGATTACAGTTAGGTCCCACTAGGCCCAGTTTCCACTTGTGCTTTTTGTTACACATCACTCTCTCATTTTCTGACAAACACCTTCAGGGCCTTTAAAATGCAAACATCTCTAGGATGTAGAGAACACTGATTCTTCTTGGAGAAAAGGTCTCCCTTTTCCCTTTCTTTTCCACAATAGATTAACTGACATCCAGGCAACCAGGTCAAATGGACCCCATCCTGCTTCCGCATGTTTCCACACACACTTGAGAAGTGCCAGGCTCCGTGCAGCCTGGCAGGCCAACCTGCAGCAGGCTCACCAGCAAGTTCCTGGAACAAGGAGTTGCTGCAGTCAGAGCCCTTATCCCCTAGGCCATCAAGCCAGCAGAAGAAATCTGGTGAGGCCCACGAGAAAAGCAGGCATGGAAAAGGGGAGGAGACATGGACCCCCAGACAGACCTGCCTGGACGGTAAGCTGCTCTGGGCCACATTGACCTCTAGCTGCAGGAGGGGCTGCCTGGGGGCACAGGCTTCTGTGCCCTGCCCTGCCCTGCCTTTCTCACTGGACTGAGAACCGCTCTGCTTAGGGGTGACTTGGTAGCACTTGGGGACACGCTTGTGACATCATCACTGCTGGGCAGGACACAGCGGGTGAAGAAGGGGAGCCCTTGAAGGAGGAGAGCAGTCCCGTATACAATGCACCAAAGCAAAGTCTGAAAGTGGCTGCGGGGACAACACCAGTTGCCTTTTCTCTAACCCAGAGTCTCTTCCCAAGTGGGTGTTACTGCCCTGATTCAGGGCCAGGGTAGAAGAGGTACAAAGGGAGAAAAGCAATATTTCTAGGGCATTTACAACAGGTCAGGTGCCCTTTTAGCCACTTTAGGTGCAGATGAGCAACTAAACATACATATAACACTAATAGAAATATTAGATAGTGCTTAGCAGAGTAGTTGGTTGGTTGATACACAGTAGCTACTGTCATTGTTAACATACCATATCTCAATCCTCATCAATCCTATGAAAAGAACCAACTGCCCACAAGGAATGTAGTCATTATGGAATGTAAACATGTACTAATAGAAAATAAAAACGGAAATAAAAGGACATCTTCACTTTATAGTACACACAGATTCAGAGAACCAAGATCTACGTCCTAGTCTAAATCCAAAGTCATTTCCTCAACTCTAAGACCAGTGCTACATGCCTTGCAATATCAGGTCTTCATGATCCTGAAGCAGGTGGATCTCAAGTTCGAAGCCAAACAGGGTAACTTAGCAGACTTTATCTTGAAATATAAATAAAGAGCTGGGGATGTAGCTCAAAGACAAGAGTGCCCCTGAGTCCAATTCCCACCAGCAGAAGGGAGGGGGGGGTGGCCAGATAGCTCAGCAGACTAAAGCACCTGCTTAGGCAGAGCGCAACAGTCGGGGTTCGATCTCCAGCATGCTGTGCCAGCCCTGCTCCCAAGGTACACGAGCTGGCAATTGAGACTGGGCAATCACCTGGGCGTAGTGGCGTGCACCTATAATCCCAGCTCCCAAGGATGAAAACAGGAGGATCACTATGAGTCTTATCTGTGTAGTGAGATCCTATAGACCCTGTACTAAAATATATTTTTTTTAAAAAGGGAGGGGGGATGTAAGAAAATGGAAAGAAGGCTATGGATTTACTACCTAACTTCTGATGAAAAGGCCTATATGAGCCTATCAGTTCTTCCTTCTTGATCTCTAAAATGCTCTGAGATAAACACCTCTTTTGACTTCCTGGCAAATGCAGGGGATAGAGACAATTCCTGATCGTCCTCTCCCCTTTCTTCTGCACCACCAGCCCTGAGCAGAATGTACTGGGCTCTGGGCATGCAGTTTGAAGCATGTGCACTCCCCACCTGCCAAGACCCCAGGGTAGGGACATGGGTGTCCTCTGCATACATCCTCACCAGCTCATACGCGTGGCCTGCAATCCCTGGTGATCTGGGAGGGGCCCAGAGACTCTGCTGGGGCTCATGCCTGTGCAGCACCTGGAGCTCCTTAAGTTTTCTCCTCAGGCATTCTGATGTTTCCCGAAGGGCTATGCCCTGTCAAGAAGGCTAGCAAGCACCTGGCCATGGCAGCCGCCTACCTGAAACATCCCAGCCCAGCCCTTCCTTCCACATACATTGAAGCCTACATGGAGGTTGCTCTGCAGGCCCCTGATTTCCACCACTAAGATTCCAACCCACCTTGGCCAACTTCTGCCACTCAGGCCTCACAGTCACTGTCACTGTGGCCCTGGGTTCCCCCTACCTGCCTACGCCTGCCCTGCCCTGATGGCTGCTGCTCTGCAGACCGGAGCTGAACACACACCCATGTCAGGAAGCCAAACGAGGGCTGGCACTCACCAAGGAATGGCTCTCTGGGGCCTGCTCCAGGACCCAATGCCACGCTGTCCCTTAGCGCTGAGCTTTCCTCGGTGGGGGTTCCCTCCTTTCTGAGGGAAAATGCTGATTCCTGGTTAGGTGGTGTCATGTCCGAGGCTCCCACACCCCTTCTCCCCCTTTCTCAAATTGCCTAGCCTGAGAGTATCTACTTCAGCTGGGCAGCAGAAATGAGGACTAGAATCAGAGCCACTACCTGGAGATAATGTACAACCTTTGACCCCTGGGTCTTAGGCTTCCAGAACTCATCCCTCTTGAAACTTCAAGTAAGTCTACACATATACTGGACCCCAGCATCTACTCCTGGCTGGATCTCCCAAAGAAATTTTCATACAGGATTTGAAAGGAACAAAATGCAAGGATGCTCACTTATTTGTGGATCCACTCACCCAGTGACAGCTAAAATATACGAGTTACAATAGCATGGATTGTCACCCAACAGCAACACAGAAGTACACACAGCAATCTTGGTCATCTTAAAAACACAGTGCCTGGCAGAAGAAAAAAAGATGATTTCACAGCTTTTTACAGAAATTAAAAAAACACATGCATGTAAGAGAATGTACAACCCGTGCATCTAAAGGACTTAAGAATTATACTTAAAGAGATCTCAGCACATTAGGGTGATGCTCATGGGCAGACGAGGAAATAAAAACAAGATACGGGGGAAAGAATGGGCAGAGGGGAACATCTCACTGATCAATAAGTCCGCTGGATGAGGGACTCACTCCTCTGTACTTGAGGTCCAAAAGTATAAAGATAGAACACAGTGTGATACTAAAGGCCTCTCAGCCTTAGCATGTCTGTGTGTCCAGGGTATGCTGAGATCACGGGGCAAAAGGAAGAGTTCTGGGAGAGGCCCCCAGAAGACAGGAGAAGTTAGGGTCCCCGATAGCACAAGCTTTCTTCAAACAGTGATACCAAGAGGTGCACCGTGGTTGACAGCCGCCTCCTGACCATCCGGCCTGCATGAGCCACCCCAGGCCCCAGATGAAGGCAGGAAGCACCACGGCATGGGTAGGGAATCAGTGCGTGGGAACCAGCCCAAAGAGGGCAATGTCACCCGCTTGCTCTGTCACCCTCTTGATCTACCCTAGTATAGCATCAACATTATCAAGATGAGAAAAGGTAGTCCCTGGGGCCCAGAGCCATGGGGAAGGTTTCCAGATAACCTGGGTGACACCAGCCCAGGTCAACTCTGTATCCTCCTGAGCTGTGTCAGTGGGGGTTTGTTCACAGCAAACTCAAAGTCAAAATAACATAGAGGATGAAAAGCAAGGATAATCTTCTGTGGCTAAGGAGGGCAGGAGCTGGTGTCAGCAGGCAGGGCCAGTGCCACCTATAAGGTCTGTGTTCAGTGAAGAAGGGCTGACAACCTCCCCACACTTCCCCCCGGACCATGAAAAGTGTATGGGGTAAGGGTTCACTAGTGCATCCGCTGCTCCCTCGGAACTGGGACAGGAAGCTACTAGCCAAGCCAGGACGCAGGCCGGGGCAGGACAGTCAAGTGTGTGGTCTGTGACCTCTCTTCAACAATACGGAGTGCCTTTCTTGGGGCTGCTGTGGCTTTTCCTTATTTTGGTTCCAAGGAAACAAAGGGCTTTTTTAGCAGCTGGATTGGATCTGGTTTATTTTTAGAAACAAATCTCAGCAGAATCTTGTCATGCTCTTGGAGGGAGAGGAGGGTCAGTCCCCTTCGGCCATGGGAGTCAGGAGCTGGGTGCTCCCAGGCCTCGAGTTCTGGTGGATCTCGGGTGAGGGGAAAGCTGCCTGGCTCCCACTGAGGAGCACCATGCCCAAGGGCCTGGCAGAATGCAAAGCAAGGGGACATCCCTGTGTGCCCTATACACTTGCCATGGTGTCACAGTGCCCATCACACCTGGCCAACCCTCCCATTCCTCCGCTCTCTACTCCTTGATAATCTCATCTGCAAAGAGAACAGAGGACTCCCATTTCTCTTTTGCCTAATCCAGCCTTCCCTTAACCTAATTCCTGAAAACTGAACAAAAGAGCAAGGGCTCCATGCTGAAAAGATGGTGTTTATTAAGAAACAGAATGGCAGGCATGGTGGTAGACATCTATAATCCCAGCACTGTAGGAGGCTGAGACAGGAGGATCACAAGTTGAAGTCTACCTTGGGAAAGTTAGCAACTTAACAAGGCCTTGCCTGAAAACAAAAAATGAAAAGGGCTTGGATATAGTTCAGTGCAAAAGCCCTAGGGTCAATCCCTTGTACTGCAAAATTCAATCAAATAATAAAAATTAAAAGAACAGGGCCAGAAGATAGCTCAGCATAATAAGTGTCTGCTTAGGTAAGCACTGGGACCGGGGTTGAGCTGTTGACCAAAACTAGGCATGGTGGCATGTGCCTGCGGTAATCCCACCGCTGGGGAGGCTGAAAACAGGAGGATCACTACGAGTCCCACCTGTGTGGTGAGATCCTGTACCAAATACACAAAAACACACAAAAATTAAAATTAAAAGAACAAATGCAGTCAGAGGTACTCCTGAGTCACTTGTCATCTCTCTGTCCTGTTTCGCTTTTCCTCACGCACACATGGCGCAGACTGGAGCCACCAGGTCAGGCCAGGGCTGTGGAGAGTAGTAGACACGTCACATGCCCTTTGCACTCAATGCTTTGCTCGTGCAAACCTGTTGCCTCTTCCTAGGTTCTGATTCAAGAGGCCCAGGTTTGGCCCGGAAATGTGCATTTCTAACAAGTTCCTCAACAAACTGAGGATGAGGCTGGTCCAGGGCCCACACTTTGAAGCCATCCACCTCGGGAGACTCCACCACCCCTACCATGTCCCAGGGCTTTGGCAGCCCAAATGTGGTCTGACAGATCCTCAGCTCCACACTGAAGGAAGGCCCTGTAGCTTCGCTGCTGTGACTGGCTCTCTTTTTCCTCCTCCAGGCCTCTCGGGATGGTAATCTTTGCTTCCCTTGCTTCAGGGTGGCCCCTTCTGAAAAGCCCCAAGAGCTCCCTACCCGAGGAGGTCACCTCTTAGAAGTCATAGAAGCAACAGACTTGGAGAGAGAGAGGGAAGCACAGGTTTTTTCAAAAATTGAAAACCAGCTTGCTCCTGAGGTTGAGGGCCACCAGTCCCCTCTGGGTTCCGCTAGGCCCCTCCCACTCCTGTTTTCCGTTGCCAGGGGAGATGAGGAGTGCTGGGAGGACACAGGTGGGGCAGGAAGGAAGCACAGCCACCTCTCACTGCAGCTCCCAGTACCACGCCCCACGACCTGCCCCCCACATCTAGAGGCAGCTGCCGCTCCTGCAGAAAGGCCAGGCCACCACCGGGGTGACACCTCCAAGGGAGCCTGCCCACGGCTCCCAGACCACAGCGGACGGGCTGGAGGAGCCAGCAGCTGCTGTTTTCCAGGCCGGTTGACAGGCTGTTATAAACACTCGTTTTTCGGTTGCTATGGCAAAGTGAGTGCAGCCTGGCTGCGGTGAAGCTATTTATGTGCCTGCAATGGCAGAGTGGTCTGTTTTTTATTATTTTACTTTTAAAGTTTCCCTTTCCCATCCCCCTAAAACAGCTTTCCAAAAAGGGTGGGGGTTGTGAGGGGGAGCCACCACAACTTTCTCAGGAACAAAGTCTATAGGCAGAAAATAGAGCGGGCACCTTGAGCCCAGCAGGAGACAGAAGTGAGGACTCCGTGAGCCCCTTCAGAGGAGGGGATGTGCCGCCTCGGGCCACCTGTGTGCCCTGCAGCCAGCTGAAGCTGAGGCTCCATCCCAGTCCTGGCTGAGAAAGGCCACTGCTCAGCCTCTCATCACCTCTCCTGACAGAGGACTGAGACAGTTCTCTTGTCTTCTTCCTCCAGTCCACAGCATTTCTTACTGTCCCCTGTCCCCCCAAGGCTGCACTTAGGATGAAGACACCAATGATCCCTCCAGGGTTCCACGACAGGAGCCTCAAAGCTGCCACCTGTCCCATGGGCCACCTGACATGGAGCCTGGAGATGTGCAAGCAACAAGCTCTCGAGATGCCTCCACAGAGACACAGTCCTTCCCTTGCCCTGAGAACGCCCCCCTAACTCTCACTCTTAGGGGAGCCCTGGGGGGAGGGCTCTTCCTGCACTTGAGAATGCATCTGAGGTCACAGGAAGGAGTCACAGGAAGGATGGTGGGCACCTTGTGAGCAGGCATTCAAGGCTCCGATGGTGCGGGATGATTACAGGCCAGGTTGACTCCTCCTCAGGCCCTTCTGTTTCCAGGGCACCTTCTGTCTCCACGGTGATCTGGATGGGGCCACCAGGGCCCTCTGCCTTGTCTACTCTTCCAACAAAAAATAAAATAACCAGCAAGATAAATAAATGGGCTGTAGGTCCTAGGAAGCTCAGGAGGGGTGCATCCCAGACCAGGGTATAAACACACAAAGCTGAACTCCAATGTGAACTGACTTGTATAAATATGCTATGGATTGCTAATCACTTAATAGCATCTATGAAAGTCACCTTCCAGTAACAGCTGGTCAGAGCACAAAAGATGCTGCAGGATTTTGTCATTCCACTTTCCCCACCTCATTTGAGCTCCTTTCTGATTATACATTTATTAGGAGGACGAAGACCTCCCACTGCTGATGGGCATAATGATCAGATAAAAATAAGGTTAGGGTAGTGTTAAAAGGAACACATTCCCATAGTCTGTCCCAACTTAGTCTGTTCCATCTTATAAATGAGTGCCTCCCAGATGCCGCCATGGCTCACACTGCATCAAGCCCCAGAGGGAAGAGAGAGGGAAGGAGAGGGCAAGGAGGCTGAGGACCCCAGGAGGGAAAAACCCTTCTCCTGCTCCAAGACAGGTCAAAGTCCTAACTGACAGTGCCAGTTAGTGGATGGAGTCTTGTTGGAAAAAAATCAACTTGGAACAGTTATCAGGGTTGGCAGCACCTTGAGGTCAAAAGAGCAGAGCAGGCGACATTTCTAAGCCTGTCAAATCCACTGTCATTAGCATCCGAGGGCCTGTAGGGTAAAAGGGGAGAGAAGAGGAGGTGAAGGAAGGATCCAGGAGGAAGAGGAATTGTCCTGGACAGATGGGAGCGGGCTGGTCAAGGGGCACCAACTACCAACAAGGTTCCAGATAACCAGAGCGACTCTTCTAGGGCTAAGGGTCTCTTCTAGGGCTAAGGGCATTAACTCTGCTGAGAGGCCATTACTTGGGAAAGTGTAGAAACACAGAGCTGTAGGCATGTCTCAAAATCCCAAGGTAGAGCTATAAAGAACATTATTCAAAGGGCTCAGATCCGTGGAGACCGACACAGGGCCCATTGTTGGAAGAGACAAAGAGCAGGCGAAGAGGTGACTCAGCCTCAGCTGGTCACTGGAGATGGAAGTCTCTGGAGAGACAGCCAAGGAATTGCGCATTTTTCTTTCAAGTGAGCAGAAAGACTGTATCGCCTCTAGAACCCACTCTCAGCCCAGGGCCTGGCTCACCATGTGGAATTAATGAATGAATCATCCTTTCTGCTCCACTGTGTTTTGTTTCCAAGGGGGAACCACTCTCCTGAGAGAAGCCTTACTGAGAGTTCCAGCACAGCACCCCTTCAGCACTTGCCCTGCCTCCTCTGCCCTCGGGGCCCTGATGGCCAGCCTGCGGTCCTTCTGTCTGTTCTTCAGAGCAGAGTTGCTAGCATGGGGCGTGGGGAAAGGGGTTCAGCCTTCACTGCCAGGATTATCCACCCTCCCAGCGACAAAGGAAACAACCCACTTCACTGAACTCCCACACACGGCATTCTGAACAGCACCACAACACCTCCAAGGAAAGACTTGGGGGAGACAGCAGGGCAACAGTGATGGTAGGGACATCTGTAGGGAGTAAATTATTGTCTCTCTGAAATGCTGAGTCGTAAGGAATCATGAGAAAAACACCTAGTACCAGTCTTCCCACCTCCTCAGTTTTTGTGTTGGTTTTTTTTTTTTTTTTTTTTTTCCCCTCTACCTCACTCCCAAGCCTCTGGCTTAATCCTTTCCTACCTAGGTATGACCCATCCTGAGACAAAATCTGCCCATTTCAAGATCTCAGTCTAGGGGCTGGGGAGATGGCTCAGTAGAATAAGCGCTTCCCTAGCAAGCACAAGGGCCTGAGTTCAATCCCCAGTTCCGAAAAAACAAAAAACTCAGTCTTCTGTCTTTCCACATTCCCAGAGTCAACCTAATAAGATATAACTCACCTTACCTGGACAGTGTCAGAATCTAAGCAGCCCTGTACAATTCTGCACTGGTTCAAGCAGTGGAAGGAGCAGAGATACTGCCAGGAGGAAGTGCGGCACTGGTGGGCCGTCCCAGCTGGCACCTACACGGGGCCAATCCGTCCCTGCAGTCGTGGACGATGGTCCAGACACACTGTGTATGACCACTCTGCATTCTCCCGAATCCATCTGGAGTTTGCCTGGCTAAGTCAAATATTTATACAGCATCTAACGATGGTTAAAGCCAACTGCTATCACTAAGGATTCAGAAATGAGGAGCCCTAACAGAGATGAGGGAACGGGAAGAATACAAAAACATTCTTAGGGATTACAAAAGCCGAGCGCCCAATCTAGCAGAAATGGGGGCATGACCTCTAGGAGGAAGATGCCAGGAGACCAGGCAGCACAGGCGGCAGCCCTGTAATCAGACTCCTTTCCATGTCCACACAGAAGCCCAAAATCTACGCTCTGAAGACGATAAAATGGTCCTCCACAAGCACAAGCTCTGAGATGGCTCCGTTGTTCCTGTTCTGCTCAACTCTGAGCCCACAGGACCTAGGTAAGGGACACACGTGCAAAGGAAACAATCTAACTCGTTGTGGCAGGCCACCTTCTATCTTCCCACCACTGTGCAGGGATTTGCAGAAGGACCAGTGGAGGGACAGTAACAGCATCCTTCCAGGGCACCATCAAGTTTCCATTTCATCTAACACTACTTGCCTAAAGTCTGCCCCGGCATAAGCCAGCCATGGCCAGCTTCATCATTTCTCCAGCCTCACACACCCTGGCCAGCTGGTCCAAATTAGCAAGGTCTCCAGCACCAGAGAACAACCTTCAGCATGGGGGAGGGCTGCCCTTCCTCCAGGGACTTGGGCACTGAGCCCTCTCTTCGAACAGCCAGACCCAAAGAGAAGCCGAGGACATGCTGGCCAGCCCTCTCCCTGTACTGTTCCACAGCAGTTGAGATTGAGGGCTCTCCTTCATGGGGGGCAGCCCAGGACGGGCAGCGAGGCCATGGAAACTTTGCCGTCTAAGGCTGAGGAATTCTTCCACTGGGCTCCTGCAGTTAATCATCGCTGCTCCCTGGGTTCCCAATTTGGGGCTTTAAAAGGTAGCACCACAGTGAGAAAGACAAACATGTCAGGGAGAAGAACAAGAAAAAAAGTAGGTGGTGTTGGCGAAGCGATAGCCACCTCCAGAGCAGTCTTCGGAGCAACTGACAGTGAGAAGGGGAAGAACAAGCACAGACACACGGGAGTCCCTGTCCAGATTCCCACAGGTCCTGCCCATACCCTCTCCAGACTGCAGGGAGCACTCTCCATGACAACCTATTTGTGAAAGGGTTACTTAGGGGTTAGGGTGCTTTTCAAAACTTTCTGCAAAAGGACAAAACAGCAGATTTGAAAAATCAATGGATCCTGTTCCCCTTTGGGGAGAAAAGTTATATCCAAATGTGACAGGGCATGCCTGTAATCCCAGGGGAGGCTGAAGCAGGAGGATCACAAATTCAGGGCCAGTCACAAGTTTAGCACTCAAAAAGTGTGTGTGTGTGTGTGTGTGTGTGTGTGTGCGTGTGTGATGCGTGCACAGATGAGGCCTAGTGTAAGACCCTGGGTTCAAACCCCAGGACAAGGAGAAAAAGTGCCAGAGAACTCAGGCTCTGGTATACTGACTTCCAGGCTTCCAACATGCTATAAGTGGCCAGGTTACCATGGTTCCCAAAGGACAAACAGAGGTTTGGTCTAAAAGAAGGGCAGAGGGACGCTGCCTTTTTCTTCCTAGGGGCTAGCTTCCAGAGCCAGGAAAGAAGGGGGTGATGGCCAAATGAGGAGAAGGTTACAGAGCCAGGGAGAGACACAGGGAGCCTCGATACCTCCCGCTCTTCCCGCACAACTGGGAGGAGAGCGTGTTTCCAGAGCCACAGTGTAAGACCTGATTTAGGCAAGAGTCACCTAGGGAGTTAACAAGAAAAGGAGTGCCCTGGTCCATACGGAGAGCCCACCAACTCAACGTAGAGGGAGGGCATGCAAAAGCCAAGAGCGAGCTGTGCTTTGGGAAAGCTAAAGGCCTCCAAAGCCAGTGGTCTTCCCCCGCCACACACAACAGGCAGATGAGGGCAGTATCCCCAGAAATGATGAGTGGAGGCACTGTCCCCCAGAATGGAGGTCTGCCCTACTGCTGACAGCTACATGGGCATCGGCACCTTCCCAAGTGCCCAGTTGCTCAGGACCTTTTCAACTCTCATTCCGAAGAAGACATCTGGGTAGGCCAGTCTAAAGCACCAAAGTGCTAACAAGTCCTCCCAGCAGGGCTGTCAGCTGAATGCTGCCACCTGGCCCAGGAATTCCCTCCACCATATCCCCTTCTGAGCCGTTGCCAAGCCTGGCTCCCACAGGGGAGGTGGCGAGGAGACAGAGCCACTGAGGACTCCACTGTCCTCAGAAGCAGCAAATGGTTTGAGCACCCTTGCACCCTGCCACCTTCTCAAAAGTAATGTGGGCCGGGGTCAGCTGACTTAACCACAACTCATTACTCTCAAACAAATTTCCTGGTCTTTTCAAGGAGCAGGCCCACCTGCTTTTGCCACCAACTACATCAAACAACTCAAATGTTCCAAACCAGTTTTGTAGGGGGCCTGTAGGGTCAATCTGATACAAACGCCTTGATTTTCTATTTCAGCAATTAGGAGCTATACACTGCGCTAGGCACAAGGCAAATAGTCGTACAGGTGAGACCAGAAAGCAGGATGGAGGAAGAGGTAAATGATGCAAAAAACCTGTATTAAGTATCAAATATAGCCACGCCTCTGGGGTCTACCCTGCAGGCCAGCGTGCGTGCGGCCATCTTGTGGTGCGAGACAGCCCACTCACAGCATGGGCTGAGCAAAGCGGAACTCTCTTGTTCTCTCTAGAGCTAGCTGCTATCTCTACAGTGGATTGTGCCCTGCGCCTGGATACCAGGGATAAAGAGGTGCTTGAAAGTCAGAGTCCACACTGTCTCTTGCTGCATGGGCCAGGAAAACATGAGCTATAATCATCTTTCTAAAATCTTTATTAAACATCCTGCCAACCCAGCACATTTCCTTTGCCTGGGCCACTAGACCTTAAGGACTATCTATCAGGGGGAAAACCAGAAGCGAGTCCAGTTTGGTCAGGAATGCACCAGAAGCAGGCCTAAAGATGCCAGATCTGCCCGCCGCTGGCCCAGCTCCTGCTTCTCCAAGGCTCTCCATGATAGGTCTTCTCAGTCCATTCTTCCTCTTCCCTTCCTTCTTTGTCATCCTCACCACCAAGGCCTCTTGCTGGAGCCTCCCTCTGCCTCTGGCCACCTTGTTCCTGTCCTTCCGGAGCAGGCTCCATCCCAGCTCAGGACACTGGTTCTTTCTTTTCACAGACTCCACCGGAATCTCAGACTTCTCCATCTATACGTGGGGAATCTGTCTGCCTGTCATTCCTTGTTAAGTCGTGTCAGCAAGACTGAGCAAAAGCAGAAAAAGGTGGCGAGAGTGAAAGAAGTCTGAGGTAAGAATTCATATTGGGGCAACGCTTTCTGTTTTCAAAGCACTCTGACATGCTATCTTTGTGGTAATCTTAAGATAGACAGGGCTGAGGGTATTATTCCTTCCACAGATTTTATAACACACAATCTTAAAGGTAATGTGACTCAGCAAGGCTGTACAACCACAGAAAGGCTGGAAGCGGCTAAGACACACTACATGCCCTAAAGTCCTCTAAAGGAAGTAGAGACAAACAGCTCCTCAGCTCCTCAGAGGACAGGAGGGCGCCTGCTTGAGAGTCAGATGACTCTAGGCCCAGCCAGGACACTGAAGCTGGGGATTCCTTCCTGCCCTGATGAGCTCAGAGGATTAAAATAGATTTCTCCTCCTTCCTCCCAGAAGTGACTGTGAGACATGTGCTTGTGTGATGTCTGCGTGTGTCACCCTCAATGGCTGTAGACACCTTCAGGGTGCGGACTGTGGTCTAGAGAGTGGGGCTGAGCAGCTCCTGCTGCGCTGAGGGGGTGTAAAAGGGAGGGCTGGGGAAGTCAGAGGAAGGGCCCTTTGGAGGGAATTCCCAGACGGGCAGTCCAAGAAGAGGGGACACACCCATGAGGGCCTGTGATTATCTGCAGTCCATACAGAATGGCAGAAGGGCTTCAAAGCCAAGCAGGAAAGTAGAAATGAGTAAGACTGCTAAAGGGAAGAAATATAAAAAAAAAAAAAAAAAAGCAAAAAATAAAAACACAAAAAACAAAAAGGGGTGGGCAGAGAGAAGCTGCTCTCAGACTCTGGACTCTAGGAAACAAGCCCCCTAGGGTGGCAAGGGGTTCCTTCTCAGGACATGAGGGCACAGGCGGTTCCTTCTCTCCAGTTAGCACCTCTGGGTGCAGGTAAGGTCATGTGCGCCCAGCACCTGCTGGGAAGGAAGCTCTGGAAGGCAGCGCTCAGACAAGCCTCTGAGCAGGCTTACAAACAGAACAGAACTCTGTGTGTGCTCCCCTCGCCACGGGGAGACGCCCCTCCAGTGACTCACTTCAAGAAACTAGGTTTCCTCTCCACGTACCTTGGAATTATGATGCACTCCAAGACGTCTGAGAAAAGAAAGGAGAGCCTTTCAGGGTGGGGCAGGAGGCTGAAGCAGGAAGAGTGAAAGCTTTTTCTTTTCTTTCTTCTTTTTTTTTGAAAGTCACCTTTTACTGAGCATTAATTCTCATGTAGGCTATGAACAAGCTGAGCCATGATTAAGCTGTTCACAGACAGGAGCAGGACGAAGCAGCCACAGGCTAGGTGTAGAGTGTGCGCTCCACCCTGGCCCTTTTTCAGTGGTACTTGTGTCGCCATTCATGTCCTTGTAAGAAAGGCAGTAGCTGAAAAGCACCTAGGCTGCCAGCAGCACAGTCAGCCCTGCAATGTTTGTTGTAACCTCTCTGAAAAGCTCTGGTATTGCCCATGGGGGAGAAAGCCTGCATCAGTATCCAGCTGGGCAGCTCCCCCACTTTCACATCCAAGAGTTTCTTCTCTTTCAATGGTACATAGGAAGCCATCTTGGACTCCTAACGTTCGCTCTGAGGACTAAAAGCTTGAGCCCATCCTGGGTAATTTGGTGACTCAGTGAGACACTTTCCCAAAAGAAACAAATACACACAAACAGTTAGGAAGGGCCAGGGAGATGGCTCAATAGCATAAGTGCTCGCCTGGCAGGCGCAAGGGCCTGAGTTCAATCCCTGGTTCCGCAAAAAAAAACCCAAAACAGCTAGGAATGTAACTCAGTGTTACATTCAGACCTCAGTACAGAAAAAAAAGAAGAAGAAGAAAGAAGAAGAAGAAGGAGGAGGAGGAGAGAGAGAGAGAGAGAGAGAGAGAGAGAGAGAGAGATACTCCAATACTCCAATGACAGAGGAACAGATCAGGCAAGAGCATGGCAGGTCCATCCCATGGAATTATTCATGGAAGGAAAGTCCAATGCATGCTATAACATGGATGAACCTGGAAAACACCACGCTAAGTGACATAAGCCAGATACAAAAGGTCCAGTACCACACATTTCACCTAACTGAAACATCTAGAATACACAATTCACTGAGATAGGAAGTAGAGAGGAGGTCATAGAAGCTGACAGAAGAGTGGGGGTTACTGGTCAATGAGGGCAAAGTCTGGGTGGATAAAAGTTCTGCGGAGGGGACGGCGGCTGCACACAGTGTGAACTAGTTGTATACTTAAAAATTCTTTAAAAGTATGAATATGTTTTGTATGTTTTATGATGATGATGATGATGACGATGATGATTATCATCGTCATCATCATCATCATCATCATCATCATCATCATCATCATCATCATTTTGGCTGTAAGAGGACTGAACCCAGGGGCACTCTACCACTGTGCTACATCCCAGCACTTGTTTGTTTTTTTTTTTTAAATAACATCTTGCTAAGCTTCCAGGGCTGGCCTTGAACTTTCGATTCTCCTGCCTTAGCCTCCCAAGTAACTGACTGAATGTGCGTGCAAATACAAGAGCAGCGCTAGTACAGACAGGTGAGGAAGGTGGAGAAGCAGACTGAGAGGGCTGAACTCAGGTCTGTGGCACCCAGCTGCTCTGCCACCAGACCCGGCTGCGAGTGGTCCTCGGGGTGAAGGCCAGCAGCACGGAGATTGCTTACTAGGAACAGGGCTATGTGTCTAGTGCTGGAAGCCCACAGAGGACCCTGAGCAAACTTCAACTGAGGGGCAGGGCCACAGGGAGGGGAAACAGAGGAGCGCTCTGAGCACCAGGCAGTGTGTTGGGGGTGGGGCGCAGGTGGTGAAGAGGCACTGTGGCTGAGGGCAGAGGGTGACAAGTCACTTTGTCAAGAAGCAGGAGAAAAATGTTAGCTTTCTTCTACTCCCGCTCCCCAAATCAGCCCAGCACCAGCTCAGAGCAGACGGACTGCAGCAGGCAGAGCTAAGGTCTCCTGGATCCAAGGTGGAGGATCCAAGGTGGAGGTCTTCGTGTGCTGAGCACCTCCTATATCATCTCTGTTGACTTCTAACAACCTTGGCACAGGTGCTACCACTCCCATTTGCAGAGAAAAAAAAAAACTAGCTCAATATGTGAGTAGGGTCTCATAATAAGCAGCAGAGGCAGAACCCAAACTTGAATTTGGCAAGGCCACTTGCTTCCCATGATACTGCCTTTGAGTCCCCTTCCAGACATTAGGGCTCATCCTCCCCATCCCCTGTTCCACTGGGGACTGAACAAGGGCCTGGGCACTGAGCTACACTTGAGCCCTTTTTTATTTGAGACAGGGCATAAATCACTAAGTGACCTAGGATGGACTTGAACCTATGATCCTCTTAACCTCAGCCTCCCAGAGAGCTGTGATTACAGCGTGGACCAGCAGGGCTGGCCACCAGGATTCTTTCTCAGGGACCAGCCAACTCTTAAAAGAATACTGCAGTGGTCAGAGGCACTGACTCTGTGACTCTGTGAATGGAGCTAGACCCAAATACAGGTCCACCATTATTCCCTGCCTGGCCTTGGGAAATTTAAGGTCTCTGACTTGCAGTTTTGGCACTGCTAAATAAAACAGGAATAGCAATAGTACATATTTCACAAATAATCCATGTAAAAGTGCACATACTACCACACAGTAAGGAGGCAAATATAACTATTGTGTTTATTACCGTGTTTCCCTGAAAATAAAATCTGAAAATAACTGGCTTTGAAAACTACAGTTAAAGGGGCCAGGGAGATGGCTCAGTGGAATAAGCACTTTCCTGGCAAGCACAAGGGCCTGAGTTCAATCCCTGGTTCGCCAAACAACAACAACAACAACAAAAAAAACCCTACAGTTAAAAATTGTCAGCCCCAATCAGCTTGTCCTTGCCTACAGAGTGGCCACAGAGCACAGAATAGTGAGGTGCAATCTTCCACATGACGCTGGCTATCCCCATGGTAACAACCATCTAGGGCTTATTTTCCTGTCTGTTCTTATTTTCAAGTACTGAATGCTATCAACCAGCTCTTTCTACCTGCTGCGTAGACAGCCACTAGGGATCTTTTCACCAGTTAGGAGGTAAAGATGAGGTGATGTTTGGCAGAGGAGAAAGAAGTGTGGATCCCAAGTGCCTAGATTGATGGTTCAGCTCCATGTCTTTAGACAAGTCCCCCACCACCAACAGGTCCCAGTCACTGATCACCGGGCATTTGATGAGCTTATTCTGTGCCAAGCATTATTTGGCTTATGTCCACAGGAAAGAACACCAAGGGGCATACTGCATTATGTTCACAATAACAGCTCCTAAACAAAAGAAGTGGGTTTTACACATTCTTCTTTCCACTATGTTTTTTGCTTTTTTTTTTTTTTTTTTTTTGGAACCAGGGATTGAACTCAGGGCCTTGGCCTTGCCAGGGAAGCGCTTATTCCACTGAGCCATCTCCCCGGCCCCTCCACCATATTCTTTCCACCACACTGTTGTAGAGCTCCAGTTTGCAAATCCTTCTACTCATGTCCATTTAATTCACTCTTCAATACATTCAAGTGCTTATTTAGGTGTGAGACCTTGTTCAGGTACAATTCACAATAGAAGCCATCATTTTTTATGCCTGTGTTGCACCAACTACCCATACACATAAGACCTGAAATTATCAAGATTAAATAATATTGTTTAATATTATTTAATATTGTTTTTTAACTGTTATATTTGCTATCATTTTCACTTGTGTTTCACTTTCTTATTCTTGTTCTTTTTAAGGCAGGATCTTGCTATGCAGCTCACGCTGTCCTTGAACTATGTAGTCAGGCTAGTCTCCAATTCACAGTGATCCTCTTGCCTCAGCCTCCTGAGTGCTGGGATTAAAGGCATGTACCACCACGCCCAGCTCACAGCTACAATTTTTATCCCTATAAATTGGCACTGTTATCTGTCCTACCCGTATTTAGATTTAGCCTTGTGTTCACCATTTCATTTCATCATCATTCCCCCTTGAATTTTAGACCTTTCTCTTAAGTAATTTTTCCTCTCCTTGAACTATTTCTTTTCTAAGTTTCATTGCAATTTGGGGGGAGAAGGTCTATTGTTGCAAACAGTTGTTTCCAAAGGGCTTTATTTTACCCACAGTTTTGAAAAGCTTTTTACTGATGATCTAACTGTGTGCTAGCAGTTATTTCCACAGCACTTTAAAGATAATAGTCCCCTATCTTGGTTTTTTTTGGTTGATATTTAATTTGATTGCGGGGGGTGGGGGTTACTGGCACGGAACCCACTGAGCTATATCCCCACTGTTTTTCCTTTTTATTCTGAGATAAGGTCTCAGTTGCCTAGGCTGGGCTCTGCCTTGGGGTCCTCTTGCCTCAGCACCACAGAGCATGGGGATCACACGTGTGTAACATCTTGCCTTGCTTGCATGTTTATTTTTGTTTTCTGTGTGCATATATGTGCAGCCAACACAAAGCATCTCTGTCTCTGTCTCTGTCTCTGTGTCTGTCTGTCTGTCTGTCTGTCTGTCTGTCTGTCTGTCTGTCTCTCCCCTACCCCCAGCCCCAAACTCTCTCATTCTCCACCTTGGGGTCTACTCTAAACTCACCCTCGCATGCTGCAGCTGCACTACGATGTGCCTAGGGGTGAATTCTCTTTTAATATCAGACGGACGTAGTCCCACGCGTGCCTGATGCTTGTATTTCATTAGTCTTTCAGCGTCACTTCTGCAAGTCTTCCGTGCTCCTACTTTCTCCATTAGTTCCTTCTAGAGCATTCATTAAATGGATGCAGGCATCTCTTTGCTCAGTTCTGGAGGTCTGCAAATTGTGACACATGGTCCCAATCTGGTTGGCTGCCTGTTTCTGTAAAGCAAGTTTTACTGCACACAACCACTCCCATTCATTTCCATATAGTCTGTGGTTGCTTTCCACAGAAACAGCGGGGTTGAGCAGTTATGACAGAGACCATATGGCTGCGAAGCCTAAAATATTTACTCTCTGGCCCTTTACAGAAGAGTCTGCCAACTTTGGCTCCACTCTCCATACCTCTTCCATTTTTTAATTTTTATTTTATCTCTTCCATCTTCTACATTTTTTGTCAAAAATATCTTCCAATTTACTAATTTTATCATTAGCTGTAATATACTATTTAATCTAGTATTAAGCTTCAAAGGGCTCCTGGGGGTTTAGCTTTGGTCTTTAACCCCCAGTACTCACCCCACAATGAGAGAATCTGAACTTTTTAAATGTCAAGCCCCCCTTCCTCTTTCTCTCGTAGCAGGCGGCAGCGGCTCCTTCTTTTGCAACTATGGCCAAGATTAAGGCTCGGGATCTTCGAGGCAAGAAGAAAGAAGAGTTGTTGAAACAGTTAGACGACCTGAAGGTGGAGCTGTCACAGCTACGCGTCGCTAAAGTGACGGGCGGTGCGGCGTCCAAGCTCTCCAAGATCCGAGTTGTTCGCAAATCCATTGCCCGTGTTCTCACTGTCATCAACCAGACCCAGAAAGAAAACCTCAGGAAATATTACAAGGGCAAGAAGTACAAGCCCCTGGACCTGCGGCCCAAGAAGACGCGAGCCATGCGCCGCCGGCTCAATAAGCATGAGGAGACGCTAAAGACCAAGAAGCAGCAGCGGAAGGAGCGGCTGTACCCTCTGCGCAAGTTTGCCGTCAAGGCTTGAGCGGCGTCACAATAAAACTCAAACTCTGGAATAAATAAATAAATAAATAAATAAATAAATAAATAAATGTCAAGCCTGGGGTGGTGGTGCATGCCTGTAATCCCAGCACTTCAGAGGCTGAGGCAGGAGAATTGCCAGGAGTTTGAGGGTAGCCTGGGCTACACAGTGAGCTCAAGGCCATTGTGAACTACAAAGCAGGAGCAGAAGACAACAATATGCATTGTATTAATTATTGAAACTGTTGGGGCCGGGGAGATGGCTCAGTGGAATAAGCGCTTCCCTAGCAAGTGCAAGGGTCTGAGTTCAATCCCCGGTTCCGCCAAAAAAAAAAAAAAAGAAAAAGAAAAAAGAAAAAAAGAAACTGTCCTACTAATTGGTTTTGAAACTGTCTCATTGCATTTTGTTTCTCAATGAAATTATTTTAAAAAGCAAAAAATAATTTTAAAAAACACAGACAATGGTTGGGATGGGTGAGGAAGGATACTTAGGTGGATGAAAGTTAATGACAATCTAGTTTGGACTCAGGTTGTGGGTTCCAATGTGTTAAGACTGTGTTAAATTAACTGGGTGGTTAAAATACATTAATAAGGGCTGGGCAGATAGCTCAGTAGAGCAAGCGCTTGCCTGGCAAGTGCAAGGTCCTGAGTTCAATCCCCAGTACAGCAATAAATAAATAAATAAAAATTTAATTAATAAATAAATAAAATACATTAATAACCTATATAACTGAAAAGAGTCAGAATGGCACAAGCTAGTGAAGAAAATGTATTATGAACCATGGCTTTAGATGTATCCAATTTTGTACATCTGAGAAATAAAGTAAAAAGGATAGCTAGACATGAGACAGAGAAAAATTTAGACAAGAAATGAGTTTCTACGTGCCAAAATTTTTAACCTACATGATGGAAGCTACCAAATGTGGCAAGTTTCTTGGATGTGAACTTTCATGGTCTAAAGTTGTCATTCAACAACACACCAGCACTTTGAGCCTCATATGCAAGCACAGCCCAGGTGACTTATCAACTTAGAGGGAACTTGTTTCAAAATGAAAAGTAAAAATAAGAAAGGGCAACCCCTCCCCCTCAGTCCTGTATGTATACAGCATCTGAACCTAGCAGCCTACAAAGAGAGAATCAAGAATTAATGAATGGAGAAAAAAAAGAAAGAAAAAAGAATTAATGAATGGGGATTCTGACCCCGGGTGGGGCGGGAGGGAGGTGGGAATGAGGCCACAGGGCAGAGGTGCTGACTGGAGCCACAAGGGGAAAGCACAGGGGAAAGCCAGCAGGAGGAAGAGGTCGCCTGGGGCTTTGGGTGGGGATGCCTATAGCAGTCATGGGTTTTACAAGGGAAGGAG
>NW_004524585.1:13069937-13111168 GCF_000260255.1 Octodon degus | reverse complement strand
ATCCACCACAAAACAACCCAGGGCAGAACCCAAATCCCTCAGATCCCTCCCACTGACTTCCTGGGCCCTAAAGGGAGACCAACCCCACCCAGGTGGCTAGAGTGAGGGCCTTGGAACGGGAGGTGGTTCCTGACTTGCACCAAGGGTGGAGGGGAGGGAATCTCCCCAACCCCACCCACCCTCTGAAGCAGGCAGTTCTGGTCCCTCGGGCAGCTCCTCACCCAGCCCAGGTCCGGAGCAACTCGGGAAGCCACTGCCTAAACCCACAGGCCTGGCTCAGCCAAGAGGCTAAAACAAGGCAAGCTGGCCCCAACCTGCAATAAGAATTGCTCTAGGGGATGACTCCCCGTGCCTCTCTCCCACCCTGCAGACCCTGGTCTGGCCAATGCGCACTGGGCACCTGTCCAGGGCCTGCTCCGCCCTCCATGGACCAAACCCCTGGTTTCCAGGCCCTGGCAGCTTCCTCCAGGGAGCCCCTGACTCTGCTGCCAACACCACTTCACCCGGGGAACAGGGCCCTGCCCCATCCTTCAATCTGAGAGATTAACCAAGAGGACAGAGGACAAGGGCAAAAGCTGGGATGACTCAGATGTGAGTGAAGGACCCCACATCAGGTTGAAGGGAGACACTTAAATGAGGCCTTCAGAGCCTGGTTAGGTGTCCTAGTGGACGCACTCAGGGACCCTTGCTCAGCAGCAGGGAGATAAGCATCCACCTTCCCTAGCATGTGGGGAGTCTGGTCCAGGGCAGAGTGCCAACACCTGTCAGGGTTCCGAGGCTTCCTGCACCCCAAGCTTTCCAGTCTCTGAGCACCTTATCTGATTCAAAGCACTCTGCATTGTTCAGAGGCTTCCCTTCAGGAACTTCATCTTCCTCCTCCAGGAACTGGACACTTCTCTGTGGTTAGAATCTGAGGCTCAGAGGTTAAGAGACTTGCTCAGGGTCATACTGCAGCTAGGAACACGGTCAAGAGTGGAAGTCAATTAGGGGACATTTTTAAAGACCTGGGATTCCTCAGTGTCCCACTAATACTTGCTCAGACTCTCAACCATCCCCCGACAGGGAAAGAACACTCCTGGTGGAGAAAGAGGGCTCCAAACACCCGGGAGCCTGAGAAAGGCCTTCTGAAGCTCAAGGAGGCAGGGAGAGCAAGGTGGGGCTTCCCCATTCGGGGAAGTAGCTGGTTCTTCCTAAGTAGCTGGTTCATCTGCAGGCCCTCTGGTGTACAAAGCACTTGTGCAGTTTTCTCATACAGTTTTTGTAATAACCTTGTCAAATAGGTATATCTGTGGCTATTTGGTAGAATTGAAACCCAAGCCTTGCACACACTAGCCAGGTGCTCTGCCACTGAGCTACACTCCTAGTCCACACCAGCTGGTACTTTATGGAGCATGGAAACGCTACACTTCAGTAAAGGGCTGCCCTGTGACAACACAGTTCTCTTCCTGTGCTGTGGGTCCATCGATGTAATACAGCAGAACTCTCTGTCTTCATCGTGGAAACCAACCCAAAGTCTCTCTCACCACCTCTCCCTCTCCCCAAGATGCCCAGGAAGGAAGAAGGTAGAAGGGTGAGCCCTGCAATGGACTTGGGGTTGGACTACAGGTCCCAAACTCACCTAGAGTCACACAGCAAGGTGACGCCAGCTTCTGTATGAACCAAGATGTCACGTCCCAGCCCCCATCCTGTACTGTATATGCGTACCAACATGCCTTGGCCAAGGGTGTATCTGCTGTAGAGGTCTTAGTCACTCTTCTTTCTTTCTTTCTTTCTTTCTTTTTTAGTACTGGGGCTGAACCTATGGCCTTGCACAGACTAGATAAGCATTCAATCACTGACCTATACCCCTAATCCTATTTTACTTTAAGACAAGATCTCACTAAATTCAAGGCCTAGGCTGGCCTCGAACTTTTTTTTTTTTTTACTTTCAGCCAAAACTTATTTTATTTATTTTTTTCAAAGTTTTATTGATAAACAGCAATGAGACAGTTTCAAATCAAATCGGAAGTACAGTTTCAACAAATAATACACTGCATATATTCTTCTTAGTGGTTAATTGCTGTACAAGATGTGGACTTGTGATCCTATTTACAAACACCATTAGAACAAATCATTCTATTCATTAAGAGAAGGCAACTATATATCTATCCTAACCACTTTGAATACACAGATACAAAATGGACATTCATCAGTATACACCATTTTTTCTGTTCCGTTATTGAATATTATAGGTGTGTAAACTCAGCAATGGCCTCGAACTTGAACTCTTCCTGCCTCAGCCTCCTGAGTAGCTAAGATACAGACGTGCAGTATCTTGCCCTGCTTCTTTGTCAATCCTGATTTAAGTAGCCAGTTGGTACAACCTTCCTGAGGCTGCCACTCCAGGATGTCACTCTGAAGCATGCTAACTGCTGAACCATGTCAAGTGGCCTACTAAAAACATAGACCTCTCTGGCCCCATTGGACACACTAGACACTGTCTTTGCCTCCAGCCCTAGGTTTGCTAATCATCTATTGGTTGGCAACAGCATCTTCATCTCCCTAACTCCTTTCTACCTTTCTCTCCTTGATCTTTATGAGTTTTTTAAGTTTCTTTTTTTAAAAAATATAGGCCGGGCTTGGTGGTGTACACCTGTAATCCCAGCACTTGAGAGGCTGAGGCAGGAGGATTGCTTTGAGTTTGGGGTCAGTCTTGGCTACAAAGTGAGTTCAAGGCCAGCCTGAGCTGCATAATGAAAACCTATCTAAAAATAAAAAAAAAAAAAAAAATTGCAGTGGCACCTGCCTTTTATCCCAGGACTCTAAGAGGCTTGCGTCTGGCCTGGCAACTTAGTGGCTTTGCACTCAGGCCTTATCTCAGAATAAAAAAATGAAAAGGACCAGAGATGTAGCTCAGTGCAAAGGCTCCGAGTTCAAGTCCCACTATCACAAAAACAAGTGAAAATTTTGAAATAAATAAGTAAAAGTAAAACTCTACTTTGCTTGCACTCACCCCTGTCTATGTAGGAGAATGAAGGCAGGAAAGCCTCACAGTTCTTTCTGGGCAGAGGCCAGTATGAAAGATCAAATCCAGAGAAGGAGCCAGCCTCTCTGCTGTGAGGTTTATAGGGGCTTGATTTAGGGCACAGCACATCTCCACTCAGAAAGCCTGACCTTGAGCCGAGCCTGTGGAAAGGCCACTTCAAAGGTACGTGTTGGCTGCTTATCTTCTCCACCTCAAGTGGGGCCCAGGCATGCAGAGGAAGGAGGGAGCTTCCCAACAGCTACCCAGGAGTTGCAAGCCCTCTCACCTCTCTGATCCGTCGTCCGGGTTCAGATCTCTGCACCTCACCCAGGCTGGCTCCACACAATTTCAAGGCACAGCCTGGGGGCATCAACAGCTTTATTTCTTTTCTAAAACCACACAGGCCTTTTGTCTCTATTTTGGATTCCATTGGACTGAACTAGGGGCTGACTAGGGACCAATTCCTTAGGGTGTAGGAAAATGCTTATAACAGTATTAGGTAGGAGAAAGACTAAATGAAAAGTTCAATAGTTGATATGTTTTGTCTAAAACAATGTATACACTAAGACAAGTGTGGCAGCTTGCACCCTGGTCCCAACTACTCAGTAGCCTAAGGCAAGAGGACCACGTGACCAGGTCAAGGCCAGCCTAGCGACACAGCGATCCCATCTGTTTCACACAAAACATGTATGTGAGAATAAAAGAAAAGGCACTAACATCTTCAAAACATTAGATCTTTTTTTTTTTTTTTTTTTTGTATTTTGCTCACGGTCTCACTACTAGATCAGACTCATAGTGACCTGCCTTTTTACAGCCTCCCAAGAGCTGGGATTACAGGCACGCCACCACGCCCAGTCTCAACTGCCGCCTCATCGTGCCTGGAACGGGCCAGCAGGGCAGGCCCAGGGATTGAACCCCTGGCCCCTGCACCTGCTTGCAGGTGCTTTAATCCACTGAGCTATTTGGCCAGCCCTAATTGGTTTCTGTTTTGGGTTGTTGTTTTTTGTTTGTTTGTTTTTTGGTGGAACCCGGGTTTTGAACTCAGGTCCTTATTCTACCAAGCCATTTCCCCGGCCCTGGTATATCTCTTGACGCATGGCTTTTATTTTTCTTTCTGTTTTTCCCTAGCTTTCTAGGATGACCTTGAGTAGAAGCAGCAAAGAGCTCAAACTCCAGAGCCTGAGAGAAATGGTTTGAATTCCACATACTTCACTTAGTAACTGTGAGAACTTGGATAAAGTATTTTATTTCTCTGAGCCTTGGTCTATCTGTCTGTCTATCTGTCTCTCTCTCTCTCTCTTTCTCTTTCTTTTTTGAAAAGGAGAATAGGAATGACACCTTCCTTGTAGGGTTGTCATGAGGCAGAAATGAGGTCATGCAATTTTAGCATCTTACTTGGTGGCTGATACATAGTATAAGTGCTTAAGAAATGTTAATTATTTGTATGTGTTATTTTTGCACACAAGAAAAGTAAATATCTTTTTTTTTTTTTTCAGAACCGGGGATTGAGCTCAGGCCCTTATGTTTGCCAGTCAAGCACTTATTCTACTGAGCTATCTCCCCAGCCCCAGGAAAAGTAAATATCCTTTAAAAAAATAAAGAACAACTTTGCTAAAAATTCAGGATGTGCATTACAAGATACTTACTTACAAAACAACAAAAACCAAGTTTCCAGAAAATTCAGCGTCTCTGAAAGAACTAGAAAGGCCATAAAGCAAACTGGGCTTTAGATGCTGTCAACGTTCATAGAAAAATGCTAGAAGGGAAGGGTGGCAATCAGGGCGTCATGACCCTGAGAAATACAAACTGATGAAAGAAAATTTTATATAATATATCTCCTTGGAATTAAATTCAGGGCCTTAGGAACACTAAGTGTGTGATCTCCAAATGAATTGAGCACACAGGCTTAGAGTTTTGAAGAAAACAAACCCCACAAAACTGGCTAGATGAGACCACAGAATAACTGATCAAACTACAACATAACAAATGTAAGAAAAGCATACAAATCAGAAAATAGGAGAGCAGGGCATGTAGTTGGGTGAGCAGGGGGTGTTCTGGGTGTGTAGGGTATTAGAGTGGCCTGGGGCTCAGACAGGATGGCTAGGGAGCTAGGCAGAGAACAGCCTGGTTTATACTGGGGTAGAAGCTAGCCCCAAGTTAGACACAGGTCTTTGGGGATGCTGGGTGTTGTTGGCCATCCCAGAGAGCTCTAAAAAGAATCTGTTTACAGCAACAGGTACCCACGAGAAGCTGAGCGAGTGACCAGGACAATGCACATGTCACTAATCCAAGCAGAGCTGGGATCTTGGATCTCCTCACTGGAAGTGGTTTGACCTTTCAACAGAACAGCCTGCTCTGTTTTGTGCCAAAGACAACCAAGGCTGGACACAGGAAAGGAAGGAATTACCACCCTGGCCAAGTTTCTCAATGAAGCCAGAGTCCACAGGTCCAGCATGGGGGATCGTGACTGCAAGGAGTTATGAAGAGGAGGCCTGCAGGGACCTCCCAAGTCCCAGCATAGGTCTGAGAAAGGACTGACCACTAAAAAGTTGCTTCCTCAGACAAGGGTCCAGTAACTGCACAGCCAATCCCAAAACAAAGTCTCCTATGACACTGACCAATATTTCTTTTCATACCCCAGTAGTCACCAACTTCCTAGGAAGTCTCTCCCAGTTTCTGCCACAAAAAGCCAGCTGGGCAAGTGAGTGATCATCCCATCCCAGGTACCCTTCCATCTGCTGTTTGAAGTTTTATAAATAGCCAGAAATCAGGCAGATAACAAAAATGAGTAAGGCAGGCTGAACATTAGGCAATGGGAGGCACAGAAGAAACTGCCCACCCATCTGAATGGGATAACAGTTACTTAGCTCCCGCTGACCGTTGCCATGGAAAAAAGGTAGGCTGATATCGTCAGGGCTTCTGGTTTTGGGAAAGTAGCAAGAAATTTGGATTTCTATGTGAAATCTTCTTTTAAATTTCAGTAACCAACTATAATTAATCTGCAGGGTTGTTTGGGTAGGAGGAAGCAGAGAATTTTAGAGTTGAAATGTCTTTGAAGTACATTTAGCCTAAACTATTCATCTGACACATGCACAAATTGAAGAGTAGAAAGGTTCAGTGAGCTCCCAAAGGTAATAGAGCAACTTAAATGGCCCAAATCCCAGGCCTCCTAACTTCCAGTCTAGAACTCGTTCCTCTAGGCCACTCTCCCTTAGAAAGACTTTTACTCAGGCATAAACAGAGATGGTAAACTACTGTACTGTAGTCTTGGCTCAATTCTAGAAAAAGAAAAATTCTTTTTCTTGTTGATTCTTTCATCCACCCACCCATCCATCTACTCATCCACCCACCCACAAACCCACCAACCCACCCATCCACCTACATACCCACCTATCCATCCAACTATCCCTTCACCCACCCAAACATCCACACACCCAACTATCCACTCACCCACTCATCCATCCACCAACCCACCCACCCAAACATCCATCCACTCAACCATCCACCTACCTACCCACCCATCCACCCAAGGATGCTTTACAGATCATCGTGCTAGCCAAAAATGGTGCCAACACGGGTACAAAGAGATCACTAAGCGTCACACCTTGTCTCGAGCTCAAAGGGCTTGCTGAAATGCTGCACCCAGCAACCATGCTGCTGTAGCCTGTTGTCCACATGAACTCTCCACTAATAGTTACACTCTCTCTTGTGTGTGTAAGTCACTTCTTATGAAAGCCTCTGCTGATGGTGGGAGCTACACATGAGAAACTAGGAGTTGGGAGTGTCTTCCATTCTAAGAGAACCTGGAGCACTTCAGTGAGCCATAGGAAGCAAGACTGTGCTGAATGCCAACTCCCTTCCAGCATGGGGAAGGCAAAAGTTCATGTATGATCTTGGCCCAGCAGCCCTTCATACCAGCCAAAGTCTCTGTGTGGGTGTGTACTGGGAGATTCCAGCCTGGGACTCTCCTGCCTGCTTATCCGGCAGTCTGTCCAATCCAGTGGCAGCCGCAGCTGACCTGTGTGGCCAAATACTCATGGCTCCCTCTGGCCACTACAGCTACAAGGTAAGAAGAGCATCGTATCAGCCAATATCTTCCTGTCAACAACAGATTTCCCATTAATGGCTCTTAACAATATCTAATCCCAAGGAGAAAATGGCAAAGCCCTAGAGTCTGTACCAAGAGGATAAAGCAGCATAACCCCTCACTCAGAAATGATGGTACTCCCAGGCCACCCCTGCAGGTGCTATGCTGAAGACCAGGGCCTCAGGATTTTCAGTTACTAGAAGATAATGGGCTATGACCATCTTACAAGTGCACTGAGTCTGGCCGGGGAGATGGCTCAGTGGAATAAACCTTCCCTGGCAAGCGCAAGGGCCTGAGTTCAATCCCCAATTCCGCAAAAAAAAAAAAAAAAAAAAATGCACTGAAAGGTCAGCAGGGAACAGGTGGGCAGGCTGATACCAGGATTAACAGAGAAGGCAGGGAAAGATGGAGGAAGATGGGAAACAAAAATTTTAATTGGCCCATGGTCACCAGTTGGCCAGACAGACTGAACCTGGTTCCACATGACTTTCCCTAAACCTGTGCTCTTCTATTACCCCAACTGCTAGGACTGAGAAGGCTGACTGGGTGCTTTGGGACACAGGGAACTGCTGTAGAAAAACGCCCTGGAAGGGTTTCAGGATTTGGTAAATTGACCCTGGGGGCTGAAAGCTCAGAGGACATTACAATTTTTATCTCGACCAATAAAGGACCTCAGTATTCTACTTCCTTACCCCATTAAATGGATTTTCCAGAGTTAGGGAAATTTCCCTGCACCTGCTTCCTTCACGGGGCTAAGTGACCTTGGTCAGATCTACAAAACAGGAAACAGAGAGATCTGGGGTCACACTTTCCTTTAGACTTTTCCACATTGAAGGACACCTCACATAAAACTAGACTTTGAGTAATGCTTAGTGAAATAAATCACAAACACTCAAATATTACATGGCTTATCTTATATGGAAAATCTAAAGTAGTCTTTTATTTATGTATTTGGTACAGAGTCTCACTATGCAGCTCAGACTCATAGTGATCCTCCTGTCTCAGCCTGCTCAGTGCTGGGATTACAGGCATGGGCAACCATGCCTGGTTTTGGTGGCCAGCACGGGTTCCAGGGCTGGCACAGCATGTGGTACTGGTTATCGAACCTGGGTGCTTGCACTTGCCAGGCAGGTGCTTAAGACCACTGAGTTATCTACTCAGCCCATAACTTTTTTTTTTCTTTTCTTTTTCTTTTTCCTTTTTTTTGGCAGAACTGGGGATTGAATTCCCTTGCGCTTGTCAGGGAAGCACTTATTCCACTAAGCCATCTCCCTGGCCCCTATAACTAATTTAAAGAGTAAAATAAAAGATCTTTTGCAAAATGGAAGAGGACAAAGAGCTGGAGGAAAGAGATAAAGAGAGGGAAGTAAAAAAAATTATGTACATTCACCAACCCCCCACAATGAATGTGATCATTATGCACCACAGATGTGTACTAATAAAAACTTTAAAATATTAAAACAAAAACAAAAAGAGACTTATGGGGCTGGGCAGATGGCTCATTGGAATAAGCGCTTCCCTGGCAAGCGCAAGGGCCTGAGTTCAATCCCTGGTTCTGCAAAAAAAAAAAAAAAAAAAACAGACTTGGGGCCAGGGAGATAACTCAGTGGAATAAGCACTTGCCTGGCAAGTGCAAGGTTCTGAGTTCGATCCCTGGTACTACAAAAAAAAAAAAAAAAAAAGACTTGGGGATGCTATTCTTCAAGACCTATAAAGCTAACTTTTACCATGACTTTGGGGAGCCCAAAGTGTACAAGTTATCACAGCAAAATCCACTCAACAATTTTATGGCACTTACTATGTGCCAGGGCTATTCTAAGAGCTTGAATATATCAGTGAACAAAAAAGATTAAAATCTTTGCCCTCATGGAAGATATATTCTTGGAGAATCAAGACAAAAGGTAAAATCATCTTTTGTTTTCTTTTTCCAGTAATTGAACCCAGGGCCTTTGCACTGAGCTATATCACTAGCCCTTTTATTTATTTGTTTAGCTTGTTGTTGTGTTTTGAGACAGGGTCTCAAACCTGGCCTCAAACTCCCAGCAATTGAGTGCTGGTATTTCAGGCATGCACTATACTACTACCCCCGCCCCTTGAGACAGGGTCTCCTTAAGTTGCCAAGTTGCCCGGCCTGGGCTCAAATTCCCGCCTCAGCCTTCCAGAGAACTGGGATGACAGGTTTGCCGGAGGCATTACTGCACCAATATGCCTGCACAGCGGGCAGGCATGGATCAAGTATCAGTCCAAACCCTAACACTGCACAAGAACGTACCACACTGAGCATTAGCTTTCTCAGCTGTGAAATAAGGACAGTAGCAGGTGACTATGTTGGGGTGCTGAAAAATCAGAGGTACTGAATATAAAAGCCTGGACATAGCAGTGTTCAAAAATTATAACATTTTTCCAGGCTGAACCCAGAGCTTCTAGAACAGCTTGGGTATTCTTGTTTAGGAGCTACTAGGGCAATGGATGCCCTACAGATAGTTTGATGCGCTGGGGGTGTTCTTGAACTTGAATCTACCTAAGGTCAAGGCATTTCCCAACTGAAGATATCTGCCCCTCTTGGCTCCTGTGGAAGGCACAGGCCTGGGTGGCCATGATTGATTGGCCCCACCCTGCTCCAGGAGGCCACAGATAATTGCAGCAGGAGTAGCTATCCCGTCTAAGCTGAAACCTGCATCTGGCAGTATCTGAACTGAGAGCGAGGTGACTGCCTGGACAGCCAGCAGGAGGGCCGCTGGACCTGGAGGCCCAGCCTGCCGTGGCAAGGGTCCTGTGCACGTAGAAGACACTGAAACCCGGCCTCCAGGGAAGGGCGAGCTCCAGCCCTCTGGGGCTTGCACTGCCACACCCAAGTCCTGTGAAATCTCCCTGTAATCGTCTTATAAAACCCCCTTGTACTTTTCCCTTCTGCTCTTTTGAGTGAGCTGCTATTCTTACAGTCAGATGATCTCTAAGACAAACCGTGTACCTGACTCAGAAGGTGGTTGTTGTGACATAATGTGAAAGGAGCTGGCATTTAGTCGACATTCAATAAGCGCTGTCAAATCGCTCCACGTTCTTGTCAGTCAGTCAGCAATAGAAAGAGGAAATCCATAAATAGGCTAGACTAAGGTTTCTTCTCAACCTTTTGTTTTATGAATACCTTTATTAATCTGTAAAATGAAGATGACTAGTAGTGACTTCTTTATTGGCTGGGAATATTCTATGAGAGGATCCAAATTCAATGCCAAGCATATGCTAACAAATGTTGCCTTGCATTGTTACAAATACTGCTGTCATTGTTATTTAAGGTCCAAGTGTTGTCTGAGGTCTTGGTCTGGGCCAGAAGACAGAGAAAGGGGATACAGGGAGTGGGGCCGGGGGTTGGGCAGTGGAGCAAAGGGTCCAGAATGCAGTGGGGGAACAAGAATAATAAGCTTCACATAAGCTGGATGCAATGGTGCATGTGTGAAATCACAGCTACTCAGAAGGCTGAGGCAGTTATCTTTGTTGGCTTGTTGCCGTTGTTGCTGTTCCACCGCCATGAACTGCTGCTCTCTGCCATGTGCCCCTCTGCCTTGGAGCCTGCTGAATATGGACTGAAACCTCCTGTAACTGTGAGCTAAATGAACCTTTCCTTCCTTCATTTTGGGTGTAGGGTGTTTGTTCCAGCAATGAGAAGAGTAACAGACAGAATCTGGTATCAAAGTGGGGTCACTGCTGTGGCTAAACCTCACCATGTGGATTACAAGTTTTGGGGAATGGCTTATGGGAAGAGATAAGAAATGTTTGGAGAGGTCATCTACTTGTGAAGAGCTGGCAAAATCTTTGGCTGTTCTGTAGGAGGCATTCCAGTCAGATCACAGACCAGAAGTCTGACTGAAAGCCTGCCTATAAAATCCAGGCTGGGGAGGTTTCTGCTGGGAAGAAGGACTGCATTGGTTGTTAGACTCCAGATGACTTATATTATGGCTTGGCTTAAACACTGTCTGAATTTTGCTCATGTCCAGAGACTTTGCCTGAGATTGAATTTAAGCATGGTGGACTGATTAATCTTTCAAAAGATATTTCAAAGCAGCCAAATGTTGGGGCAGTGGCATGGCTGTTACTGGGGGCATTTAGCCAGATTTATGTTGACAATCAAGAACAAAGAGCCCAGCAGGATGATTTAAAATGTTGTGAGCTTGGCCAGAAAGGAAGCACCAAGAAAGCTGTGAAATGCATGCAAAGACAGAGCTGAGAGGATCTCCACGGCCAAGAAGGAAGTAGAGAGTGGAATTGATGGCATCACAGAAGGCAGCAGGTCTCCACCCTTCGCAGTCTCAGAACTGCAAAAGTCAGGGACTTTCCTTGAGGAGAAAGCTACTGAGCCCCATGTTCCAGAATGGTGGCAGTGGCCACACCAGGTTCCAGAATGGCGCCAGCATGGACAATTTATTCCTCAGAATCAGGGTCAGAGTGTTCATCAATCCAGGCACTTAATCCCTACATTCAAGGAAGAAGGAATCCTGGCTATAGCTCCAGCTGGCAGAGGACCTTGGCATCATCCATGTGACATTGGTTTTAGGCACATTCAGCATGTTTGTTTTTTTTTTAATTTTTATTTATTTATTTATTTATGTGTATTTATGTGTGTGTGTGTGTGTGTGTGTGTGTGTGTCCAGCTCAGCCCACCAGGGGGCGGGCTGGCTGGCATGTGGTGCTGGGGGATTGAACCGCGGTCCCTGTGCTTCGCTAAGCTTGTTCCAAGTAGGTGCTTTAGACCACTGAGCCATCTCACCAGCCCCTTTAGGCACATTCAGAATGCAGGAGTTGTGAGGCTAAGACGGCCTCCACCTCGATTTCAGAAGAAGGCCTGGGAGGCCAGGCGGTGTGCCCCTGAGAGGGGAGTGTGTGAAGCTGTGAGTGAGAAGCCTATCCAGTGGAAACCCCAAAAGTATGGAAAAGCCAGAAATGTGGATCGTCTAAAGGAAACTGCAAAGAGGAAGCAAGCCTGGCTTAAGAGAGAACCCATGGGAGCTACCACCAAGAGTGCCACAGGGGCAGAGCCACGTAAGGCCTTTGGAGCTCACAACTCAGCACAGACTGCTTCAGGTGTTCCAGTTGGAATTATGGGATTTAATGTTCACCCTGGTGGATTTTGGACTTCTGCTAGTCCCAGTGTTTTGTATTCCCTATTGTTTGCAACTTTTGGAATGGTAATGTTTATCTTGTGCCTTTGAATGTTGGATGTATTTAACTTTTCTTTTGTACAGGGGCCCACAGCTAACAGTTTGCCTTGGATCTTGTAGGAGACTTGGGACTTGGACTTTTCGGCAATGCTGAACTGTTGGGACTTTGGCAACTCTTAGAGATGGACTAAAATGTCTTTTGCACAAAGGGATGTGCATGAGACTTCTGGGGTCAAGGGGTGGAATGTTATGGTTTGTGTCTAGTTGTCCCCCCAAAGCATCATACAGTCATGGGCCAGAGACTTGTAGAGTTTGTGATTAACTCATGATCCACCGGGATTATGTGTGATCCAAGGCTGGGATTATGGGTCTTCGTATTGCTGGGATTATGGGTGTGAGTACTTCCCCAAGCCTGGGGCAGAAAGCCTGAACATAATATAAGAGAGACAGAGAGACAGACTTTCTCTCTGTAGCCTTTGCTCTCTGTGGCTGTTGTTGGCCTGTTGCCATTGTTGCTAGTCTGCCGCCATAAACTGCTGCTCTCTGCCACGTGCCCCTCTGCCATGGAGCCAGCTGAATAAGGACTGAAACCTCCATTAACTGTGAGCTAAATAAACCTTTCCTTCCTAAAAAAAAAAAAAAAAAGAAAGTAGATAGATGACACAATTCAAAAATAAATACATACAATCCTTAAGATAAATGTACAGTTCTAGCAGGTACAAATGTAAAGGTACCTTTACAGAGGCACAGGTGGAATCCATTGGTCAAGAGTGAAAGAATCATTGAAAGAAGTCAGGATTAATACATGCTCAAATGGCTCAGTGGAACAAGTGCTTCCCTGGCAAGCGCAAGAGTCTGAGTTCAATCCTCTGTTCCGCCAAAAAAAAAAAAAAAAAAAATAATAATAATAATAATAATAATAATAAATAATACATGCTCAGTTTAAAAAAAAAGAAGGCTGAGGCAGGAGGATGTCAAGTTTGAGGCCAGTCTGGGGAACCTGATGAAAAGCAGTCTCCAAAGAGGAGGGGTTGCTGGGGAGCAGCTCAGGGCTACAACATTCGCCTAGCACTCCTGAAGCCCAAGTTCAATCCCCACAACTGAAAAAGGTGGGGGGAGGGGAGGCTTCACGTATATCTAGATCTTTAGCATTTATGTGGTGCTTTTATGTGTGACATCTCATTCATCTGTCACAGCTTTGTAGGGCACAAAAAGGAAAGGTGATATTATATACACACTTGATGGAAGGGAGAATCAATAAACATGCATCATCCATGCCAGCCAAAGCTCAAACCCTGCCTTTAGTCCACACCACCTCTGAAAGTAGGCTACAGGGGCTGAGTGAGCAGTGCTGGAAGAGAAACTGAGCAGGAGTTTCTGCAAGCCTGTCTTTTTTTTTTTTTTTCGGGGGGGGGGGAGGGTGATACCAAGAATTGAACTCAGAACCTTGCACTTGCCAGTCAGGTGCTGGCCACTGAGCTATATCTCTGGCACTGTTTTGTTGCTGTTTGTTTGTTTTTGCAGGCACCATCTGGATCCTTTCTGAGCCCTCAGGAATATCCAGCCATGATGTGTCAGGCCCACTCACTCAACAATGCCTTACCTTCCTTAAGTCAGGGGCTAAAGGTACTCTCTGGGGACACAGGCAGGCCTTGCTGTGTGCAACAGGACCTCAGGTCAGCAAAACCTTCCTTGAGCTAAAAGGTCAAGGCCCTCCCTATCTCCTGGATACTGTTTCCCCCTAAACCTGAACATTGCTGCTGGTGTGTATGGCCTGCACTTGCTTTATGTTTGCTGAATGAATAAATGAAGGTATAAAATGAATCAGCAAATGAATGACAGAGTGTCTGGCGATAAAAATCAGCCTGTGCTGTCACAGGAGAATGGCTATGCCCTGTTCACTCTGAGACCCCAAATCAGAGCTCAGTGCCAATCTGTCTTGATCAGCTGCCAAGAAAGATGCAGAAATGCAAGCACTTCCCCTCCCTCCCTCCTCGTTTCCTCTGACCTCTCTGAGGAGCCTGAGGAAAGGGCAGGGCCAGGATACCCAGGTGGGAACTGCCCACCTCCTTCCAGATTGTGCAACTGCCCTGCTGCTCCCACTGTCTGCAGCAGTCTCAGGCAGTGAAGGTGACGACGGTGGCGCCAGGAGCGCTTCCTTCTTTGCAATTTCTTAATTGTGAACGACCTCGATTCTACTAACCACAGCCCAGTAGCTTTCTGGCTTCCAGCATCTTTCTTGCAAAGTTCTCCTAGCCCGTGACCTCACAGCACCACGCATCACCCTCAAGGGAGTGCTTGCCCTTATTTGCGGAGAGACATGGGGTACCCAGGAGGCTGGGTGACAATGTGAGTCATGCAGTGATGCGCTGGTGGGGCTGAGGGCCCCAAGGCACACGTGGAGTGGCAGGAACTGGCTTCAGCACGGGCTTTCCCTCAGAGGAGCTCTGTGTCTTTGGGCAAGTTGCTGGCTTTCCGTTTTTTCTCTTGCGAAGAAAGAATTTAGATCATTTCTCCAACTCTGTCCATCTCCTGTGCTCAGCCCCAAGCCTGGTGACCGACCTCCCCAGCCAAGGTCAGAAAGCCCCCAGAAGTCTGGGCGCCAGCCACACCCGTCCTCAGATCCTAACAGATGTCCTACAAGTGCTTCCTATGAAGAAGGCTGCAGTACAGACAGCAGGGCGCAAACATCAAAAACCATCCTAACGGCCTGTGCACGCCAGGAGAGCAGGTAGTCAGCAGGCCAATGCCGAGACCAGCTGCCATCCTACCCACGACTGCAGCGCTGCCTCAGACAGGGCTGGACATGGTCCAGCGGGTGGGAACAGACAGCCTCCCTCACCTTCCAGAGCACCTGGCTCTTCCTCCCAGCCTCCCCTCTGCTCTAAATATCCTTTCTTCTCCTTCAAATCCTGTCTGGCAAGGAGTCAACAGGGCATTGCAACCAACCGCATTCTTGGTTCCTCCAGGAATAACCCAGTTGAGGTCTGCCAAATTCTAGTTTCCCCATCCTCATAAACACCTCTTCGACTCCCAGCCTTTGCATCTGGAGCTACCAGTCACGGCTTGGCCATTCTTACTGCTGGATGAGTTTCCCAGTGGGAGTTGCTGTGCTTGTCCACCACTAGATAGGGAACAAAACATTAGGTGTTTCCTGAAAGTTACCTTCAGTCTCAGCAGCCAAAATGTGAAGCTTGGCATACTAGGCACAGGACCAGTCTCCAATGGATGGCACCACCCTGTCCACCCATGGGGAGCTTCGCTGGCCAATCCAGGTGGGCACTAATGCAAATATGTGAACAGGGGCTTGGTCAACATGTCTATCTCCAGGGTCAGCTTTACCCAGTTTCTCCTAACCCAGCCCACAGTTCAGAAGAAGCTTAACTTATTCAGCCCATAGCACCGGCTTTAATCCCTGATTTCCAACAAAAATTAGACGTTTTTTACTCTTAGTGCATGTTGGTTAGTATCTCTAGGCTAAGCCATACAAAATGAACTTCCATAGGTCAAAAGTGGCTGCACGGTGACAATTTCATATGGTTCAATTGAGTAACTATTTGGGAATCATATTTCCCAGAACAGAGTGAACTCCCTGAAGGCCTGGGCTTCTCTAACTCTAGCCAGTTATTTTGCTTTGTCTTTCTGCCTTAGGACCCAGCAGACCAATGGCCTGTGAAGACTAAGTACTTTCTACAAAGTTCCAAGCAGGTAGAAATAGGAACATAAAAACCATTCTCCTCCCAGTCCTCAGGATGGCTGTCCAAAGCAGATTCGTTTTGGTCTCTCCTTGCTTCCGGTCATCCTGGGTCGAATCATGCTAAAACACTATGGTTTGAAAAAGAATTTGGTTTGGGCGTTTAGAGTTTTACTCTTTTATCTCCCATAGAGCAGGGTCTTTCATCAGAAGTGACTGCGTGGGTAGGACAGGTCTTGTTACAAGAGATAGTGGGGGAGATGCAGGCCCAGACTTCACTGCGCAGTCAGGTCATTTATTGGCAAGAGCGCAGATCACTAGTGCAGACTCCCACTGGTACCCTACAGCCCACTGGAACAAAGGCCTCCATGTCTGGTCCCTTCCCAACTTCCCACCCCACTACCAGGCTCCCTGGCAAGACAGAGGGGACTGAGGAAGTGACAGACAGCCCTCTCCTACTTGAGTCGCGAGTCAAGCTGGGCCTAGCCCCAGGGGTCTTGGAGTGGACAGAGAGGGATGAGCTGCCCTGGAAACCCAAGCTCTCTCTCAAGCCAGGGCCCCCATGGGAGGCAGGGGTGGTGGCTCTGTGATTTGGGTCACTGACTATGCAGCCAGGGGGCTCCTGGACAGCTGTGCTTAGCCCAGGCAAGAAGAGGCTGCCAGCGTACAGAGTCATACAGCCATGTTCCCTCACATCACTAGAAAACTCCACAGGAACATGGAGGTCAGTCAGCAACAACACTTGAGTCCCAGGTTTCCTCCACTAGCCACAATGCAGTGGGGAAATGCCCACCATCCTGCGCCCCACACTGCCAAGGCCCAGTTGGCCCGCTCATCACTCAGTGCCACAGGAAGGGGGCTGCACAAGGAACACCCCTGTGTCTCTGTGCTCCAAGGGGACTCTCGGCACCTGGCCCCAGGAAAGATGCTTCTGCTGGTCAGGGCTTTGGGAGACAGGTGGGAGGAACCCAGGAATCTTGGAGTCTCTCCTAGTGCTGACTGTTCTATCTCAGTATGTTAAAAATTTTAACCTGCAATGTTGAAAAAAAAAAATGGCACAATAAACAAATACAGATCCTTCAGTTAGATTCACCAACTATTAACACTACTCTCTTTGGGCACATACACATGTGTACACACACACACACACACACACACACACACACACACACACAGAGCTTTCCTGAATCATTTGCAACCAATGTGCCCAAAGACTTTTGGACACTGAAGACTTTTATGTACCTTCAATCAGGCATGGTGGTACACACCTATAATCCCACCAACCTGGGAGCTGAGGCAGGAGGATCACCAGTTTGAGCCTAACTTGGGCACTTTACTGAGATATGGACTCAAAATAAAGAACAGAACAGGCTGAAGATGTAGCTCAGTGCAAAGGCCCTGAGTTTGAGCCCCAGTACTGATGGGAGAGTGGAGGAGCACCTCTGTATATTCTAAAAAGAAAGATATTACTCTATAAAACCACATTACTATTATCACACCTAAAAACCTTAGCAATAATTACAAATTATCTAATACCTACATTAAAATTTTCCTGGCTAGGGATATAATTCAACGGCAGAATACCTGGGACATGGGACCCTGGCTTCAATCTCCAAGACCCCAAAAGAACAATACATAAACTTTCTCACTTGTCCCTAAATGTCTTTACAATCTTTCTCCCCCAAGTACCAATTTAAAAATTTTTACATTGTACTTAGCTAGAACTCTGAATGTCTCTGCAGTTTCTCTTAATCTAGTCTGGCTTCTGCCTCCTACCTTTTGCCTGCAACACATAATTTTTGTTATTTATGACATTTTTGGAGAGTCTTAGCTGTTGTTTAGAATGGCTCAAGTCCTGAATTTGTCTTTTGTGTCTCTGTAATTAGGAAAGACAAATACTTCTCATGAGAACCCAGACAGTGAAGCTGAACTTCTTGCTGTAGGGATAAGGAGGTTCTAAGGGTGGGTAGTCCCACTACTGCTGATGTTCAGCTAGGGCTTGGTTAAGTGGCAGGTACTAGATCTCCCTACTGCAAAGAGAAATCTTTCCTACCTAACGGGCAATGTGTGAGCTGATACACCGGTCTCCCTTCCAAAATACATTCCCGAAGTAGAGGAAATTAGGAGGCAGGCGCCCTGGGGGTGACAAGGGGTTACCGTGCTGGATCCTCCTGAACAGGACTCCTGAAAAGCGCTCACGCTGTCTGTCCCTGTCTCTGTGTTTGTCTGTGTCTGTGTCTGTGTCTGTGTCTGTGTCTGTGTCTGTGTCTGTGTCTGTGTGTGTGTGTGTGTGTCTGTCTGTCTGTCTGTCTGTCCCCCCCCCCCCACCATGTGAGCGTACACACAGGAGAAAGCTCATTGGCAAGCAGAGCCCTCACCACCAGTCACCAGATCTGCTGGTACCTTGTTTTTTGGGGTTTTTTTTTTGCAGAACTGGGGATTAAACTCAGGCCCTTGCGCTTGCCAGGGAAGTGCTTATTCTCCTGAGCTATCTCCCCAGCCCTGGTACCTTGGTTTTGGACTTTAAGCCTCCAAACTACAAAAACTACATTTCAGTTGCTTAAGCCAGCTGACCATGATGTGCGCCACCCCACCTTTCAGCCCACAATCTTCCATCCATTCACGAGCATCACTTGAAGCAGCTACCATAAGGAGGCTGTAAAATGGATAATTCAAGGTTCTGCCAAGGGGCTAGAAGAATGCGGAGATGTGCACCAAGACACACAGTGTTGAAGAATAAATTTCTGTGACCTACTGAAGAGCAAAGTGACTACAGTTAATAGTGTAGAGTATTTCAAAACTGCTGAGAGCAAATTCATTCGTTCATTTTTGAGATAGGGCCTTATGCACAATTCAGGCTGGCCATGAACTCACTTTGTAGCCCAGGCTGGCCTCAAACTCAAAGTGATCCTCCCGCCTCAGCCTCCCAAGTGCTGAAACTACAGGTATGCAACACCACACCTGAAGGAAGAGTGGATTTTAAATGTTCACACCAGGGCCGAGTATATAGCTCAGCAGCCCAGCACCTGCTTGGCAAGCATGAGGCCATGAGTTTGATTCCCAGTACCAAAAAAAAAAAAAGTTCACATCATGTACAAAAAAATAAAGATAAATACGTGATGGAAATGTTGATTATCTTAATTATTCTAGAATGTATACATAAAACAGCATATAGTATATTCCTTAAGCATATGTAAACTATGTGCCAATTAAGTTTTTAATTTTTAAAAAGTTCTATTACTTCTGCCTTTGATTAGTCGGCACTTCTTTTTTTTTTTTTTTTTTTCTGGGCAGAACCGGGCATTGAACTCAGAACCTTGTGCTTGCCTGGGAAACGCTTATTCTACTGAGCCATCTCCCCAGCCCCAGAACTTCTATTAAGTTTCTCCTCTCTGCTCCTGCTAGGCCCTGTTAACTGTCAGCCTGGACTTATGAAATCAGTCTGTCCGTCTCTCTTTCTGTGCTAGGGATTGAACCCCAGGTCTCTACACTGAGCCACACCCTCAGCCTTTTTGTTTTTACTTCTGAGACAGGGTCTCTGTACTTTGCTACGTTGCCAGCTGGACTCAAACTTGCCACTCTCCAGCCTCTCCTGTACAGCTGGCTACAAGCTGTCACCTTTGCTGATGGCTCAGGGCGCCTCACATCTGCCTGGTGGGCCCCGTTGTGCCTGCCCTGCAACCTTAGACAGGAACACCTTGTAGCCTTCGGCACTTACATGGTTTCCTTGTACTTTTCCAGTTTCAGATGTGAAATCTGCCATTTTCCAAGAAAACCTAGTTTCTTTAGAGAAAAGAAGCACTTGGAAATCAAAGTCCAGGCATTAGGTATAATACTGCTTCTAGATCCTTCCGTAGATTGATCTAGAGAGATATACAAGGAACCAAAGGTTGCTTCCTCCCCTCCTCTACTCCAGCTTCTCTTCTTCTATAGCAAGATCCTGACTTTGAAAATATAACTTGCAATGTGGTTACTGCCTTGACTCAGCCTACAGCAGCAGAACATGCCTTCCAAGTATGACACCACCCATATACTGATAAAGTTCTTTGCACAGTTTTTTAAATCCTTAGACTATACATTCCACTAAGAACACAGACTCCGGCTGGGGGTTACATTTGTAATCCTAGCAGTTGTGAAGCTGAGGCAGGTGAATTGTCCTGAGTTTGGGCCCCGCCTGGGTTACACGGTGAGTTCAAGGCTGGTCTGAACTACACGGTGAGACCGTGTCTCAAAACAACAACGATAAAAGAATATAGACTTGGAAATCTAGGCTTGGTAATGCACCCTTTGAATCTCAGCACGCCAGAAGGCAGAAGGGCAGCAAGTTTGAGCTTAGCTAGGACAATTTAGATCCTATTACAAAGACAAACAAAAAAGGGTGTGGATGCAGCTCAGCGTGTATGTGCCGGTACGCATGAGTCCCTGGGTTCAATCCCCAAGGCTGCAAAAAATTTTTAAATTAAAAAAAGAATACACTCAGTATTATGATTAAAAATTACTTGAATTCTTTCCTTCATAATCATATTGTTATTCAGTTAGTCATTGCTTCTGGGGCTGTCAGCTTTAGGGTTGGTTTTTCTTTCATGTTTAATTTTTAATGCATGTGAATAATTTAATCCAAACTGTCTGAAAAAGTATAACCCAAAACTACTCATTCTCATCTTCCTCCACCATGTTTTTATCTACTTTCTATGGGAAACCATTTTAATTGATTTAATCCTCTTTCCTATGTATGTATGTACATATGTATATCTGCAAAAACTCTTAATTTTCCTCTCTTACCCCAAAAGTGGCACACTACATGCATCTCCTGCATCTTGCTTTCTTCACTTAATAATGTATCTAGAAGTCATGTCAGTTTATAGGCTCCTGCTCACTTTCTTGGCTGTACAATACTCCACTTAGCATTGTTCATTCAACCAGGCTCTTAAAGACAGGCATTTAGATAGTTTCCAATGATTTCCTATTACACATCTGACTTCAAAAACCATTTTATGAAAGCTCCAAAGGTGGTATTGCAGGCCTGTGATCCCAGCACTTGGGAGGCTAAGGCAGGAGGACTGCTGTGAGTTTGAGGACAGCCTGGGTTATACAGTGAGTTCAAGACTAGCCCAAGTTACATGAGACCCTATTTCAAAAAAAACCAACTATCAAAAAAAAAAAAAAAAAAGGGGGGGGGGGGGCCGGGGAGATGGCTCAGTGGAATAAGTGCTTGCCTGGCAAGCACAAGGACCTGAGTTCAATCCCTGGTTCCACAAAAAAAAAAAAAAAAAAAACTATCTTGTGGAGCCAGACAGGAAGTCACTCACAAGTAATTCCCACACTTGGGAGGTTGAGGGAGGAGGCATGCAAGTTTAAGGCCAGCCTGGGTTACATGGAGAGTTCAAGGCTGCCATGAAGTATGGCAGGAGACAATGTCTCAAAACATCAAAAAGAAAAAAGAATCACTTTTTTTATATGTGAGAAGATGTATGGTTGGGAGAAATTTCAAGAAGAATGCGTGCACACAGTGAGTTAACACTGCATATGGGGTCATACGGGTCTGCCCGGCACTGATTCTGCAAGTTAGATGGACCTTGCTATGAGGTATCTTGGGCTGAATTACCTTGAACAGAGCTGTGAGTTCTTAACTTTGCTAGCAATAAACATACTACCCAAAGCAGGGTGCAGTGGTGCACATCTGTAATCCTGGCCCTCAGGAGGCCAACGCTGAAGGATTCCAGATTCAAGGCCACGCTGGGCTACATAGTGACACCCTGTCTCAAAAAGAAGAGAGAGACAGACAGACAGACAGAGACAGAGACAGAGACAGAGACAGAAACAGAGAGAAAATAGGAGGGACCCAACCCAAAACCTCCACTCCCCACCCTAACTGGTAGCATGAGGGAAACAGGAAAGGTCCAAGCCCCCTCTAATTCTTCCCTGAATTGGGTATGAAACGTGGGAAGCCAAACCAGAGAAGGTGGGGCTGAAAGCCAGAGGAGCTGGAGCCACAAGAGGCAGAGGCAGAAGAGGAGGGAAACCCAAACTCCAAAGCCAGGTTCCATCCTTCATCCCCTCCACTCTCCAGCCCGGCTCACATAGCCCAGATCTCTACGCTCCTCCCTGCCAGGAGCCGCTGGCCCAGCTGTAACTAGTTCCTGCCTGGTTTCCCTCCACTGCCCCAGGTTCAGGTGGGCTGAACGCAGGATGGACTTAAGAGTGGAGGCAGAAACAGATGTTTCTGTGTCAAAATCTGTAGAGGAAATAAATCAGTGCAGCAAGACCAGTTCACACAAGTGAAGAGGAAAGAGGAGACAAAGAGATGCAGGCAAAGGAAGCAGAGCACAGGACATTCCGCGGTGCCCCTTTGGACTCCAGCCCCAGGGCCTGCTGGACTCTGGAGACCTACAGAAAAGGGAAATGACAGTCATCCTGGAAAACTGTACGGAGGTGCCTCACAAAAATGGAAAAAGGGCTGGAGGTGTCACTCAGTGGTAGTGTTTGCTTGGTCATGTATGAGGCCTTCAGTCCCACCTCCAGCAACACACACACACACGCATGCATGTACACACACTTAGGAACAGGAATACCATGATCCACCAATCCTACTGCTGGGTATATATTCAAAGGAAATAAAATCAGCATGTGTCAGTGCTCCCACATGTGCTGCAGCACTATTCACAACAGCCAAGAGAACAGAAACCGCCTAAGTGTCCACCAATTGGTGAATGCATCAAGACAACGCAGTATACAGACATGCCAGAATACTAACCAGCCATAAGAAAAGGAATCTTGGGCCGGGGAGATGGCTCAGTAGGATAAGCGCTTGACTGGCAAACGCAAGGATCTGAGTTCAACCCCCGGTTCCACCAAAAAAAAAAAAAAAAAAAGAAAGAAAGAAAGAAAAGGAATCTTGTCCCTTGGGATACAGGGAAAGAACCAGAGGTCATTATGCTAATTATGATAACCAGGCACAGAAAGACAAGTACCACAGGACCTTACCCCTACATGTAATCTGAAAAAGTTAATCATAGATGTTGAGAGCAGAATAGTGGTTACTGGCGAGAGGCTGGTGAGAGTGGAAGGGCTGAGCAGAGATAGAGATTGATGGAGGGTTACTGCTTTTTTTTTGGGGGGGGGGTTTACTGCTTTATGATTAGACAAGAGAAATAAGTTCGGGTGTGCGGTGGGACAGTAGGGCTGCTATGGGCAATGCGCTAAATATTTCAAAAAAGCTAGAAAGGAGTCTAAGTGTTTTCACCTCAAAGAAATGACACATTTGAGAAGACAGATACATTTATCCTGGCTTGAATATTGCACAGCCTATACATACATCAAAACACACATGCACCCGTGTGGACATTTAAAAAACATAAAAGTTTAAAATATAGCTTATAAAATATGTATTGAAAAAGAAATGGGGGGGTTGATGCACACCTGTAATCCCAGCACTGGGGACACTGAAAACAGGAGGGTCACTGTGAGCCCAAACTGTGTAGTGAGACCCTGTAACAAATACATTAAAAAAAAAAAAAGAAAGAAAAAGAAATGAGAAACTGACAGGAGAAAAGCTGTCTCTCTAGTTAGAGGGAGCCCTGCAAGCAAAGCCCTGGGCAGTAGGAGCTGGTGGGGAGCCCCTGGGAGCCAAAGTGCCCCCATGAGAGGCAGCCTGGAAGAACAGAGGCAGTGGGATTTCCCCGCAAGGTCAAAGGTTCTTTCCAGGGGATCGAGAAACAAAACATTCCCAATCTCCCTGCAAAGCTAGGTGGGTCTGGAATGTTCTACCTGAGATGGGCAGGGTTGACCCTCCATTGGGTGGCTGGGTCCAAGGTCAAGAGCACTAAGAGAAAAGAGGTCCGTGAGGGTCACTGCAAGTAGCAGCTCATTGGATAGTTTTGGGGAGAGGGGAGGCCTGAGTTGCTAACAGGTGACAGCTGGGGCACAAGCTGCTGCACTGAGCACTCCATTCCCTTTTTCTCAGGACCTTCTAGACAGTGAGGCTTCCCAATAGCCTTGCCCCACAGCCCAGTCTCCCACACCCCACCTCCCTTCTTCCAGCACCCACACTTGGGGCACATGCTAACTGCACTACTTCTGTCCCCCACCTGGGTGCTCTCATTGTGACTTTCATCTGACATCAGAAACTGCAGTGATCTGACAAATGTGACTCAGCCCCTTGATCCAGCAGTATCTGAGGAGTAGGCTTCCCACTGCACAGAGGTCAACTGGAGACCAGGAGATGAGCTAAGAACCCCTCCTGTCCCCCTCAACCAGGCTGATAACTCTTCTGTTCCTTCTACAGTGCCCCTTCCTCTACAGTATGCTCTGACCAAGTGGCTCTAATGCCTCCGTGCTGGGTGCTGGGAGTCCTATGCTCCTTCAGCCTGACCTTGATCCAGGGACACAGAGGAGGGACAGACAGCGGGAGAGGAGTGAGGCTCGGCAGGGCCAGAGGCAAGAAGCCTGGATTTCTCAGCACTAAGTGCTTTCTCTACTGAGTACTCAGACTAAGGCAGGGCAAAAGGGTGGAGCAGAGCAGGGCAAGAGGCTGACAATGGGTGGGGCCCGCTCTGTTGGAGCAGAAGAGGCCTCCCATGTGCAGCAACTGCCATCCTGCCTCACAGGGCTGGAGCCTTGGGGAGCAGATTCTCCCGGCAGCCCAAGACCCAGGGCTCCAGGTCATGGAGCAGGTGCTTTTCTTCCCTTGGCTTTGAAGAGTGGCTCAGAATCTACCCCTAGTCAGGGTGCTGGACAAGTGAAGGATGGCTGCAGGAATGGTAGGATTGTGTGTGCCCAGGAAGGGGGCAGTGTGAAGGGTGGAGCTGTGTGATCTCAGGGTGTTACCTCTCTTTGAGATGGTGGTGAGGGGGACTGGGGCTCCCTAGGAGGAGCCAACAAAAGCATTTTTCCCTCCCCACAGAACAAGGGCACTGATCCTTTCAGACCTTGCCCACTTAGAGAAGGTCACATTTCCTTCCTGATCAGAATACAGGTAGGGGAGAGCTGTCTGGTCTGCAAGTGCAGCCCTGCCAGTCACAAAGTACTTCAAGATGAAAACTGGTTCCTGTTGCTTCGCTGGGTCCTTTTCAAGCTCTCCCCAAGTCTGAGCTCTTCCGCAGGTTCTCAGCCAAGCCTTTCCCCTTCCTCGAAGCAAACCAGCTGGACTACAGGCAGTTTTTTCTCTTTCCCAGCCTCACTCCTACAGATCTGTCTGCTCCAGGTCTGGGACCCACCTCCCTGGTCACCTTTTCCAAGCTGCCACCACCCCAAGCACAGTGGGAAACCCAGATCACCAGCCACCCAACCCAAGTGTTGCCTCTCCTACCCCCCTCCCCCTCCAATCCATCCTCACCTGACCCTGACCCCATGGCCTGTCCCAGCCAGGAATACCTGGTCTCTTCCCTTCCAAGTTAGAAGGATCTGTGGCCCAGGGGGCTGCAGGATGGGCCTCCAAATAGGGGAAACCAGGAGCAGAGGTACCCGGGAGTGAGGTGGGGGCTCAGGGATGGAGGGAAGGCTCTGAAGACTCCAGCCAGGAACCCCAACCTGAGGGAACACTGAGGGAAGGGGAGGAGGAGAAGGATGAAGAGGAGGAGGAGGACGACAGGGAGGAGGAGGTCTACGAAGAGGAGCAGGAGGTGGCGCGATAGAAAAAGATTTTGTTCTCCCTCCCTCCCTCCCCATCCTCCGGTCCCTTCCCAGCAGCAGCAGCAGCAGCAGCAGCAAGAGCGGCAGCAGAGTGCCCGCCGATTTCTTCATCTGACATCCCCCACCCCCACCCCCGCAGGCCAGTAGGCGCCCGCATCACATCTGCAAGTTACAGTAAGTCCGGCAGGAACGCCTCGGAGGGAGGCACCTCCCACTCCTCTCCCAGGAAGCGGCCGGCCTCTCCAGCGCCCCAAGACCCCGGCTGGAAAAGAGTGGCGGGCAACCTCAGCGAGATGGGAGGGCGGGAGGCTGGGCTCGCCTCGCGGAAGGATGCCAGCCGGCCTCCGCCTCTAAGAGCGCGCCAGGGGTGACAGGGCGCCAGGGAGGGCGCGCGGGAGGCAGGAGGACAATCCCTGCCTCAATTTCCGTCCCTTCAACAAGCCCCTCAGGGACGCTCTCTCAAGGATGTTTGAACCCCCCGGCCTGGGCCCTACAATCTCCAGCCTTAAACCTGAAAACTTTTCAACTTTGCCCCTTCCTCTGCCTCCCCTTGGGGAGCAGAGAGGCTGGGGCGGTGCCCTCGAAGACACTCGTACAGTTGGTTCTGGCCGCTTACACACGCTCAGACAACAGCAGTGCGAGGGAACTCCCAGCTTTTTCCACAGCTAATTATAGACGTGAAAGTCTGAAGATGTTTTGCAAGCGGCAGAGGGAAACTGCTGAGGTTTCTCTGCAAAGCCGGAGAAATTTAATTTGTGCCTCGTGTCCCCACCCCGAACGGCTCCCAGGCGACCCCTACCCATCTCCCCAGGCCCGGCAGCCCTCCTTCCAGTCCAGGATTGAACACCCCCCCTCCGCCCCTCTTGTCTCTCCTCCGGCTTTCGAGAAAGGGAACAGACGCGGAAAATATTTTTGCAACAGTTTTCCATTCTGCGTCTCTTTCCCAAGCCTAGGGGGAGGGCGGGAACGGATGGGAGGGAAATAAATGCTTTTTCCAATAGCTCAATCTGGGTGTGAAAAGGACAGTCCCCCCAATTTCCCTGCACCAACCTTCCGCCCAGGAATGACAAGAACCAGGAAAAGAAAAGAATAGCACTTGTTTGATTACGCGGCTCTTCAGGACTAAAGATGGGAAAGAAAGGTAGCCTACGACACAGCTACGCACACACAAACACACACAAGGTCCTTCAAACCCAGCCACCAAGGATTCGCCAGGAAGGGGCAATTCGTAGAGTTTTAGAAAGCAATGAGAGGAAAGAGAAACAAAGTTTGCATCTCGCGCTTCGGCTCGCTCCCCGCAAGCCTACCTGTGCTTCTAGCAGAGCTCGGGGTCTCCGCGGGCGGGACGGTCCCTCGGGGTCCCCATGGACTGGGCGGTGGGACGAGCACCCCGCCTCCCTGAGCGGCCCCCGGGCTGGAGCTGCGGGCGGGCGCGCTCACGGTGCCGCCGCCGCGGGGCGTGGGCCGCGTCTCCTCGCGGCTCTTTCAATGAGCAGGACCTGCCCGGACCGAGACGGGAGCGGGGAGCTGGGCCAGGCCCGGATGCCGCTCGCTCTCTCCGGAGGGATGGCTCCCCGGGAAGTTCGCGCCCCCTCCCCACCCCCAGCCCTAGAAGCTCTCAGTGGCAGAGCTTTCTTAAGAAAATGCTTGTCATGGCAACAGCTCCAGCCAACTCTGGCCAGACTGGGGCTCCCCTGCTCTCCCCAGCCGTGCGGGAGGAGAAAGGGGTGGAGCCAGGCGGCGCAGGGGTGGGGCTTGGCACCGGGCCAGATCATTACTCTACTGTTAAGGTGGCCCGGCTCCTCCGCTGCGGCTGTTTCCTGGTGTCTTAAGGGGGAATGGCGAGAGGAAGGGGAGGAATCCGCTGCAGTTTCGGGTTTCCTCCCGCCCTTGCTATTATTTGAAAGGAAAGTAGAGAAAGGGTGTGTGCTGGGGCGCGGGTGGAGGTGGGGAGGTATGTGGGCGGCGGTCTTCAACCGTTGGCGCTGGTATGGAAATAAAGGAAGCGCTTGCAGACTCTTCGCTTCCTGCATCTCCATCTCCTGCAGGCCTCTCGGTCTATTACACCGGAACCCAGAAACCCCAAGGTGTCTGTTGACCCTGCGCCACCCCGCGCACCCCATCTACCGCGTCTCAGTATGAGGCTTTTGGAAGCCTGGAATGCTTTGGCGGTTCACACACCTAAGCCTCCTCTCCTGCGTTTCACATGCAGGTCACGCACGTTTTGCGCCCTCCTGACCCTGGACCCCGAGAGCACATCCACGATGATGGAATGTCTCCTTGCTGGGGGGTGGGGGTGGGGGGGTAGGGGCTATCAAGAAAACCTGTGCATCCACAGCACCGTTTCTAATCTTCTCAGAGTCGGAACCGTTCGCCCTGTGCCCCTCATTTCATAGTTGAGGAAACAGGATCCAGTGGCTCACCCAAGGTTACACGTGAGGATTCCAGGTCAGACTGACTCCAGAGCCCACGTACTTTTCTGCCCTGTATCACACTGTGGCACAGCTGTCCATTTTAATGTGTGCACACTCTGACATGTATGCACACTTGCACACAGCCTATAAACTGTTAATCATGCCCCCGCACCTCCACACCCACCAGAGCATTGTGCAACAGTGCCACCCATAGATTTTGCATACAACCTTATGGCTTTCAAGTACAAACACGCACCATCAGCAGGGCACACGAGAGCTTCACTGATACATTCCCACACCTACCTCAGCAAACACACTCACTTGTGTTTACGCTTACAGGAGGCAGGCTCAGGTAATCTCACAGGTCATAGTTGTAAACTGTTGTGAAGAAGGTGACAGCCACCACTTCCCACTGTTTGTAACAGGACGATGAAGCTTATCTCAATCCCTCCTACCACATGTGTCCTCTTTGCTGCCTACCAGAACCAGATGCAAAGCCCTGTGTATATGGAGAGAGACCTAGCTCTGAGTACAGCCTGGGGCCCTTCTCAAGTTCCAGTCATTTAGGGGCTTTCTTTCCTCTTCATTTTCTATCCTACTGTTCTCTGTAATTTAACCCACATCCCACTTCTGACCTAGAGAAAGTTAAACAGACAAGAGTAAAGAAATTTTGGACTAGTTGGGCGGTGCTCAGCACTCAGAATTCCTCTTTTGGCGTTGGAGATTGGCTGAACCGGCAAGCTTCAGAATCGGATCCAAAATAAGCTGCCCCTCTCATGTCCTGGCCTGTGCTGTTGCCGCCTGTCCCTAGCTCAGCCCAGCTGAAGGCGGGTTGCAGGGATGAGGGGAAAGTTTAGAGTCACCCGGTATGGAAACCACCCACAAATTTTTCCCACACATTTTCCTTCGTGGAGCCAGAGGTCTCACCCTCAAAGCACCTAGAAGTGACACTTGTTCTCGTTGGCTCCCTACTCCTGCCATTCCTCTGGTCCCTCCTGTTTTTTTTTTGTTTTGGTTGTTGTTGTTTGACATTTTACTTTGCAGTTCCAGCTGGCCTTAAACTCCCTATGTAGCCCAGGCTGGCCTCAAAAGTGCAGTGATCCTCCTGCCTCAGCCTCCCTAGAGTGCTGGGGTTATAGGTGCGTGTCACCTCACTTGGTTCCCCTGAACCCTCCTACTTCCCCAAGGCATTTCAGTAGGAGATGGAAACAGCACTCTGTTAAATTTTGATAAATCCTCCAAATGTCAGCTTCAGGAGCCCAAGCCAGTTGTTGCAGGAGACATGGGAAAGGAAAGGAGAAGAGCCAGGTGAACAGAGCTTCAGACTTAACAGCTTGTCAGGCTGTCTGCTGGATGGCAACAACTTGACACTCCAGTGCCCAACGAGTGTCAGTTGCATCTTTATCATGAAGAGCCGGCCTCTGAATGGCTCCTTAAATGTATAAAGTATATTTTACACTTGTCTGCAGGGCTATGTGTAGAGGAATTGGCTAACAGTTCAATAAACTTGTCTTAGAGGAATAGCAGTTTAAGCCAGATGTGTGATGCTATTAAAGAAGCCTGCTTTGGCTGCCTGGTCTGAGACTGGAAAATAATGCCTGTTAGGAGCTGGCTATTAGCTGAGAGGCAAGAGTTTCTTCTCAAGCCCCCTGGGCTCCAGAGGGACATGGTCTGCACTGTAGATAAAAGCTGTGGTGGCTGTCCCACTTCTGGCAGGCTGGGATTGGGAGGCACAGCAGGATGAGTTCAATAGGATAGTGAAGCCTACCTCAAGATCCTCCTGCCTCAGCCTCCCAGGCTGAGGTGGCTACGGGGCTTTGCTTCTCTCAGTGCAGAGCTCTCCTTTGCCTGTAGACTGACAGAAGAATCCCCTGCCCATTCCACTCCTATGCCTAGTCCCTGCAGACAGGAGAGAGGGCTGGGGAGGTTGCCCAAGGTGACCTCAGAGGGATCACAGCCATCCATGGCAGGCTGTGCTTTTCAGAAACCTACACCCCCAGTGCTTTGTTTCTCCCAGAAGCAGTGTGGAGGTCTAAAATGGGTAAAAATAAATCTCTCCATAAAAATAACCACTGGATGTGGGAAAGTGGAGTTGCCCCTCTGGGGCAAGAGGGAGGGCACTGTCCCTTGGAAAGTCAGGCTGTTCTCATCCAGCTGGAGGAAATGCAGGCCGCACTGCCCTGCCTCTGAGCGCTCCACCTCAGGCTCCCAGGCCCCTTCCGCGCTCGGTTCTCTGCGCTGCCCTTGAACCTGGAAGCACCCTCTGAATTTGAATATCTACTGCTTTGCTTTGTCTAGAAAGGCAACCATCCTCTCTGCGTCCAGGCCTGGGCTTCTTTATTTCTTTGGTTTTTTTGTTTTTGAGACAAGGTCTCACTAAGTAGTTCAGCCTTGAACTCACTGTGGAGCCCAGGCTCGCCTCTTACTCACAGGGGTCCTCCTGCCTCAGCCTCCCACCTGCTGAGAATATCCGTGTGTGCAGCCATCCTTAGCTGGGTCTCCTTTAGAATGCTCTTTTTCTTCTCTGTTAAGATGGAAGCTATCATTTTATTAGAGGTTCCACCTGCATCTGACTCAGGCCAAGCCAATCATATCCTTCCCTAAGATTGTAAGCCTAAGATCAAAGAGATCAAGGCTCTTTGAATGAATGCAGTGAGTTGAGAGACCCTGGAAGTGTGAGGGGCCGTGTTTGCTGACTTATGGAAGAAGGTGACTGAATGGAAAGCATAAAAGAGAGGCAGAGAGGAAGCTGAGAGGACGTGCTGGCAGCGTACAGTTGGGTACCTCCTGCACCCTGTGTCCTGGGCTTTCCCCGCAGATGAGTCAGGGCGACTCAGAGATGTGTACTCCAGATGAAACTGAGTGTTTTGGTTACTTGTACAAAGTATTATAAAAAATTAACAGAGGGGCTGGGGAGATGGCTCAGTGGAATAAGCGCATCCCTGGCAAGCGCAAGGGCCTGAGTTCAATCCCCGGTTCCGAAAAAAAAAAAAAAAATTAATGGAAAAAGTAATATAGCTACCATATGAGCAGCTACCTCCATTTAGATACACTCATTCAATGAGGATTACTGAGTATCTGCTACTCAATTCACTATATATTTATTGAATATTTACTGTTTCAATATTCCTAGAGCTGGAGATATAGCTCAGGGACATAAGCGCCTGCCTGGCAAGTGTAAGGTTCTGAGTTTGATCCCTAGTACTGCAAACAAAACAAAACAACCCACAGAAGCACTCCCTAGGCCCAGATGAGGTACACAGAGCTATCAAGCTTAGAGCTTGTGAGGGCAGGGGAAGATGTGCCCTTGCATGGATGGCTGTAACAGAAGTTGTTATAATTTTGAAAACATTTATTTATTTATTTATTTTGCGGAACCGGGAATTGAACTCAGGCCCTTGTGCTTGCCAGGGAAGCGCTTATTCCACTGAGCCATCTCCCCAGCCCCAGAAAACATTTATTGAGACTGATGGTGCAGCTCACTGGCACAGCACTCGCCTAACATACATATGGCCCTGCATGGGATTGCCATCACTGCAAGAAATGAAGTTTCTAAGAAAGTAAAACCAGGTGTGATAGCACATGTCCAGAGTCCTAGCGTTCTCGGAGGCTGAGTCAGGAGGATCTTGAGTTTGAGCCCAGCCTTGGCCACTTAGAGACTAGCCAAGACCTTGTCTCAAGATAAAAAATAAGAAAGGCTTGGCCTTGTAGCTCAGTGTAGAAACCCTGGGTTGAAGTCTCAGTACTAAATAAATAAATAAATAAGGGCCGGGGAGATGGCTCAGTGGAATAAGCACTTCCCTGGCAAGTGCGAGGGCCTGAGTTCAATCCTCGGTTCTGCCTAAATAAATAAATAAACAGACAAACAAAAATCAACCTATTTATGGAATGCTTACTATATTAAAAGATGGCATATGGAAATACTTCTGTGGAAAGCCCAGGGAGTGATTGCTTTTTTATGAATGCATTAGAAGGCTTTTGGAGAGAGATTGTATTTGAGAATATATGAAAAATCCTCGAAAATAAGCTTGAAACTGCTTTGGAGAGAGCTGTAAAGTGGTGTGAGCCAGTTAGGATCCTAAGAGAAGCGGGGGGCGGGGTTTGGGCCCTGTCAGGTTGGTATCACCCCTGCACTCTCTGGCAGGGGTTTGCTGGGTAGATTAGAACCTAGAGAGGGTGGGTAAGGGTGGGCAGGGTTATCCAGGAGTCTGGTAATGCTGGGCAGTTTCATAGAACACAGTTAAGAATGAGACATAGCTCGGTGGTAAAGCACTTGCCTACCATGTAAGGGAATTAAGAACACCAACCAGGGTCGGTGAGATAGCTCAGTGGACTAAGCACCTGCTTTGGCAAGAACAGGAACCAGGGTTCAATCCCAGTCCCTCAAACTGCACCGGCCCTCACCCCAGTCTGGTCTTGGTGCCCACACTTGTAATCCCAACACTGGGGAGCTGCACAGGGAAACCCTGTATCAAACACGTAAATAGAAAAAAAGAAGAAGAACAACAACAACAACCAGCCAAACAAAACATCAAGTAGGCAAATTGGGAGGAGGACCTTGCTCAGGAAGCACGGTGACTCTAGCAGGGAGGCTCTAGGCATGAGGAGGCTGGGTGGTTCTAAGAGCCGGGTAAAGGCAGAGGCAGCAGCAGCAATAGGAGGCTACTTGGAAGCCAGCTGGGTGCTCCCCAGGAGGTCGGCTTCCAGTGCACCCCCTGCTGCGTGAGGGCGCTCAGCTGCACTTGGCTGGCAGCCACTTCATTTTTCCCACTTCCGGGGGTTCCTGTGGAGAGGGCAGGAGGGGACAACTTTTACTGAGATTATTAGAAAGTGTGTCTGCATCTGTGAGGGTGGGGTGCAGAAGGTCTCTCAGAGGACGGCCCAGTCCCTGTCCTCACAGAGAACCCGGTGGCTCAGTTTTGCTGGTTGGCTTTCTTGTTGTTTTTTGCAGCGCTAGCTTCTTGCTCTGATTCGGACAATCATGAGGTTTAGTGGGTGCCGCCAGGAGTTCCAATTTGCTCTGTGATCTCAGGCCCATGTCCTTTTAGAGGAGGGTTGGAAAAGGTTGAGCTGGGCCGGGGGAGTCATTTTTCTCAAGAAAACCCTGCATGCTGGGCTGTGTGCCCCCAAACAGAAGGGACTGTCTCTTCCTCGTCCTGTGAGTCCTGTGACAGGGGCATCCAAGACATCTACCTGATGCATCCTGGGAACTGAAGGAGTGCGGAATTCGACATGGGAAAACCTGAAACCAAGGCCGTGAGGGTCTGTTTTGGAGTCAGGGCCTTTGATAATATGCAGAATCGGTTTGATTTACTTGGGAATATATTTTACTGTTCAGATTTCATTTTGGTCCAGTGGTTTTGGAAGCTGCAGCACTTTGGTTTTACATTCACTTTGAACTCATTAACTAGGTTACTGTTTTGGGGTGTGTGTGTGTGTGTGTGTGTTAACTCAAGTTTGGTTTGTGATTTGTTTTTCTAACAAAATATTTGTCTCTCATTTGTTTCAGGGTACAGCAAATTAGTGCCATTTAAAAATAGTGTTTGGTTACTGGTCATGCTTAGTAGAGCTGAGGAAGTGAGTGTGGAGGGAAGGGAACGAGTGATTTTTTTAAATTTAATTTTTAATCCTAATTAGAGTTTCGGCAGTGCCCTAAAGTGCTCATTAAGTTTCAAATGAAGATCAAAGGAAACCAGAGGAAGGATTGTTCCAGGCCCCTGCTCCTGGGCGTTCTCACCCCATCTCAGAGCCCTCAAAACCCCTCCTGTGTTTGCACATTACTTTGCACTAACAAAGTGTTTTTTTACTTAGGATTTTGGATTTGATCCTTGCAGTAGTCCCGGATGGTAGGAAGATGAGGGAGCGAATTACATTTTGCGACTGGGGAAACAAGACTCAGAAAATTGGACTGAGTAGCTCAGCATCACCAGAATCTAACCAAAGCCCTTGACTGGGACTGCTGGCCTGTGGCTCTTCCCATCTCCCCTAAACTGAGAGCTCGCTTGCCCTCTGCACTGCAAGCCTATTCTTCTGGCCACAGGATCCACAGACTTGAGGACCAGGTCGACCAGCATCCTTTGGCAAGCGGCCCTGGCTGGGAGAGCTGGGAAGGGAGGTGGCCTGGATTGGCAGAGGAATCACATGTGCATTGCAGGAACTGGATTCCAGCCTCTCTAGGTCCTAAACTGACACTGGAGCCTGGATGCTAGAAATACCCCTTCTTTCCCTTCTCACCCAAAGGAGAAACAGGTATGAGGCCCTCCCCAAAGGTGAGACTACAATGTCCTGGGTCAGGGAGGCCCAGCCTACTCTGTCCTTGCCGTTATTTGAGCAACTCACATTTATTCAACCCTACGGTGTGCCAAACAAAGGAGCTAACCGTTTCTATGTGCATTATCATGTTTCTCTTTTGCAATCCTACAAGCAGGTGTCAGTAGGTTAATTCCACAGGAAATGAAACTCAGAGAGAGCTGATAGCCAGGAGGACAGAGGGCCAGGCCAGACAGAAGAGGTCTGAGAGAGGCAGTGCCCTCCCTCTTCTGTAGGCTGGAGGACAGAGAGCACAGAAGAAAAGGCAATAATGCCCAGCCCCAAGCCAGAGGGGAAAGGGAGACTTCTTCTTCTTCTTTTTTTTTTTTTTGTACTGGGGATTCAATCCAAAGGGTTTACATAGCGCTCCATCTCCAGCTGTTTTTCAAACATTTTTTTCATGTGTTTTTTTTTTTTTTTTTTTTTTTTTTTTTTCGGAACCGGGGATTGAACTCAGGGCCTTGCGTTCGAGAAGTCCAATGTTAAGGGACCAGAAGACATGATGTCTGAAGAGAGCCAGCTCTGATTCACTGATGGCATCTTCTTGCTGTGTCCTCACACACCAGGAGGGAAAATGCCTTTGGGGAGCCCAGGCCCTTGCACACCGAGGGTAAGCACCCCACCTCAGACTTGTACATTTATCAGGGCATTGTTTTCCCAGCGGTCCCAAGTCTTGGTTTTGTTGCTTTGAGATCAGGCGATCCTGCGAGACCAGGGAGGACACAAGCATTCTGAGCACAGCAGAGCATGCAAATTGGGATGGGCAAATGCTTCAAAAAAAAATCCTTCCTCCAACTGGCACCTGCCCACCCCAGTCTGCGCAACTCCTCCGGGGAAGGAGGTCGCAATGCTCCTCTGGAGAAGCTCAGTCTGCCTGTGCCCTGCCTCCCAGCAGAGCTGGTATGGCTGTGTGGCTGTGTGGCTGTGGAGGCTCTGCAGCTCCTTTGACTCCCTCATGTTAGGACGATCTTTAAAGGGGCACATGCCATCCTTATTGCAGATTCTGACACAGCAGCCACCAGAGGGGCAAAAGAGAACACAAACCAAGACACATAACATTTTAGGACTTTTATTTTTTTTATTTATTTTTTTTTTTTGTGGAACTGGGGACTGAACTCAGGCCCTTGCACTTGCCAGGGAAGCACTTATTCCACTGAGCCATCTCCCCAGCCCCCATTTTAAGACTTTTACTGGGTCTTCCCCAGCCCTTCACACTCTGCAGCTAGAGCGCTGCCTTAGGGGCAGGAGGTGAAAGTGGGGGTGAGAGAGAAGGTTGCCCACTAGAGCTGGGGAAGTAAGGACACACTGCCCAGATGAGTAGCTCCTGCCTTGCTTCCTCTGCCTTCTTGGTTTCCTCAGGGTTTTGTGGTTGGAGATGAGAGAAAGTGTGTAGGCAGGGAAAGCCTGTTTATGTCTGTGGAAGGTGTTTGGGGGAAAAGCCAAGGTCACTGAGATAAATTAGAAATACTGTATTAGTTAGCTTTGTATCACTGTGAAAAATACCAGGAGAAAGAACTTAGAGGAGGGAAGATTTATTTTGGACCCATGGTTGCAAAAATTTCAGTTCATGGGGCCGGGGAGATGGTTCAGTGGAATAAGCGCTTCCCTGGCAAGCACAAGGGTCTGAGTTCAATCCCCGGTTCCGAAGGGGGAAAAAAAAAAAAAAATTCAGTTCATGATGGCTTGGCTCTGTTGTTTCTGGCCCTATGGCCAGATAGGAGCACTATGGTAGAAGGGAGCAGCAAGAAATTGCTTACCCTGTGGTAGTCAGGCAGCAGAGGGAGGGAGAAGGAGAGAGGAGAAGAAGAGAGGAACGGAGAGACAGACAGACAGACACAGAGACCAAGACTGAGACCATGAGAGACAGAGACAGAGACAGAGACAGAGACAGAGACAGAGACAGAGACAGAGACGGAGAGTGCCTAGCCTGGCAAGCTTTTTTGTCTTTTGCTTTTGTTCCATCTAGATGCCCATCCTGTTAGGTGGCACCACCCACATTCAAGGCAAACCTCTCCATCGGTCTGGCGTCCCACATGTCAGTCATCACCTTCACAGATGTACCAGAACTATGCTGTGCATATTTCCTTCTGTTTCCCAATCTAATCAAGTTGGCAATGAAGAGTAGCCATCACAGACAGGTAGATTCTGAAACTGTGGTCTCCTCTAAAAAGAGGGAACCCCAAAGATCATAGATTCCTCCCCTCACACTCCAGGCAGCAGCATCCTGACCATTATGTAGACAGTACTTGACTATTCAGGACCAAGAGAGAGTTCTGGAAAAGCTGGCTTGCTAGCTTTGTGTGGACATCTTGTCAAGTAGACAGCTACTCCCTGTCTTTCTGTGAGGTCCAGTCCTTCACTCAGCCTTTCCATTGATATGGAGTTAGCCACCACCCCTGTGGCCACCTGCTTCAGGCCCATGGGGCTCCATTCACCACAAGAGGTCACAGTGGCCAAGCTGTACTCACGGGCACTGGACAGTAACTTCTGCTTGGTGATCAGCCCAGCACGGCCAATGTGATTTCATCTCCATGTAATGACCAGTCCAGCAGAAAGCTTCTTGGACAATAAAGGCTGAGGAACAGCTACAAAATAAATGATCTCAGAGCTGCTTGCTGAGCAGTCCTTTAAGACTTAGCTCTAAAAAATAAAAAAGACTTAGCTCTAGTGTTGCCTCCTCTGAGAAGCCTTCCCTGAGTTCCTTCTCCCCAGACCAGGTTAGGTGCTCCACAGGGCTCCCAAAGTGTTCAGAGCCACCCTTTGTCAGGAGCACTTACTGTGCCCTCTGATGACTACTATGTCCTGTTGATCCTCTTCATTCACGCTGGACTCGAGACTCCTTGATGGTAAAGGCATTTTACTCATTTGTGTATTTTCAGTAGCTGGCATTGTGCCCGGCATAAGTGTCCAAAAATTATGAGAGCACGAATGAAAGAATGAATCAGTTATTGAGTGAATAAATTGCTGTTAATGCTGGAGGGCTAAAGGTTATAAGAAAGAATATCCTAGCCAGGTCTGGTGGTGCAGACCCGTAACCCCAGCACTGGGGAGGCTGAGGCAAGAAGATCACTTTGCGTTCAAGACCACTGGAGTACATAGTGAATTCAAGTATCTACAAAACCCTGTCTCAACTTGTCTTCCAAAAGAGAAAGACCACCCTGACTGTGTTATTGCATTCCCAGGGGAGTCAGGCCAGAGGATCTGCTAGCTGGAGGACTTTAAGTAAGAGGTATGCACCATCTGCCTGGTTTGGGCTGACTGGTTTCTGCCAGTCCTGAAGACAGAGCTGTGGATCTCTGGCTCCTTTGGCTGCCGCAGACGCCAAGCTAAGAAGTGAAGAGCAGGGCTAACAACCTCCTCCAGGAACACATTTTCTTCCTTCACCCGGTTTTGAGGCTGCCTGTGGCAGAACAAAAATTAAAATGTTATTAAACCTTTGAGATAGGAAGTCTTGGGTTGAGGCTACCCCACCACTGGTCATGCATTTTCAAGGAGCCGGACTCTGTGGAGGCTTTTGTTATGTTACTGAGTATGTGAATCCCAGGACAAATTCAAGAGGTGCCGTTATCCCCACTTTACAGATGAGGAGAGTGAAGGTCAGAAAGATTGAGTAAGTCACACAGCTGGGAGCCAGGGAGATAGCTCAGTGGCATAAGCGCCGGCCTGGCAAGTGTAAGGTCCTGAGTTCGATCCCAGGTACAAAAACAAGACAACAACAACAACAAAAAACCCCACAGCTGGTATGTAATACTACTCAATTTTAAAACTTTCTCCACTCCCAAATCTATATGACCTCTTCCAAAGACTCTGGTCCTGGGGCCTATGGCTCTATGACTTCTGACTTTCTTCCATTCCTATCTCTTGCCTTCACTTGTGCTTAACATTCAACCATCTATTTAAAGTTCACTGAGGGGCTGGGGATACAGCTCAGTGGCATAAGTGCCTGCCTGGTAATCGCAAGGTCCTGAGTTTGATCCCCAGTATCACAAAAAAATAAAAGTTCACTGAGTCACTGATTCCTGGGTCTGGCCTTGTGGTGGATGCCTCCTTGATCCCAGGAATGGAGAGGTGGGCCTGCCCTCTTCAGCATCCTCAGGGAGTTGGCCTGGACTCCTGCACATGCCAGCTTCCAGAACAATATTTCCAGTTCTCTCTCCTGGGCTCTCACTGTTTCTATCCCTGTGGCCAAAGAGGTTTCTCTCACCTCCATCTTGATGTAAGCAAAACCTCTCTATCTGGCACAAAAGTATCATTTCTAGCTTCATAATAACTACTTCAGTCTATCCAAGTTGTTGAATCTCTTCAATTATGAAAACTAGAATTTTTCAAGTAATTTGTACATTGTTTTTGGAGACAGGATTTCACTATGTAGTTCAGGTTGGCCTTGAACTCATTTGTAGCCCAGACTGGTCTTGAACTCTCAGTGATGCTCCTGCCTCAGGCTTCCGAGTGCTGGGATGACAGGTGTATACTACCTTGGCTTTTACTTTTTTGTATATCCAGGAGAGATGGAAGTTCCTTTTGTTAGCCATTGTTCAAGCGCTTCGTAGTGGTTGATGGATGTTGCTGGGTCAAGACAGGATCCACAGGGGTCTTTTATTTTAACATTTATTTAGTGTGTGTGTGTGTGTGTGTGTGTGTGTGTGTGTGTGTGGCCAGCTCAGCCCACCAGGGGGCGCGGCTGGCTGGCATGTGGTGCTGGGGGATTGAACCGCAGTCCCTGGGCTTTTCCAAGCTTGTTCCAAATAGGTGCTTTAGACCACTGAGCCATCTCTCCAGCTCCAGGGGCCTTTTATTTTAAAAAGTAAGTACTGGTCTCCTGTGCTAAGAATTTATAACCTGCCCTAGCCCTGGCCCAGGGCATGTAACCTAACCCTAGCAGAGAATTAACTTTTTCCAGGACTGACCCTGGCTTGATGCAGCTGGCGCCATCTTGCTAAGCCTACCCAGGAGTGGAGCCGGCATACAGGAAGCTCCAGCTGTGAGCTGGACAGACACCAGTCTAGAACACATCCTGTGATTTCCTTATGAAGCCAGGCCTCGGACACACATGGATGTTGCTCAAACCAGTTACAGTTGGGCTTTTTTTTTCATTGCAATGAAAAAAATCCAAACTAAAATTGGAAAATTGTATCTAAGAACCATATTCATTAGACAAACAAGCAACAATGAAAATTTGTGTCTCTTCTCAGTAGCCATACAGGAGTAAATTTATCTTCCTATATACTTCTAGGACATCTGAACTTTTAAGAAAAATTTCTCTTCTTTTTGAAGATGGGGGCTAGGTTCCCTAACATAAGCCTAAGGATGGCACATCTCTGGGGTGAGGGGCAGGTACTGTCCTGATGTGTGTAGGCTACAAGGATCCAGAAGCAAAGGAACCGGGATGTATTTGTTCCTAGGAGCAACCTGAAGAATACCAAACTACTAAGGTTGGTTGAGGAACTACCATATGGTCAATGGCTTGTTGGTCTCATGGATTATGGTACCTACTCAGCCCTGAAGAGCTGCCCAACCCTGCCTCTAATTCCTGAGACTCAGGGACTAGGAACTTACTAAAAAATCTAGGGTACCTTGGGGGATCTTGTTCCCACCCTTTTCTGCCAAGAGTCCCCACTACTCAGAGAAATATCTGAGATTGATTTTGTCTATTACAGCAAAGGGGTCTAGAATCCAGTAGGACCTAGTATCAAGTTTGAAGGTCACTTGAGAGACAAGACACACGATGGGAGGGTTTCTCCCCCTGTGTGATATTGCCATGGCACATTAGACCAACAGGACGCTACTCTTACAGTGCCCTGCAGATAGATTTGCCGGTGCCTCCTTCTGTGTGTACTGCCCTGCCTTCCCCAGTTCCTGCACTCATCTTAGGGGAGGTTTATTTTATTTATTTATTTTTTTTAAGGGGAGGTTTGTTTTTTGTTTTTGGTGCTGAGGACCATACCCAGGGCTTCCAGCTTGCTAGGCAAGCATTCTACCACTGAGCCAAATCCCCAGCCCCTCCTGCACTCATCTTAGTTTCTGGCCCTTGCAAGCTTTAGAATCACCATGGAGAGAAGCAGGACTTGCACATGTTGCCTCCTCTGTATCCGTCCTTCATCTAGGGATTCTGAACCTAGGTGTGAGGCAGAATATCATAACCAGCAAGTATCAAAGGAAAGAGGTGAAGAATGTCCTGGCCCAGGAAAGGGGTGGTGGCCACGCAGGCCAGGAGTGGGACCAGACAAGGCACCAGTGCCTTACTTGGTTGTGACCCGGCCCCCCACGGCCCCCCACCCAAGGCTGGACTCTCCCTTGGCTAGGCCCTTATGCACTGCACCGCTCTCTTGGTGATCCTCACCCCTTGTGGACTCGGAGCACTGGCTGCCCTGTGGCTTATCCTCTGCTACCCTCTTCAGGGCCAGCTACCTTCACATGAACACAAAGATATTCATATCCTTTTGGTCACCCTTCTTATGAGGCCACAGAGGCTCCCCTAGCCTGTGCTCTGTAGCTGCATCTACATTGTGCACAATCTATTTACCTGGCTATTTCCCGTCGCCAGGCATCTTGAACCAGACAGGCATCATGGGAAGCAGGAAGCAGGAGGAAGAAAAGGCCTCTGGGTTCCTGTGCACAGCACGCACCCAAGTTGTGGCTGTGGCAGTGGGAGACACACTCACGCCCACTGGCCTCGTGCCTGAGAAGCAGCATGGAGTGACACAGGTGGCCCGGGTTCGGAAGCCATCTCTAGCCTGGCTTAGGCTAAGCCCTAAGCCCTGATCTCATTAGCCCGTGCTCTAAGCTAAGTGCATTCATTCATCATAAATTTATATTGCCTAAGCATCAATTGCTTAGATTGAGCATTACTTTGTAGTAGTTGCCCAAGAATGAGCCTTACTTTGTAGTAGCTGAAGGCAGAGTTATAAAAAGACTGTGGTTAAAAAAAAAAAAAAAAAAA
>NW_004524585.1:13018742-13069707 GCF_000260255.1 Octodon degus | reverse complement strand
GGATGTTCTGGGGTCATTTGGGAAGCACTTGTAAATTTAGTTGATTTCAGTTTTGAAGGTTTCAAGGCTGCAGACTAGCAGTTTGGGCCCCCAGAAGATGGCCAAAATCAATTTCAATTTTTTTTTTTTTTTTTCCGGAACTGGGGATTGAACTCAGATCCTGGCGTTTGCCCGTCAAGCGCTTATCCTACTGAGCCATCTCCCCCGCCCCTACTGAAACCAATTTTAAGGTGATTCATTCCACCTCCCAAAAACCATCAAAATTTATCCAAGGGTTTCTATACAGGCAGTGGAAGGTAAGGCATGAGAAAATAATCTTTATTTATCTAGCTTGGGTAAAACTAAGAACTTGGCTATCAGCCAGGCATATCTATAATCCCAAATAGTCAGAGACTGAGGAGGGGAAGTGGTGAGTTTGAGCCCAGCCCTGGCAATGAGACCCTCTTTCTCAAAAACAAACAAAACAAAGCAACCAAAACCCACCTTGTAATGGCTATTACTATTGCTGAAGTCTCTCATACCAATTAACACTCTCAGTCCTACAGGGCTAGCAGGTGGCTCAGGGGGAGGATGCTTGTCTCACCTGCTCAAGGCTGGATGTTCAAACGCCGCCCCTCCCCCAGCTACTACCTATGGCATCAGTCTCTTACTATGACTCCTTCTAAAGACAAGGAAGCTGAGACTCTTGAGGGCTAAAGCTCCCAGAGCCATGTCAGCATTTGAACGTGTGTGTTGTCAAAATACCCGCTTTTCTCCCTGCCATGCTGCTCACCCCTGCCGCCCCTCCCCCTCCGGGCCCCACCCCTTTCCCGGTGACTCACCCTCTTTCTTGGCAGATGCTGTGGTCTGCAGACATTATGGGTTTGGATAGCTCGGTAAATGAAGTCATTCTGTTATTGTCGTCTTTGCCACTGGTGGTTTCCCTGCCACACCCTCTGCCCCAGTGTCCTTTTGCTCCTGGCTCTGAGCAGGGACTCTGTAGGGACTCTTGCTTTCTGGGTTGTTCAGGGTCTTTGAAAGAGTGAGGGCTCCCCAGAGGCTGAGCCAACACCATTTAAGCGATCTGCTCAGTGATAGCAAGAAAAGCCTCTCGTGCATCAAGAAACAGCGTTTGGACTGCAGGGTGCTGCACCAGTTCTCTGCCTTCCCAGGACCCCTTCTGCTCAGGGCAGACTTCATCTTCCCTTTCTGCTCGATGGAAGCCTTAGGCCTAATGTATCACCAGGCTGATCCCCAACCCAGAAGCCCTTTGCCTTTTTCTCAGCGCCCATCTGACCTTTAGCAATGCAATATATTGGTTGCTAGGCTCAGCCTTCCACACTTCTAGGGTGGATGTGCAGTTAGGTTCACTCTGGGCCTCTTGCTGGAGGGAAGCAATACAGAGGAAAGAGAGAGGGAGTGAGGTGCTGCTGACACACACACTGAGCTGGTCCTCTGAGCTGGGCGCAGTGGCTTACCTGTGTGCTGAAGTTTCATCACGGTACTGTCATCTCAACACCACTGGCCTCATTTTGCAGTGGAGCAAAGTGGGGAAATGGCAGGAATATGGCCATTGAGGGCAAACCTGGGACTCACACTAGGTCAACTTGGTGCCAGAGTTGCTGTTTTAAACTTCATCCTCAGGCAGCGAAGTTGCTGAAGGTGTTTCCTGCAGGAGACAGAAGCTCACGCAGTTTCAGAGAGATTCATCTGGCAGCAGGAAGTGGCACGGATGGGAGAGAAGCAAGGCCAGAGCTGCAGGGACCAGTGAGGAGGTCACTACAGCAGGGTCAGCTTGAGATCAGGAGGATGGCAGAGGAGGGAGGAGGGAGGAGGGACAACAGCAGACAGCACCGGGGAGCAGAAACCAGCAGCTCTGGGCTACCGAGTGGACCCAGGCATGACAAAGGGTCCCTTCTTTCTGGTCACTCATGGTCTCGCCAGATGTGGGTGGCCTGTGCCAAGGATGAGTCCAGTTGCTACTTCTCCAGTCAGGAGAGAGGCTGGGGAACATGAATGGTAGGGTGGCCTTGCTCTGCTCCTGACCGGGCGCATGGAGACAGCTTGCTCCTTCTGGGGGTCAGATCCAGGCCTCTGGAACACCTGTTTACCCAACCCCAGGCACCGCCTCATGTGCGCTCAATAAATAGTAATTGGCAGCGGCGAACTCACACGCATCTCTGAAATAGAGCGAGCAATTACTGTTTATAAGCCGCTCCAAGTGGGTGGGTCTCAGGATGCCTCAGCTCCTGATGAGGAAACCGAGGCTGAGGTTTCGTGGCTTCTTTCCCACGGGTACCTGGAGAGCCAGAGGGCAAAGGGAAGATCCCATGCATCACCCCCAGCTCCCACCTGGAGCCTCGCTGCTCTCTCCAGCTTGGCTTTTTGGTGTCAGAGAAACAAGGGGACTTAATGCTAAGCTTCATTAGTGGGGCAGTTTACAGTTTACAGAACTGCTTCCCAGCCATTATCTTATTTGATCCTCACAGCACCTGGGGATTAGTGTTGTGCTCCTTTTACAGATGAAAAAACTGAGGCCCAGAACATTGGAGGCTATGGTCACTCACCTGTAATAGAACTAGAATTCACAGTGAGGGTTTCTGGCCCTGAGACCACAGCTCTACACAGGAGGTCATGAGATTAAGGAAGCAAAAGCCCAGTAGAGGAGAAGCGGCAGAGGTGCGGGGAGGGCAGAAACGCAGCTGGGGACCTCCTGGTTAAACACAAGAAAAGCTCCCAGGCAAGGATGCTCATGGCATGGCTGAGGGGAAACTGTTTTATCTGTTGGGAAGTTAGCACAGTTCTTCCTGGCTGCAGAGAGAGGGGAAGGTGAGCTCAGGAACAAACCTCCCCTCTTCTTACCTCAGGATTCTGGGGAGAAAAAAGGAGCAAAGGAAAAACCTGAGTTTGAAGCCTTTGTCTTTTAGATGCCTAAAAAAGTAGACTGAGGGGCCAGGGAGTTAGCTCAGTAAAATAAGCATTTGCCTGGCAAGCTCAAGGCTTTGAGTTCAATCCCTAGTTCTGCCAAAAAAATAAAGTAGATCGATTGGGCAAATGGATGGAGGGATGGGAGAGCAGTGGGAAGGTGTAGAGAAGATGAATGGGTGGAAGGGTTGGTGTGAGGATGGGTGGATGGTGATGGACAGGTAAGTTCCAAGGAACTTGCTATAACCTACTCCTTAGTCCTGTTTGCAACTCCAGTTACTATCTGGTTTTCTCATCCTGAAATCCACGTGCATCACCTCATGTTCTAAGTGGTATTTCCACCACAAGAGAAAGACAGCAATGTAGCAGTGAGAGAAAACCTGGAATGTAAATCCCAGAGCAGTGAGAAAGGTAGGTGGAGTGGAATGTCCTCCTCACCTGCCCTGCCCTCTCATTTATTAGTGTCTCTGAAGCCCTGCTGTGAACTCAGTCAGGATTCTTGGGTGCTAGGCCTGGGAGGGGAGCAGCCATCTGTCCATGGAGTGGAGAACAAGGCTTTTATGTTTGAGTTCTGGGAAGGTGAAGCAGCCCCAAGGACCCAAGGAGTCAAGAGAAGCGCATGTGCAAGGTTGCTCGACTCTGCATGTGTTCTGCTCACTTTTTAAAGAAAGGTTGGGGCTGGGGAGATGGCTCAGTGGAATAAGCGCTTCCCTGGCAAGTGCAAGGACCTGAGTTCAATCCCTGGTTCCGCAAAAAAAAAAAAGAAAAAAGAAAAAAAAGAAAGGTTGCAGCGCTTGCACCTTTCCAGCAAATGGTAGGATGGGCTAAGGCCAAATGACTAGAGAAAGTTGTGGACATGACACCCTTGTGTCCTGTCCAGGCTCAACTCCCTCCTGTCATCAGTAGAACCTGTTAACTCTGGCTTATTTACTTCTCTCTCCTGTTATTGAGACAAAATGCACGATGCCCAAGGTTAAAGGAGGAAAGCTTTATTTAGCTCAGTTTGTGGAGATTTCAGTCTGTAATCAGCTTGGTCCGAGGCCGGATGGAGTGGTGAGGGGAACAGTTCATGGCGGCAGAAGACAGCAAGAGCAAAAAGGGAGGAGAGAGAAAGGAAATCTCTTTTCCTTCTTTGTATTGTACACAGGCTACCCATGGTGGGGGGAACACTCCCACCCACAATCCCAGCGTTGGACCATGAATCAATCATACACTCTAGAAGCCTACCCTGTGACTGCGTGAGGCTCTGGGGGACATCTAGACACAAACCATAACACTGGCCCTGATACTTCACCATGGTCTTATACTCTTGAACCTGTGGGACTGCAGGTCCTGGCCCCAGCTTGGGCTCTTGCTCTGTCACTGAATATATTCCATGTAAAGCATAGCATCTGCACACAGTAGGTGCCCACTGGAAGCTGAGGAGGGAGTGGGTGACTGCGTGAGTGAAGTAATTGGCGCTGATCTTGGGAAGAGCACTTCTCTGCTCTGCATCTTGGCCTTAGGGATGGTGGTGCTCTCCTACTGCAGCCATCCACAGATCCCTCCTCCAGGGCACAGCCTGGGCCTCCCCCAGGCTTCTCACAGTAGCTAAGTTTGAAACATCTCTCCCCTTGCTGCCCTGTACACCTGCTGCATGCCTACCCTCTGCTGTTCACACCTATTCAGGCCCTATTAGCCTCTGCCTCCCTTGAGACTTGTCCCATGCTCCATACCTTTGGGGACCTGGCATTGATGTGAACATAATCGTGATAGTATTTATTTACCCTTTATTGAGCATCTTGTGTTGAGCATTATATCATTATGCCCTTTAACTCTCACAGCAGGAGGTGGAGCTGCGCCAGGCTGTTGGGTGCTTCCAGCGGTGGCTAAGGGCCTACGCAGAGCAGGCAGCTCCCCTCCCTTTAGCGATGAAAGCCTTGTGTTCAAGTTCAAGTAGTTTGCCAGTACTGTACTCTGTATCCTTGAATAACTTGCATCTTTGTTCTAATTCTCTATCAAGATGCAATCACAGACAAAAGCAATGGTATGGTAAAGCTACAGAGCTAACTTTCAAATGTACATATATATATATATATATATATATATATACATAAACACACATATATATGTATTTTTTTTTTAACTTTTTTTGGAAATGAGGTCTTGCCATGTTGCCAGGCACCACAGTGGCCATGAACTTCAGGGCTCAAGTGATCCCCTGTCTCTGTTTCTGACTAGCTGGAACTACTGGCACATACCACTGCCTCTGGCACTAAAGGCTTTGATTTCACATAGACAGATGGTTAGAGGACGGAAGGTACAGCTCGGTGGTAGAGCACCTGCCCAGCATGTGTGAGGCCCTGGGGTTCAACGCCTGGCGTGAAGGGGTGGGACGAGAGGCAGGGTCATACTGCAGGGCCTGGAGCAGGTTGGGGAGATACTGTGGGGAAAGCAGTCTTTCAAAGCTCCTCAAGTTGCATGAGGAATTCTGAGGCCTGCCTGCTCATCTCCGGCTAGGAATGCCTTCCTCGAAGGCATCTTCAATCCTAATTTTTGGCAGGTCCTCACTTGCCTGTGCTCTCCAGGTCTCCTGTTACCTAGGCCGCAGACCCACCCTCCGAATTAACCCAAAGTTCCTTTTCTTCTCATAAAGCCGGTCCATTCCACTCTCCACAGGAGATTACTTCCCTCTCTCCTCAGGTTCTAGCAGGTCCCTACTGTGTGCAGATGCAAAGCTCAACAGAGGCAGAAGGATCACTTGAGCCCTGTCTCTGCCTACACTCGGCCCCAGGCCTGGCACCGGCAAGGAAAGAAAACAGTTCAGTCATAAACTCATTGCAGCTGAGCCTCTTATAGAAACGCTGACAGACCCTTCAAGAGGAGACGCCAGCTCCAGCGGCGGCGGGCGCCTTTCTACCCCTCCTCCAAGCTAAATATATTGGCGGGAGGGAAGGTGGTGTGGATTGGGGGGGAGTGGGAGGGGCTGAGCCGAAGGCGGGAGGAAGCCGGGAGAATGGGTGAAGGAAAGAGCTGGTGATGACGCCACAGAGAGAAATAAAGGAAGAGGGGGCAGAAAACATGGGAGAGATTATGAGGCCCGGAAGAGTTGCATGCAGGGAAGGGGTGAGGAAAAAGGAGGAGACAGGCCCAGAGAGAGCAACTCCGCTGACCGGGCTGGATGACAACAGAAGTAGCCTCAGGCTAAGGCCCCTTGGCCTGCGGGTGAAGGCCCTCCGTACCGGTTTACCTGCGGTGCCGCGATTGGAACTGGGACAGCTGACTCTCCTGACACTGTCGCATCTTCATGGGGGGTGGAGGCCTGGCAGCCAACCCTGGCAGCTCAGGGGCCCAGGCTTCGGAAGCCAGGGACCTGGAATGGTGTGGAGTTCTCCTGCATGGTGGTGGTGGGTGCCCTGTAGGGAGCTGTGGGTCGGGAGCGAGACAGGATTGCTCTCTGGCAGCGAGAGGGTGCCCCCAGGGTCCCCAAGCTTCCAGGCCTCCCTCAGGCCTGGGAGGTGGTAGGCAGGTTGGAGCACTGAAGTGGAGAGAGCCTCCTAGATGAGGGAGCCAGCTGAATGGGAGGAGTAGAAGGCCCAGGTGGTGGGGAGAGGCTGCTGTAGCCCCAGCCCAGGGGAGGACCTGAAGCTGGGCTGTGGGGACTGCCATCGTTTAGGGAATTCACTGCGTTTAGGCCCCCAAACTAAAAGCATTCAAGCATCAGATGCGAGATTAGCTTTCACAACAACTGTGTTTGTGGCTACAGCTCTGGAGGGAGAGGACTGATATTTTTCCCTGCAGTAAGTAGCTGCTCAGTAAATCTTGTGGGTTAATCAGGCTGCTGGGACGAGGGTGAGTGGAAAGCCGAAGACTGGCAGCACCCCTCCTCTCCCTCGGCCCAGGGTCCTTTTCTCATAGCCTCGGGCATGTGAAATGGGCTGGGAAAGTGGAGGAGTGCCTGCGAGAGAGCTAGAGATAAATGAGCCTGTCACCCCTGCCTGGGCTCCACAGGAGCAAAACAGTTCTGGGCCCCAAGGGAAGAGCAGCCATCATTTCCGAGCCTGTCTGCAGGGGGCTCGGCTGGAGGATCCCGCTTGGCTCCCCTCCCCCCAGCTAAGCAGGGGGCAGGGAGGAGCTGAGAGCGCCTGAGGCTCCGGCTTGGCGCCGTTAAAGGCACAGGAGGCCCAGCTGGGGACCTGGAGGGTCCCTGTAACCTTGGCCAGGATGGCATCAGCATAAAAGGAAGAGGCGAACTCATATCTAGGAGGGAGAAATCCACGCTGCCCAGGGATCCCAAGGAGCAGGGCTGAAAGGACAGACTCAGGCTCTCCTATACCTGTGTCTCCAAGGGACAGCTGGTCCACCTACAGCCTGCACAACGAATGAAGTGTCTCCAGACCAACCGGCAGATACCAAGGATTCAAGGCTGGGAATCTGGCGGTCAAGCAGGGACCTGGGTGTAAGAAGATGAAGGGGGAAATTACACTATCCATATCCTAAGTTGAAAGGGCTCGTGGAGAGCCTACCCTCTCCACCGCGTGGGTCCCAGACCCCAAGAAAAAGAGCCGAGATAGAATGGAGAAAGGATGGGGGCTCTGCAGAGAGTTTGGAGGTGGCAGTCAGAGGAGCTAGGCTGGAGGAGAACAGGGTCGAGAGGGTTGCACAGAGGCTACCTGGGGAACCTGTGAAAGAAAGGTGGGGGAAGGCACAGCAGGAGGTGAAGCTGGGGAGCAGGGACAGGAAGTGAGGGCGACGGAGCTGCTAGGAGACAGGAAAAGAGACACCGGGGAGCTCGGAGGGAAGGCAGGGAGGCAGAACAATGGAGAGCTGAGAGTGGGCAGGTGTGAAGGGCGGGAGGGGGGAGATGGGAGGAGCAGCCGGGAGTGGAGGGTGGGCGGCACGGAGGGAGGACGGTCCTGCCCCAAAAGGAGCGAGTGCTGCTTTTTCCTTCCTTTTCATTTCAATTGCTATCAATAATGCATTCCCGAGGAGCGGTCGTTGACAGCAATTAAAAAGCATTTGTGCTCCCAGAGAGGAATCGAAATGATTTCCTCCCACCTCCCTCCACTCTCTGGGCAACGGTCCCTAGCGATGATCTCCTTGGTGGTGCATGGTCCAAAGCGGACACGGGAGGGAGAGGGATGGAAAGGGGCCAGGGAATATTCTCCACCCCCTCCCTCCCCAGGGGTAGCAAATTGGAATATTTTATACCAGGCTCTGGGTGTGTGGGTGGCTGTGGGGAGATGGAGGTATGCAGAAGCTGGAGATTTTAAATATGGCACAGTCGAAAAACCTTTCCTTATTACCAGATCTCAAGGAGGAAGAGAAAGATACAGGCTGCTTCTTCAGCTTGCGGGCTGAAGGCGACCTGTGTGTCTCTTGGTCCAAGAGTCTGGGAGGTTGAGCTGTGGGGAAATTTTCTAGAGCTCAGTACAATTCAGACCTTTACAGGTCAACTGCTGCGTGCCAGGACCTTTGGTAGATGGTGAGGATGGTTCAGAAATGCAAGAGACAGGTCCAGACATTCAGGAGCATCCTGGCTGGTGGGGAGGAGACCCGGGGAAGGAGGCTAGGAGCAGATGGTGGAAGGAGACCTTAGGACAGTAAGGCAACAGAGGCGAGGAAGGGAGGGGAAGGGGACCCACCCGTGGGAGCAGCTCCTTCATGGCTCCATTTGTTCAATAGTACCGCAAGCCAGGCTTTGTGCTACACACTGTATCCATTATATACTGGGGGTGGGGGGTTGGCAGTTGACCCCAGGAAGGCCTGGGCTATTTCCCTAGGCTTGTTTATTCTTTTTCCCTGACAAGGGATCTTGCCAAGTTGGCCAGGCTGGCCTCTAACTTGGAATCGCCCTGCCTCAGCCTCCCAAGTAGCTGGCACTTTAGATCTGAACTACCATGCCTGGCTTTATGGGAACCATTGGAACTGGAACACTGAGAGGCAAATACTTTATGGGAAGCCAAGGAGTAGAAAGGTTGTGCAAGTTGTTGGAAGTTACACAACTGAAAGTGACAGAGACAGGACAAAAGACATAGCTACTCTTTGCTCTTCTCTCTCTCTCTCTCTCTCTCTCTCTCTCTCTCTCTCTCTCTCCCTCTCTCTGTCTGTCTCTCTGTCTCTGTCTGTCTCTGTCTCTCTTTCTCTTTCTCTCTTTCATTTTTTCCTTCCTCTCTTCCTTCCTTCCTTTTTTCCTTCCTTTTCCTTTCCTCCTCCTGCTTTTTTGTGATACCAAGCATGAAACCTCAGGCCTCACACATGCTAGATAAAAGCTTTCTCACTGAGTCCCCTTTTAAAAAATATTTTTGAGACAAATTCTCACTAAGTTGCCTCGCTGGCTTGGGACTTGCCATTCTCCCAAGCGGCCAGGATTACAGACATGGTCACCACACGGGTTCTTTCCTCTTTTGGTTGCACCTCACCTGGGAATGTGTAACTCCAGGGCCTTTGTACTCAGCAATTCTGTATCTAGGAATGTTCGTATATGGATCCTTGCCATGTGCACATTCAGTGTCTCTCACTGCCACATCCCTCAGTGGCAAGAGACGTAGGGTCAGGGTGTAGCTTGGTGCACGAAGTCCTCGGTTGAATCCCTAGCATGATATAAAAACTAACAAGTTTCTTGGCTTAGAGAAGTGTAGTTCTCTTGAATAGGGACATGGAGATGACAGTTTACAGGAACAAAATGGAGGACAGGTTATTGGAATCGGCCTTTGAGAGACTTGTTTTGGAGCTGCATGCTGCCCCTTACTGGCTATAAGTCTTCTGACAGACGACTTAATTAGTCCTCTCTAAACGGACTCACCTTGCTTATGGGCTCTTTCAGACTTGTGTGCTTAGCACAGGGTCTTGGCCTTGTCAGCTGTAACCACTGTGGGCCCTGGAAGAAGCCATGGAAGGAGCAGCCTGGGCACTGTAGAGATTATGGAAACTGAAGGCCTCAGGACCTCGAGGAGTGGACTTGAGCTGACTGATGATCTGTGGTGCTGAGTTGCTGGGGACCCACAGGGGGCTGGGGACTGGGACTCACAGGCTGGGAGCCATGGCTCGCAGCAGCAGCCCTCTAGCCCAGATGCACTTGGCCTGCCTTGAGACTGCTGTGCTCCCCCAAAAGGCTTCCACTGGCAGGAAACCTCTAAGACACCCCATCCTTCCCTGGACTTGGAGGCTATCTTGGTCTTCTTTCTTGCATGATTTCTGTTGTCCTCCAAGACCTTCATGTCTGGCCCAAAGTAAGGGACAGTAGCCCTGATATTCTTGTTTGTGAGAGCTTTTCAGAGGGCAAGGAAGGCTGGGCAGGGGCAGAGCAATGTGGGAAATGGGTTGGAAAAGCTATGTCTAGCTGGGCTGAGGTGCACACCTATAATCCCAGCATTCCAAAGCTGAGTTGGGCAATGACAAGTACAAGGCTAACAGGGACACTATAGCCACTTAGACCTTGTCTGAAAAAAATGAGAAAGGCTAAGAGTGTAACTCAGTGTGAAGGCCTTGGGTTCAGTCCCCAGTACAGAGAGGAAGAAGAAGAAAAGGAGTAAGAGTAGGAGGAGGAAGAGGATAAAGAAGAACAAGAACTACCTTGTTTAGCTTGTTTAGGGCCAGGGATACAGCTCCGGGGTGCAGTCCCTGCGTGGCAATTGTGAGGTCATGAGTTTGATTCCTGGTAACTACTGTGTTCAAACTAGGAGCTCCAGATTGATTGTTCCATTTCTGTAAGCCTCAGTTTCCTCACCTATAGAAGACCCAGCTATGAAGATCAAATATATGGTGAAAACCCCTTGTTAGTGTAGAGCAGGAAAGCTGCAGGTAGCTTGCTTTTCCATCTTAGAATTTGCACATGCCCGTGAGTGTGTGTGTGTGTGTGTGTGTGTGTGTGCACGTGCGCACACACACAAGAGTGCGTATATCTGGTTCTTTTTTTAAAAATTTATTTGTGTGTGTGTGTGTGTGTGTGTGTGTGGCCAGCTCAGCCCGCCTGGGGGTGGGGCTAGCTGGCATGTGGTGCTGGGGGATTGAACCGCGGTCCCTGTGCTTTTGCTAAGCTTGTTCCAAGTAGGTGCTTTAGACCACTGAGCCATCTCACCAGCCCCAACCCTCTAGGGCTCCCCTGATCTCAGGACTTGTTTTGTTGAGGGTTTTTTTTTTTTTTTTTTTTTTTTATGTCTGGTTCTGAGGACAAAGCTCAGAGCCTTACTTAAGTTAGGCAAGCACTCTACCATTGAGCCACACCCCCAAATCCAATGAGGACAGCTTAGATACTAACACTGTACATGCTGATAAATGAATGGACAAACCCTCTGACCAGGCCCTTCAAGCTGGAACAAGATCTACCACGTCTTTCAAAGAAATGAGATGGGAGTGGAGTAGTTGCTGCTTCGTTAGTATACAGGGCCTAGGAATGGACAGGAAAGGTGGGGCACGGGGAGGGGGAGGCTGAGTTCTGGGGTTTTTCTGTACTTGTTCAACAACTATGGTAGGAATGGCTATCCTATCCCTTTATTGGTTCTACTGGGAGAGTCAGAGAGAAGATATCTCAAGCATGAATAGCCCTCCCTTGGAGAAACCCTCAGACACATGTGAAAGAGAGATCTTTCAGTCACTCAACAAATGTTTAATGGAGCCGCTTATGAAAATGCCCCGGTTGGGACAGCCACGGTCCCCTGCTTTCCCCAAGCTGTAGTATGGTAGAGATGGTAGTTCACACACATGAGGCTGCACCTTTGTGATAAGAATTTGCCATAGTGCTGCATGACTGAGAACTGGGGGACGTGTGGGGCCAAGTAGAAACAGGGAGGGCAGAGCCAGGGCAGCAGGAACAGGGTCAATGCAGGCAGGAGGGGATGACCCATGTGGGACTCCGGAGAACAAGGTGTGACTCAGGACAGGGACACAAAATAGTGCTTGGCTCCTCATGTCTGCTGTGTGTCTGCCTTCAAGCCCACTCTCACTGAGAATGGTGACTCTGCCTGTGTGCGCGGCCTCCCTGGGAGCCAGGCCTGGTGGATTCACATAAATATTGATGTTCTGATCAGTCATCCAGGCAGAGGCAGGAGGGCAGCGGGGAGCCTGCTGGAGCTGACAGCGGGCGAGCCAGGTCCTTAGGTGGACAGCCCCCCTGCGCAGTTGCCTCCAAATCCAAAGCTGAGGCCAGCCTTGGTGGGGAGAAGAACAGACACATGAGGGTAAGCAGGGTCTCCATGCTCCGTCACTATGGTGTCCTTCAGATAAGGAGAATGCCACCTGGTGTCACTGTGTTAATCTCTATATCTCCTGTAAGGTTGAGTAGCTGGTAACACAGTTTTGTCTAGTGACCTTGCGGGGTCTCAGAACCCTCGCCCAGGCCCCGGGCAGGACTTTACTCAGCTGGCACCTGTTTGGAGCCCTGCCCTCCCTCCAGCTCTGTCATAGGGAGGTGCCTTTTCCCTAGTTTAACTAGGGCAGCCTCGTGGGGTGCCGTACCCGTCCCTCACCGTGTCTTTAGTCTCCCTCAGTGTCCGAGGCCCTCATCTGCTTCTCTCCCACGTCGTTGTCTAAGCAGCCAGCGAAGGAAGAACTTTAGTCTCTCATTTTGAGAGAAATGGGCCTCTGGAAAGGAGATGCCAGACCACCTTTCCACTGTCTGCTTCCTCTTGTTTATTCCCAACTAAATACCGTGATGGAGGAGTTGGGACTTACTAGGAATTTCCACAAGAACATTTTCTCCTGTGGGAGTTAGTCAATAGGTCCAGATTAGGTGACCCACAGAGGCTAGCTTGCCAGGCACAGATACCTTTTTTTTTTTTTTTTTAATTTACGTATTTGGTACAAGGTCTCATTATGCAGCTCAGACTCATAGTGATCCTCCTGTTTTCAGCCTTCCCAGCACTGGGATTACAGGCCTGCACCACCATGCCTGGACTGGGTCACTGGCTCAGCACGCCCTGGGGGCAGGGCCGGCACAGCATGCGGGACTGGGGAATGAACCCTAGTCCCTGCAAAGATACCTTCTTAAAAGAAAAACAAAAGAAAAAGTAGAACTAAAACAAAATAGAAAGAAAAAGAAAGGCAGGAAAGAAGGAAGGGAAGGGTTGGAGATCTCTCTTGCCCTGGAACAAAGGATGGCTATTTGTATTTTCAGGAGGATCTAGTCAGCCCAGACACTCAAGATGAAGTCATGCAGTACCAGAGAGACAGCCGCCAGTGCAGCCTGGGTTTACAATCTGTCCGGAGAAAAGCCTCCTCCATGATGGTGCCAGACACATGGCAGGTGCCCAACTAATGGTTTTGAGAAGCTAGGAGAAGGTCGGCCTAGGTCAGGGCACTTTCACAGCTGGAGAACAACTGGACAAGTGTGATGAAAGAGTATAAGCTTTGGGGTCAGACCTGGATTTGAATCCAGCCATGTCAGGTACTAGCTGGGTGACCTGGGAGTTATCACTCACTTGTCCAATTTGGGGTTCCCCAATGTGGAAAATGGCATTAGTACCTCCCTGAGTGGAGTGTTAGGAGGTTGAATGATCTGATATATAGAACACCACTGGCTGCCACAGGTGATAAAATCCTAGAATCCCTCATTCCCAAGTGGATTCTCTGACAATTCCATTGAAGCTCCCAAAGGAAGCAGATGGGGGAGATGTGCCCTTGTTTAAGCCTGTGTTTCTAGATCTTCTGGGTTTTGATTCTGCTCTTTTTTTTTTTTTTTTTTCTGGAACCAGGGATTGAACTCAGATCCTTGCATTTGCCAGTAAAGTGCTTATCCTACTGAGCCATCTCCCCAGCTCCTCTATCTTCTTTATTCATTGGTCAGTTTTTAATCTTTCTCCCTTTCTTCTTCCTCTTCTCTTGTTATTGCCCATGTTCTCCTCAGAGAACACCTATGCTTCCCTCTCCTTCACCTCGCCCTTCCATCCCACTCCTCCCTTCCCTCTTCTCCTCTCCCCTTTGGCCCCTGACCCCAGGCCCTCTTCCGACCACTGCTCACCTGGCCGACTCTGTCCCCGCTCTCCCTGGTGTGGATGACCCTCAAAGTTCCACAGAATGAGCAGAAAGCATCTCCCACCTTTGAAACCAGACGGGGAACTACTCTCCCCTTGGGCTGCCATACTAATTAGTCAGTCATTTCTGGGAAAGGCTCTTCTCAGAACCCAATGGCTCCAGCCCTCTGTCATTGTTATCACTGTCCAAGGCCCCTAGTCTCCATGAGGGTCTTTATAACCAACAGTTTCAGAACCTGGGAAATTGTGTCATCAGGAGGGGCTGCCCCCCTTGAATCCACTCCGAGAACAGGATTCTCCGCTGGAGGGAGGGAACATCATTCTAAAGATGAGGAAGAGTTCATCTCACGGGGAGGCAGTGCTCTCCGAGTCAGACCTGACACATGCACAGACAGCAGCAGTAAGTGGAAAACCATTCTCTGGTGGAGCCATAACACTCAGAGGGAAGCAGACATAATCAAGGAAGACTTCTTAAAGAAGGGGAGTATGGGGCGTGAGAAAGAGGGGTGCTAGGAGAGTATGCCTATGGAGCAGTGCCCGGCTCCTCTTGTGGTAAGAAGTGAGCTGCTTAGGTTGTGTTACCTTCACAGACCCAGGCTCTAGCTTGCAGGCTAGAAGACAAGAGCTGTCAGGTAGAGGAGATTGGCTGAAGGGGCAGAGAGAAGGCAAATGTCTGGAGCAGCCTAGCAAGTGGAAGGAACCCAGGGATGTGCAGGGGCTGGGGCTGCTGTGCTGTGTGCTTGCTAGGAAAACACAAAGGGTGCCAGTTACACCCCAACCCTGCGTCACTGGTCTGTATTCTGGGAGAAGCCCACCCTGTGGGTGGGAGGGTGAGGCCAAGAGGTGTACAGTTTCATATGGCTTTCCACCACAGTCAGCCCTTGATATCTGCAGGGACTGAACCCTCGAGTTCAATGAATAATAGAAAATATTTAGGAGAATCCCCCATCCCACATGCCACACTGGCTCTGCTCCTGGGGTACACTGGGCAAGCGACCGAGTCGGGGCACAGTTGTGCATGCCTGTAATGCCAGTGCTGGGAAGGCTGAAAACAGGAGGATCACTACGAGTCCGAGCTGTGTAGTGAGACCCTGTACCAAATACATAAACGATTAAAAAAAAATTTGGGAGAAAATTAAATCTATATCGAGCATGTACATTTTAACAGCTATTTACATAGCATTTCCATGGTGTTAGGTATTAGGAAAAATCTAGACATTATCTAAAATATAGAGGGATGTGAACAAAATTTATAGGAGGCAATACTACTCCAATTTATATAGGCAGAGTATTGGACACCCATATTATTTATTTATTTATTTATTTGTTTGTTTTGAGATGGGGGACCTCTGTTTCCCAAACTTCTCTCAAATTTGTAGAATCAGTCTTCCTGAGCTACTGGATCCACAGTTGTATACCACCATCCTTGGAAAGAAATTAGTGATTTTTAAAAAATTTTGTTTTATTTATTTTTTTTTAATTTTATTTATTTATTTGTGTGATCAGCTCAGCCCACCAGGGGGCGGAGCTGGCGGGAATGTGGTGCTGGGGGATTGAACCGCAGTCCCTGTGCTTTGCTAAGCTTGTTCTAAGTAGGTGCTTTAGACCACTGAGCCATTTCACCAGCCCAGTGATTTTTTTTTTTTTTTGCCACCACAACTTATGTTTGAAGTGATCAAACCCAGTGCCCAGGGCCTTATACCGGCTAGGCAGGCACTCTACAAATGAGATACAGCTCCAGCCCAAAGTGTGTTTTGTTGTTTGTTTTCTTTGTTGTTGTTGTTGTTTGTTTTCTGTAGTGCTGGGGGTCAAATGCAAGGCCTGCGTTGCTTGGCGAGTGCTGTCCCACCGAGCTGCACCCCTAGCCCACCCAGGGTTTCGATATGCGTGGGTATCCTGCAGTCAATTCCCCACAGATGTAATATGGGTGCATGAGGTGTACAGGGTCGGAAAGTGTGTCTCTTTCTAGGAGTGCGTATCTTTGTATCTAAAAAAGATGTGTTTGGTCCGTGGCATAGATGGGAGTTCCTGTGTGTGCGTGCATGCGTGTGCACATAAAACCCCAGGTCAAGCCCTGACTGTGTTCATTAACACGCCCTTATGGCCACACTCACACACTGTAACAGGTCAGGGTCCCCGCGGCCCATCCTGAGCAGGCTGGGGACCCCAACTTTGTCTCTCTGCTCTGCAAGGCTGAGAGGCTGTGGCGAGCTCCAGGCCCAGGTAAACGGGGAGGAAGCTCCCTATCCACTCTGACCAACTGGGCTATTGGCAGCATGGCCTGCAAGAAGAGGAAGTGAGAAAGATGGGTGGCTATTTCAGGATTTTGTTCTTCAAAGATGCTCATGCAGCACACATTTTAAAAAGCTCCTTTAGTCAGGCACGGAAGTGCACGCCTATAATCTCAGCACTCAGGGAGACTGAGGGAGAACTGCTGAGTCCGAGGTCAGTGGGCTACATTGTGAGCTCAAGAGCAGCAGCCGCAACTACATGAGACCCTGCCTCTGCACCCCTCTGCCTCCTGTGAATAAGATAAAAAGCTCCGTGCTGGGTGTCATGGGTAGAATTATGACATAGCAGGAGTTGTTTACATCCGAAGTTTCTTTGGCTTTCTCCTGAGATTATTATCCTTCTCCAGAGAAGTTCAGTGGCTAAAAGGCACCTTCTTTGCCTCCTCCCTACCCTCTCATTCCTCTCCACTGCCATTGGAGTGATCCAAGCTGAGCTTGGCAAGGCAGGGTTGACCTTCATGCCCCTGCAAGCACTCTGGCACAGGACTGAACAGGTGAGCCCCTACCGCAGCGGGACAGGCAGCTGTGCTCCCCTCTGTCCCTATTGGAAAGGAGTGGGCTAGGGAGAGGCTCCGGCCTTCCTGAGGCCCTAGCCCTCTGCATGCAGCGGCCTCAGAGAGCAGAGCTTGCAGGCCTGGATCTACGGTTGTGGGTTCTTCTTCTGTCTTTTGAGGGAAGGAGGACTATAACCCCAAGTAATGATATTTGTGGGTTCTTAGCTATTATTTGTGGGTTCTTAGCTATTAAGCCGGACAGAGCTGGGGTCGGTGGCCCCCGGGAGCAGCTCTGCAGGCTTCCTGTCACTGTCCCACACCTTCCTCATAGAAGAAAACTTGTTACCACATTGTGTCTGCTGTTTCTGCGCACTGGGGTGTTACTGTTCTTCTAGTGTACCATTCTCTATGCCTGGGAACTTTCTTCCAGCCCACTTTCATTTTTATTTATTTATGTTTTATGTACTTGATATGGGGTCCCACTGCACAGCTTGGTGAATTACTCATAGTGATTCTCTTGTTTTCTGCCTCCCCAGAGCTGGGATTACAGGTGTGCGCCACCACGCCATGTGGTGCCAGGGATCGAACCCTGGTCCCTGTGCTTGCCTGAGCAGACACTTACATTTTGGCTGAGCCTGACCCTACTTGCATGTAGTCCTTATGCAGCACTGACCAGGTCTTTTCCTTATCCTTTCATTAGCTCTAAGCAATGCATATTGATCCAGTTGAGGTGCTAATGGTCCTCTTTGACGACAGCAGGCAGGCAGTGTTTCCTTGAACACCCCACACCTCCCTGTTCCTTTGTGCGAGCCAGAACAAGGCAGGAGGGACAGCCAAAGCTGGGATCAACCTTGGGTTAGAGGCTGACTTCCTCAGGCTTGAAAGAGTACACTGAAGTACTGACCCCAGAACACTAGATACTATTTCAGTTGTGTTATGCAGATTACTCTTTCTGCAGCTCCTTCTCTCTGGATATTGCAGAGGTGATTTCAGCCTCCTACCCAGCCCAGCTCATGGCATCTATTTCCCCCGCCATTCTCACAGTCATTCATCCTCAAGCTACTCCCTTCTTCATGAATTAATAAAACCCAAGTTTAGCCCTGGGTTGAGGCCTTTGTTCCGGATAGCCATCACCATGGCTGGACTTATGACTCCTTGGCTCTCCACAACTGCAAATGTGCCTTAGTGTCTTTATTGTCCCCATGGGTTGCGCTGGAAGTAGTAGATTGGAAGTAACTCACTAAGATCCCGATAATTTTCCATGGCATCGCAGATATATACTTCCTGAGCTGAGATGACTGGGAAGGGCTCTCTGTGTCCCAAGGCTCACTTACCTCTTCCCAGTTTTCACCTTCTGAACAGGGCTGGACACGCGAAGGGCTGGCTAGGAACCTGCATTGTCTGGAGTCCCCATAAGAAGGTGAGGAATGGGCATAGAGAAGGAACACTGGACAGTTTCTTCCTCCCAAGTCCTCCAATGACCCCTCCAATGCACTCCGTGCAGGTCTATTCATCTCCTGAAGAAATCGCGAAGCCAGAGGACACAAACTCCATCTTCTGTCCTCCATTAGAGCAGGGAACTCCTGGGAAATCAAGCGTTTTAGTCAGACACAAACTGTGGGGAGTGACAAAGTCAGACTCTAAACTCAGCCCTTCGGCCTTTCTCAGCCATGCCCATTGCTAGTCTGGAGAATTTGAGCAAGTTGGAAAACTAGCCCAGTGCATCAATAAGAGATGTAGAAACAGCTCCAGGGACTCTTGCTGGTGGTTTGTGCCATTCTTTCACTCCTGCTAATGAATAATTCAGCTCATCTGTGCAGCGAGACAGGTCAGACAAGGGCTGTCAGTACACAAGGGAGCCACTGGCCTGACTGAAGGGCCTTTCCAAACACTAAGGACAGATGGGCAAGGGATAGGAGGAAGCAAGGAGGTAAGTATCTGGCAGGGATGGGTGGGCAGGGTCTGCAGGGGTTACGGAAGGGCTACAGCAGGGCCTAAGGATGATGGGTCACTGCTGATGGAGGCCAACGGTCAGGCTGTGAACCAAGGCAGCTGGCTGGAGCTGATGGGGTGGAGGATCAAGAAAGGGCAGGCCTACCATGGACAGAAGGATAGGGACTCTCTAAGGCACAGAGAAAGGGAAAGATCCAGGTGAGCAGGACAAGGAGGCCTCCACAGGCCTGGTCACCCCCTCCTTGGTTCTGAGAGTGACAGCTGGAAGCCTGCCTAGACTGGGAAGCTCAGAAAAGGGAGAGTAGGGGAGGGGCAGAAACAAGGGCAGGGACTACTGAGGCCTGGAAAGAGCAGCAGGGTGCGTTCACTCAGGGAGGTTCAGTACCGAGGTCCCTGGACCACTGAGCCAGCCCCAGGGTAAAGCCAGCCTGGTGGGTGAGTCTTCTTCTCATATCTTGTCCTGTGCTCCCCCTTCCTTTCTGGCCCAACAGGGACAGTGCTGGATGGTTTCCAGGAGATGAAGAGGATGTATTTTCCAGACCATCATGCACCATATCATGACATTTCAGCCAACAGGGAACTGCATAGGTGACAGCGGTCCTGTAAGAGTATTATGGAGCAGAAAGATTCCCATTACCTCTCGACATCACAGCATAGCATGTCATTCTGGTGTTTGTGACAGTGCAGGTATAAACTACCAGACCCGCAAGTGTGGAGTTCATACAATTTTGTGCAAAATGTAATACTTGATAATAAGTGATTATGTTACTAGCTTATGCGGTCACCATACTGATTCAGGGGAAAGAAACTCCCAACCTGAAAGATAACTGGGAAAAGTTTGTGTTCTCTGAAACTAAAAAAATGAATTTTAGGAATAACAGAAGTTAAGTGTAGAATATAAGGGCTGGCCAGATAGCTCAGTGGACTAAAGCGTATGTTTAGGCAGAGTGCAGTGGCAGGCCGGTTCGATCCCCGGCCCTACCCCCAGGGCACACTGAGAGAGACTGGACGTGGTGGCACGCACCTGTAATCCTAGCACATGGGAGGCTGAAAACAGGAGAATCACAAGTCCGAGCTACATAGTGAGACCCTGTAGACCCTGTCCTAAATTTAAAAAAAAAAAAATGAGTAGATTATAGTTACTGAGGGAAAGAAAGCTTCTGTCTGAGAGAGGGACAGAAGGGCACTTGAATGGATTGCCCAGGAACCTACCTGCCTTTTGTAGAGGTTTTATAGAGCAAAACCATGACATAGTTGGGTCCAAACTATGGCCAACCAATACAATGACAAACACAATTGCTCAGGTAAAATTGATTAAATTGGAATCAAATGCAAAAGAGGGTCATGTAGCAAGCTGGCAGGAATACAGAACTGGGGCTTTTTCTGTAGGGGGTTGGGTTAGTGACTCGTGGCTTTTTTTTAAGGTGGTAGAGACCTACCACCTTAAAATATATATAGATATATATATAGATAGATAGATATTTAGAATATCAATCTCTGATGTTTATCCTTAGGGAGGCATGCATTTGTTTGATCTTTTGTCTTGAGGTCTGGCTCACAGCAGGAGTGTATCTCCCACAGTTTCAAGGCAACTTATCTTCCATAGTGGCTCCTTTCAGGGCCTTTGAGGGCCTAGCCCATAATATTTCTGCCTAATTCAGCTGCCTACAACAATATTATAGCTTTTATCATTATTTTAAGAGCATACACCTACAAAACAAAATCCTATGAAATAGTCTGTTGTGTGCTCAGGTCACATCGTCATATCCTGTGTTCCCGCTATCGCTTGATTACATCAAGAGGTCCTGTCTAGTGATGGACCTGTGCCACCTGGGCCTTGCAAATACGCTCTGTGAGGGCCCTGCAACAAGACTTCACCTAAGGAAATGTTTCTCAGAACATATTCCCATTGTGAAGTGATGCATGACTCTACTTCAGAATGGTTTTTGCTTATTTGCCATGCTAGGAAAGGAACCCGGGCACTTAGGCATGCTCGGAGAGTGCTCCAGCCCAATACCTCAAAATATTAGCTTTTCTGAAGCAAGTGCACCTCTTTCCCATTCCTCACCATCCCTTGACCTATGCTTTCCCCACCTCAAAAACACACTGGCTTCACTTTTTCTTACTCTCTGGGATTGAGGACAATTGTTGCTTGCACGGGAAAGAGCTGGGCAAACATTCAAAATTCCCCCGGGAGGTTGGGGTGGTTTGTGAACTGGAGCAATTATTACATTCCACAGAGTTTAAGCTTGCTGTTATTGATATCTTTAAATCAATGGCAATGTATAAAGACTTCATCCAAATCAGTGCATCTGTCTGTGGGTGCTGAGAATTCACGAGGGAGAGATCCATTAGTGGTAAATGAAGAGCAGATAAGGGGTAGCAAGGAGGCAGGCAAGGCAAGGCCAGGGATCAGATGCCAAGACACAAGATAGGCTCAGGGAGATGTCTTCAGCTTGATGTTTGCTAAGTAGGCCTTTGCAACTGCAGCCAGAGAAAAGAGGTAGGCAGCTAAAACAGGAGACACTTGTGTTTTCCAAGGACAGCCAAAGGTGTGGGGTGATCTGAATCAAATCTAAGTGGGGGGAGAGAGTTCATGTGGATGTTACCTCCCTATTTTAAGCAGAGGGTGAGGCATGCGGCAGTTCGAACTTAGTCCAGACTACAGCAAAGCTCCTATCACCTCAAGTTTTATGAATCTTATTACACTCAGTGGTGCTATACATGATTAATAAGGCATTTGAAGTGGAGGCATTGTCCAGTAGTGACAAGGAAGATTAGTGCTTACTGAACATGACATATACTAGGCCTTCTGCCTGAGCTTTCCTGCACATGGTCTGGTGCAGTTTAGCCCACACTGAGGTTGACTCCTTGCATCCCACAGCTTCTCCATTTTTCTTTCCTACACTTGCGACTTTGGAACCCAGGTCCAGATCCTCTGTGAGTTCCTGTCCCCAAGCCTGTGTAGGAGTCCCAACATGAAGGGGACAGGTTACCAGGACCTCCTTTCTCAGCACTGATTCAGGATGCCAAGTTGGAACAGACAGTCATCTAGAGTCTTGGGAAGGAGCAAGAGGAAGAGGAGGAGCAGGTGGAGGAGGGAACTGGACCATCCCTCTGGCCATCTTTTTTCTTTTTTTCTGGAATGGGGATTGAACTCAGGCCCTTGCGCTTGCCAAGGAAGCGCTTATTCCACTGAGCCATCTCCCCGGCCTCCCCTCTGGCCATGTTGATCCCTGGGAAGGAGGCTGTGCTGGAGTCACTGCTGTGTCTTCCTCCTCTGGCCGGGGTGCTGGTGATAGGTTATGGCCCTAGTAAGAATTGCTGAGTTATTATGGCGGTCGTCTAATATGGCTGAAGCCCTTAAAACAACAGCTTACCTTCCCAATGACTACTTCCTCCTCCTTCCCCACTCCAGCCCTAGGTACAACTTCCTTTGACCTTTCCCGCCCACACGAGGGAGCCTCCAATCATGTCACTAAGCCCGCCCCTCAAGCTCCGCCCCCAGCAAAAGTCCATAAGGTCTCAGGCTCTCTGTCTCAGGTCAGAGGATCTGCCCATCTCCCTGCCCTTGGTCCTCCCCGTGTGTTTAGAATCAATAAAGGCTTTCCCTCCTCCATTTCTGCTTCTCTGCTGTGCGGCCACCACTGCTGCCATCGCTGTTGCCTCTGAAACCTATCAGCTGGGACCTGCAGCCACACTGTGGCTTGGCGAATCTCCCTCACATTCTCTCTCTAGCTTAGTAGTTATTCCTCAGTCTTTAGCCAAGCCTGACTTGGGATGAGCTGTAGACGGTGGCCCAACAAGGACAGGGACTTTGCCTCTCTCATACCCAGCTGTGTCTTGGCACATAGTAGGCACTCAGAAAGTATTAGTTGATAGCTCAGTAGAATAAGTGCTTGCCTGGCAAAGGCAGGGTCCTGAGTTTAATCCCTGGTACCTCAAAAAAAAAAAAAGTATTAAAGAATGAGTATCTCATCTTTTCTTCCTGTGGACAGAACCCTTTCCTAGGAAGCCCATATCCCTCTGCCCTTGCACTTGCTTCTGCCAGGAGGGTGGGAACCAGGTGCAGAGGTGAGGGTATGAGGGTCCTGACTTTTATGGCACAGCCTCCTTGGAATCCTGGCTGCCCACACTGCTGTGGAAACACCAGCACGTCCCTTCTCCGGTGTAGCAGAATGGAGTTGAGGGGAGGGCTCTTTTCAGCAAGCTTCAAACCTGGTCATCAGAGGCTGGGCATCAGCATATAGAGCCGCAGGGAGAAGGCGCTTGGAATGGTAAAGAGGCGGGAGATGAGAGGAGAGGACAGCTTCAGGGGAAGTCTGCCACCTGCAGCAGTAGTTCAGATGAACACAAATGATGCTTCCTCCCTGTTGCACACAACCCTTGGAGACAGCAGGGCTGGAACGGCTTCCACCTCCCTCCTGTGGGCTCAGGTACACCCATTGTCCCTGCTGTGGTTCATGAAGTACATGGACCCCTGGGGTCCCAGGGCCCTAGGGCAGGAAGCTCCCACCAGAGGCCAGAGTGCCGTGCCTCAGCCACACTTGGCTGGTCAGGGTGGGAGACCAATCCCCTACAGTCAGCCCTCTTGCTGCCCTTCCCAGGCAGGTCAGGACCTGAGCAAGGTTAGACCCATGGCACTGTGGGGAAGTGCGCACACTCCTAGGCTTCTGATAGGCATGGGCCTGGAGTCTGGGCCACAGAATGGCCTCTGGGTCTCAGTGCCAGCCCTGTGGGCAGGTCCTAGGGACTGGACTGGAAGCTCTCCCTCCCTACCAATCCATGTAATCATCCCTCTTATAGATGGGAAGGCCACATGGCTGTCAGCTGCTCCAGAGTGGTCGGAGTGGTGTTCTAGAACTGTCATCCCATGAGAAATACCAGTGTATATTTGGTTCTACTTATGTGCCACCCATTTCATACCAAAACTAAAGGAACAATGTGAGCCCTGTGGGTTCCCTGTTCAACATCATCCTCTGTATCCAGGGTCTCCAGGTCAGACCAGGTCAGAGTAACTCCAGGTTGGAAAGCTCCTCTTGGGACCGAGAAAGGAGCCAGTTGCTTCATTAGCTCTGTGGGTGCCATGAAAAGCCCCCATGAGGGCAATGAACCAGGAGGCACTCTGCCTATGTGGGACTTTTGCCCATTGCTGCCCCTGACCTTCCTCCTCCTCCTCCTTCCGGGGGTTCCTTCTTGGTCCTTCTCCCTGTACCTCCCTTCTTGGTAATTAATAGGGCCTGGAAGGGCATCCTGCCAACAGATGGTCAAAAGGCAGAGCAAGCAGCTGTGGCAGTGGCGGTGCCAGCAAAAGGACGAGCGATTAAAACAAAATGATTCATCTCAGGAATGAGCGCAAGTCGCTTTCCATTTACAGGAATCAGGGCTGGGCTCCAAACAGCCTTTCTGGGCTGGGTGGGGAGACAGAGCAGAGCCATTGACCATTAAGTAATGAGCTCTTCTGAGTACTCCCTGTTGACTTGGCAGACAGGGGATCTGGCTGGCAAGGTGGGCCGGGGTGGGGCAGAGACACCCAGGCTGCTTGGCTCTATTAAGACCCAGGGAAGAGCAGGGCTCCTGCGGGTGGAGACCCTGGGGATCTGGAGTGGCCCTGGACATGCTGTTAATGGAGACCTCCAGAAAACAATCAGGCTGGAGCTGCCTAAGCCTTGGCTGTGCACCCTGGGATTCCAGAATCCACAGGTGAATTACAGCATTGGCTCAGTGTACAGTGGGCACAGTAGGCAGTTGGTAGGGATGAAGGCATGGATCTTGTCCTTATGGGACAGGGCTGGAGCAAGTGGTCAGTTAATCAACAGAGGCGAGCAAAGAACAAAGATCCACGATAGCGACACAGAGACCAGGTCCACCTGGTGGGCTGCTGGCCAGGAAAAGGCACCTAGGGGTCTCACACTGGGCCCTGAGGGTGTTTTCCCAGTGGATGGGTGGTCGGGCAGGGCAGTAGCATGGAGAATTAAGTAGCCTGTTTGGAAAATGCTGGAAGCTGGATACGCTGGCTTATGCTTATTAACCTAGCTACTCTGGAGGTTGGGGCAAGAGGATTCTTGTTTGTTTGTTTGTTTGTTTTGGTTGTACCAGGGATTGAACTCAGGACTATGCTTGCCAGGCAAGCACTTATTCCACTGAGCTATCACCCTGGCCCCAAGGCAAGAGGATCCTAAGTTTGAGGACAGCCTTGGTGATTTAATAAGACTCAGTCTCAAAATAAAATTGAACAGGCTGGGGAGGAGGTTAGTGGCAGAGCACTTGTCTAGCATGTGCAAGGCCCTGGATGCAGTCCTTGGTAACAACAGCCAAAAGTGCTGGATGGAGGGACTGGAGGAGGAGGGGGCAGGATCCAGGGAGCCCAGGAATATTACACTGAGGAATTTTTATGAAATCTGGTGAGGGCAGGTTGCATTTTTAGTCAAATGCCCTTCACCCTGGTGGTATTGAAAATACTTGCTCATCGGTGAAAGCCGTTGGAGTCTAAAAACAGAATCCGAAATGTGTATCAAGTTGTTGGCATTTATTGTAAGGGCAGTAGATAAATGACCATTATTTAATTTTCTGTACTTTTAAGTTTTTCAATTTCAGAGCTGACAATGCATTTTCATGTATCCATATAGGTTTGTGCAATGTTGAAAATGAAAAGGAAATACATATTTTGCTGTGATAAAAGTGTTTATGATGTATTTTTAAGTTGGAGAACAAATAGCACATATTACGTGATTCTGTTTTTATAACAGTAAAATAAATCTGGAAGGAAATATACCAAACCACTAAAATGGTGATGTTACTCTTTTTTTTTTTTTTTTTTTTGGCAGAACCAGGGATTGAACTCAGGCCCTTGCACTTGCCGGGGAAGTGCTTATTCTACTGAGCCATCTCCCCAGCCTGGTGATGTTACTCTTGAGGGGTGGGACTTGGAGATGACCAGTGGAAACGGGACCATTTGTATTGGACACTCTATGCCTCTTGGAATTATGTGAATCACAACAATGATCTTGTATTATTTCAAAGCAAACGCCTGCCTGGTATGAGGGCTCACACCTATAATCTTAGTTAGTTGGAAGGCAAGGTAGAATTGCTTGATCCCAGGTGTTCAAGGCCAGCCTGGGTAACACAGGGAAGCCCCCCTGCAAAAAAACAAAAACAAAAAAAAAACACACCACATTTTAAGGATAGCTTTAATTTTATTCTTTTTTGTTGTTATTGGTACTTTGAGACAGGTCTCTGTGTAGTTGAGGCTGACCCTAAATTCACTCTGTAGCCCAGGCTGGCCTAGAACTTGTGCTAATCCTCTTGCTTCATCCTCCTGCATGCTAGGATTGCAGGTGTACTTCTCCGCACCTGGCTTTGTGCGCATTTTCTTTCTGGTAATGTGCATTCACTTCTGTTTACTGAGACTCTAACTGCTGATGAAGCCCAAATCCACACCTAAGCTGCTATTTCTCCCTGTAGTCTCAAAGGTCTACTTCCAAGTGCGTATTAGACACATGCCTTAGGTGACCTATACGGTTTTAGATTCAATGTACATCAAAATGGTATCATCTTCCCTCCCCTGCGCCACTGGTGTCCCCTTTCCAGATCCTCCCCAGGCAGTGGCTATGCCTTTCACTTTCACAAGGGCATCAGCTCCTAATTGGTCTCCCAGACGTCAGGCTTCCCCGTGTAAATTCACCTCTCACATAATATGACAATCCTAAAATGCAAATCTTACCATACCATGCCTGCAGCACACCTGTCAACGACTCCTCATCACCCTGAGATTGAAATCAGGCTCCTTAGCTTGGCCCAGATGGCTCCCTGTCTCCCCAGTGCATCTTGGGTCTCTGCCTTTGTGCCCAGTCCCACGTGGGTCCAGACTTTCCACTTGGCCGGAATTCGTTTCTTCCCATGGCTAACTTACCTGTCACTGTGGAGCTTGGAGTGCACCTACTCAGGGCCAGGAGAAATGCCCCATAAGTGTTCTTGGGCATTCTTTTCTTTCTCTTTCTTTCAGGGCTGGTGTCTTAGTCACTTTCCTTGTTACTAAGACAAAATACTTAACAACCACTCATTAAAGGAGGAAAGGTTTATTTGAGCCCAAGGATTGTAGAGATTTCAGTCCACAGTGGCTGGTTCCAAGGCAGGATGGCATGGCAGAGGGGATCCCAGAGGGGAAACAGTTGATGACAAAGCAGGCCAGAGACAGCAAAATAGCAGAGAAGAAGGAAGGAGGTGGAGGAAGAGGTGGAGGAGTACGAAGGTGGGGGAGGAGGTAGAGGAGCAGCAGCAATAAATAAACCTGCCTAGGGTGGGACACTTTTATCCCAGAACCCACACTTAATCCCAGCATCACATCCTTAACCCCAGTATCACACTCTTTTTTTTTCTTTCTTTCTTTCTTTTTTTTTTTTTTTGGTGGAACCAGGGATTGAACTCAGATCCTTGTGTTGGCCAGTCAAGTGCTTATCCTACTGAGCCATCTCCCCGGCCCCAGTATCATACTCTTAATCCACATTCATGCACCCTAATCTAGCTACCTTTGAAATTCCCCACCTATGACTTATATTTAGATGGGGAAACATCTAGATACTACATGCCAGTCCTTTTGTAATTTTTTTTGGGGGGGTACAGAGTCTCACCATGCAGCTCGGACTCATAGTGATCCTCCTATTTTCAGCCTCCCCGGTGCTGGGATTACAGACTTGTGCCACTATGCCCAGACATGGTGGCTGGCTCAGCATGCCCCGGGGTGGGGCCAGGGAGGCATCTTTTGTTATTTTCTTGTGACAGGATCTCCCTAAATTGCTACGGTGCCCAAGCTGCGTTTGAACTTGTGATCTCTCTGCCTCAGTCTCTTAGATCACTGCCTCCAATACACCACCACGGCATTATTTCTCTGTGCTTATCGGCACATCCAGCAGTGTTCTCTTCTCATTTCCTATGTGTATCCCTCTCTGCTCTGCCCTGAAAGCATTTGTATAGTCTACACCCTTACATCCTGGCACCCCAGGACCATGCCTGGTGGATCCTGGGCGCATAGAGCACGTGCGCATGATTGCCTGCATTCACTCTCCGTTTATCTGCCCTTCTCGTCCTTCCTCTGGCAGCAGTGAGCTTCACTCAGGGCTTCTGTTTCTCCACCAGGATTTGTCATCTAGCCCTAGGCTCCTGTTCTGCCTTTCCACACTCTGCCCTTGTCCCTAATGTGTCCCCCTCTCTTCATTCTTCTACTTCTTTCTTCTGTCACCTCTGCTTCTTGCATTCTATTTTACACCCCGTCCACCTTTCCAGATGCTTCTCCGCCATTCTTCTCTCCTAAGGGGCACTTAGGGCAGTCAGCCCACTGGGGCCCAGGTGTCTGCAGCAGGGCGCTGTAATCACCTTCACAATAGGACTTAATGACTGCACAGCATTCCCACCTCAGCCCACAGGATTTCAGATTCATAGCCTAAGGCCTCACTGTGAAGGTTGGGTGCCCACCCCACCCCTCTTGGCACTTTTGCAGCCCTTTGGGGGAGAGGGTCACATGCTAACAGCTCTTTAAATTCTCCTAGACACAGGAACCCAGGGTCACCCCGTGATGCTCGGCACCCCCCACACCGTGAGGACACTGTTCAGCTTACAAACTGGGTCCTTGACAGGTCATAGCTAAGCTTTTTTTTTTTTTTTCATAGCTAAGCTTTTGCCACCTGAGCAGACTGGGGACCGCTGCACTCATTCAGTCATTCAGCTCAGATTTTCTGAGCTCCCAGAAACACCATTTGTTAGGACAGAGGATCCAGACGCCAGCTCACAAACGAGTGTGCCCACTCAAAAGCCCAAAGAAACTCACTGATTAAATCCGGAAACAGTTTTAATAAAGTAGGAAGGCCTTAATAGAGGTGAGTACAACATACCAGGGGCTGAGGTTCACAGAGGAAGCTCCTGAGGTGCCCGGGTAGCAGGAAGGTTTGACAAGTGATACGGGAGGTGCAAATGGAAGTCGATAAGACAGAAAAGAAGACAGTCTAGAAGAGGCATTTGTCATGTGCTTGCTTACCCGGACTCTGAGCAGCGTTCTGACTTCAGAGGGAATTCCACAGCCCAGGAGTCCTGTGGAGGGGAAATCTATCTTTTACTGTACATGCATAGGGGAGGGAGGCTTCGCATTTTGCTACCCTTAGCCAATGAGCGTGGGTATTGGAACCTGAGTTCAGCCAATCTGATGCCCTCCCCTTTGGGGGTCTTCGGGACTCAGAACTTGAGATAGTGACAGAAGGGCAAGGACAGGGGATCTTTATTCCCAGAAAGGCACCAAGCCTAGAGCAAGGGTCTCATCTATGAGGAGGTGCAGGTGGGATGGGACAGCTCCAGCAGCAGTACCTGAATAAGATGCTTCCTGCCACTTACCTGGAGAGACCCTGCCACCCAGCCCCTCTGGTTCCTGACTGAGGGAGCTGCTCCCCATCAAACTCTTCATTTGGAACAGACACTAGCCTTTTAGGTGGAATCCAGCCCTGGGCCATGGTGCCAGCCTCTCCATGTCATGCCACACATCTTCCCCTGGGCTGGTCCTCGTGCACCTATCAGTCAACTGCAGTGACTGGGCTGCTCACCGATAGCGTGCAGCTGCACAGAGAAGGCTAGACTATGCATAGGAAGGTAGTCTGCCCTCAGCCCTCAGCCACGGTGTGCCCAGCAGGCCTGTTGGACTTAAAGAGCCAACATTACTTCCAAGGTCGCTTGCGGAAGTTCCTACTCAAATGAATCTTCTTTATGGGAACCCTTCTAGGCGGGCACCTCGCCTCTGCTTAAATTCAAAATCCACACAGCAGCTGTATCATGGTGACCTCGAGCAGGGCATTTAGGTGCCCTGCAGGTCACACAGTCTGCCTGGCAGTCTGGGTCTCCCTTACTGTCTTCTTCCTGCTCCCCAGGACTCCATGTCACCAGCCTGCGGGCTCAGCCAGTAGATGGAGGCAGGGTGGAAGTGCAGCTCTTCTGAGATCACCCCCTCCCATTTCTCATTTTCTCTCCTGCGTTCAGTTGGGCTGGGAAATTGGATCCGCGGCATGTGGGGGTGGCAGGAACGTGCGTGTGCGGGCGTGTGTACACGTACAGCAGCAGTGTGGGAGGGCGTCGGCGCGGGAGCCTCCAAGGCCCAAGCCCGAGCAGCCTCCCATTGAGCTCTCGGGCTCTGACACACAGTCCCAACCCTTAGGCTTAACAAACTTTCCCTGATGTTGACAGGAACAAATATGAAGATGCTGATAGGCTGCACGGTTGCCTTGGCAACTTCAAAACAGGGCGGGGGAGGGGAAGGTGGGACCTCGAGAGGGAGGGGCTCAGCTCAGTCTTGCACACACCCTTTCCCCAGAATAGCTCAGGATAAAGTAGCTGATCCAATTCCTGGCCCACAGGGATGGAGACGCGAAGGACAGAGGTGCCTCTGGGTGAGGGAAGGGAGAAATGGGGCTCCAGAACCCGCTTCCTAGGGGAGTCTGGCTCCGTCCTCTCTTCTCATTAGAGCGACTACCTCTCTCCACCATCCGCCTACCTTCCTCCCCTCCTCCCCATCCCTCTCCCCTCTGCCCCTGCACTAACTCCTTGAAGGGGCAGCGGAAGCACCACTCGTGCTCTCAGCCTGAGAAATGAGACTGGTAGGGAAGCCAGGAGGGCAAGTCCCCCGCCCCTGCCCCCCCAACCTTGGGAGGGCTCGGTTCCTAGACAGCAGGAGACTGAACTGAGTCGGAGGCGGAAGGCAGACTGTTCATTAAGAACAAAAGAGGTTTATTAGTAATTAGTGAGACTGCTTTCCCCAAGCTAGGTCCCTCCCCAGTGCGTGTGCTCACAGAACCTGCCCTGGAAGCCACTGCCAGGGCTCCAGTGGCACCCACGTCCAGCAGTGCTGGGCAGCCACCGCGCTTTCCCAAACCGCAGGCCTCTGCATCTACTGAGTCCTGATCTCTGTCTGTCCCTCATCTCTAGAATTCCTCTACTTGAGAATCAGGGCTCAGAAGCAAATAGCCCAAAGATGCCTCTCCCTGCAGCTATACTCCAGGGCTGGCCACTCCGCTGGCCCTTGGCATAAGCCAGACAACAAGCAGGGGCCCCTGCTGGGTTCTCAGAACCGCCAGTCCTCGATGGATGGCGAGGGTGGACGCATCCCGGGAGGGAAAAGAGCCAGGGACTGTAGGGCCGCGTGCCTCTCCAGCCCACCTGCCAGTCAGTCTAGATAGAGACTGGCTCAAGTGCAGGACAGGGTGCTGGTGGGAATGGGGAGGTGGACATTCCAACCCCAGCCAGGCTCTGACTGGTGGTGGTGGGGAGGAGACAGCCATGCATCTGGTTGCACAGCCACAGTCCAAATCCTGGAAGGTGAGGTCTGACAACCTTAGTGTATGGGGAGCCACAGTGGGCCAGATTTGCAGGGAGCCATCTGATCCCTCAGCCTCCTGAGTCCAGTCCTCTTCTCTCTGTCCTTGCCCACCCAGCCACAGCTTCTAGGTTTACTGGACGAGATCTCTTCAGCTTTCTGCTTCCAGGGAAGCAAGGATTCCAGGGCCTCCATCTATGGTCCCTGTTTCCTCCCCATCATCTTCCCCAGTGCATTGTGGCTGAGTCTCTACTTCATTTCTGGGTCTGCAAGCTCCTCTTCAGCATGCTATTGCCCCACCTTTCCTGCCCAGCATCTCCTGTCACCCTCAGCTCCCTCCTTACCAGGTAGCAGGCCCAGGGCTCTGTCAGAGCACCCCAGGGAGAGCGGACAGCTGCCTGCTCCTCCTGGTAATCAAGGGATCAGAAACACTGAGTTGTGAGGGTTCTGTGTCTACCACCTCCAATCTGCCTGGCAAGTGCAAGGTCCCAAGTTCGATCCCTGGTACCGACAGAGAGAGAGAGAGAGAGAGAGAGAGAGAGAGAGAGAGAGGAATGAATAAATGTCCAAGGCTCCAGTAGGTGACTTAGAATGGACTGTGAGGAGGACAAAATATCCATGAGGGGGATGGGTGGGAGAATAACTCAGAAACCTGGGTTTCACACTTGTTATCTCTCACTCTGTTTCTGTCTGTCTCTCTCTCTTTCTCTTTCTCTTTCTGTCTCTGTCTCTGCCTCTGTTTCTCTCTCTCTCTCTCTGTCTCCATTTGTTTCCTTTGTCTACTTTGGAATATTTTTCGAAACTTCACAAGGCATATATTCCACCAATTTTTTTTTTTTTCCAGAACTGGGGATTGAACTCAGGCCCTTGCGTTTGCCAGGGAAGTGCTTATTCTACTGAGCCATCTCCCCGGCCCCTACCACCATTTAAAGGAAGGGGTTTTTCCTTACTCTATCGGGGTTTCACTAGAGAAACAGATATAGCACAAGATGTACAAATGCATAAGAACTTACAAGATTGACATATGATGGTCGGCCACAGAGCTGCATGAGGAAGTGTGCAGAGGACATCTGTACAGTGGACTAAAGGATTCAACCCAGAGTCTGGCACTCGCTGCAGTGTTCCCTGCAAGTCTGCATTGGGAGGCTGACAGGTCTGAGATAGAAGACTGATGAGTCTACAGCGGAAGGCTGAAGGCTCCAAGGTGGAAGCCAAGGTGAGCCACCCTAGGGTGTGCAGTTGCTGAGTCAACTTAGTTAACCTTCTAAGTTTCTCAAGTTGACGCAATCAACCACGACAGGTACCCTGGGGAGGAAAATGGGCACAATGGATGCAACGGCGGCTTCTCTGTAAGTGTACCATGTCAGGGGTCCTCTGAGCACCATATTTTGAGTGCTGCCCTCCCCTGCTGCTTTCGTAGCCAGTGCCCCTGATGAGCAGAGGGTGTCATGGTGAGGCAGAGGGGGGCTCGGCCCCACTGGATGGACAGAGGGCTATCTGGGTCGATGTTCTGTGCTGGGTAGGTGTGAGGAAGCTGCGATTGTGGTGCTGTGAATGGAATCCCCAGGTTCTGAGGGTGCTCTTCTGGGAGGGTCTGGAAACATTAAAGTTTGGCCCATTGTCTCAGTCTCTTTCTTGTCTCTGGGACAAAATGCCTGATATTCACAGCTTAAAGGGGGAGAAGCTTGTTTGGCTCACATTCCAGACTATGGTTAGCTGGCTCCAAGCCCAAAATGTCAGGGTAGCAGGGCCTGGGAGACAGAAGTTGGGGGCATCACAGGAGCCAGGAACAGGAAAAGCAAGAAGGGAGGAGCTAGAGGGGAGACGTGCCCTTCCAGCTCACACCCCTGTGAGCCACCACTTCCAGCCAGCCCTCATCTCAGATGGGCCTCGGAGCTGAGCCCACCACTGGGTAAATCCACAGCTGAGCACAGCATCCTACAACCCCATTGCTCTCCAAGAGCCCCACCTCTAAACACCTGGGAGTGTTGGCTCGTTGCACGTATATTCTGGGTCCAAACCACAGCTGCCATGAGACGGGGAGACACAGTCGAGGGCCTCAGAGCCAGGGAGACGAGTGCCTGCTTCTGGGCCCTCTCGGCCCAGCTGCCTTGTGTGATTTTCCTAGGGCTGCTGTAACAGTATATTATAAATGTGGAGCTTACAAGAATGGAAATGTATTTTCTCACAGGTCCGGAGAAATAAAAAATCAAGGTGTAGGCAGGGCCGGGGGTTTTGGAAGCTCCAAGGGAGAATCAGCGCCATGCTCCTGCTGTGGCTTGTGGAGGTTGCTGCTATCCATGGTGCTCGCTGGTTTGTAGAAGCTGCGACCCCAGACCCTCCTGTCTACGCAATGCTTCACACTCTTCTTACAGGCACATGGGTGACTGGGTTAGAGCCCACCTCAAATCCAGGATGGCTTCTTCCTGAGGTCTTCAATTCCACCTGCACAGGCCACCCTATTTCTAAGTGAAGTCATAGTCCGAGGCTCCCACTGTGTGTGAATTTTGGGAGACACTATGTAACCCACTACTCCTCTTAATTGAAAATAGGGGCCAGAAGACCCCCCAAAATGACACATTTATAAAGAAGTCACCCTTGCATCCACAGTGCCCATTTTTCTCCTCAAGTCTACTTACGCTGAGATTTCTAGAAAGTTGAAAACAAACAAAAAAACCCCAAAAAACAGTTGCATCCTATTTCCCAAGGGTAGGCAGGGGTGGCCGTCCTCCCAAAAGACATGCCAGCTATCTGGAGTATTTCCTTGGGAAATAAATGGCACTCTGGACTGCCTCTGTTAGCTGTCTTGGCATCTCCCTTCTGCCCACCTTAGCCCACCTTGCCATCACTCCATGGCCCTCCTCTTGGTCTGCCCATGAAGTTGCTGTGGGACAGCCTCTTGCTCACGTGCCAATGCCCAGCGCTTGGCATTCAGCCTGCAGTGATCCTGTCTGTCTCCGATTTTGCTTGGAGAGGGATCTCAGAGGCAGTCAGCAAGCCAGGATAAAACCATCCTCCAAACGCACCGTTCCCTATTGTGTCTACGGACCGTCTCTGCTGTTAGTCTGTGGACCTTCTTTTGCCCCTCCAGCCCTAGGGCTGGTGACAGCTTAGCTGTGACTCTTTCCTTGCCTCACAGCCCTTGGCCATCCCTGTCCTCCACAAACTCTGCACGATTACTCAGTAGTGAGCAAGAACACCGGGAAGACAAGGTGCAGGCAGCCTGGCCATCTGTCACTGTAATGCGAAGGGATCAGCAATCATTACTGTGATGAATTGCTTTTGCGCTCCTATCCCAAGTAGTGCCCCAGGAGGGAAAACTTGGGTTTACATGGTACAATCCACCCTGCTGTATTCATCTTTTCTTGGTATTTTGAAGAGAAAAGAGGCCAGAATTGAATGCTTAGGGTCCCTCCCGCTTTTCATCCCTTCCTTCTTTGCTCCCAGTACTGGGCAGTGGTCCAGGACTTTGGTGCTGAGCTACATCTCCATCCCTATTTATTGAATTTTGAGACAGGGTCTTGCTGAGTTGCCCATGCTGGGCCTGAACATACAGTTCTCCTGCCCCACTCTTCCAGAGTGCTGGGATTACAGATGTGTCACACCATGCCCAGGTAAAGGGTTCTTCTTTAGAACAAGATGGCAGTAAACAGGCAGAGCAGCAGGGAATGCCTTAACTGGGAGTTGAGCAGCTCTCCCCCATCTCCATGGGACTGCTAAGGTTAGAGAGCTTAGTGTCTGGTGGTAAGAGCCCATCTTGCCTAAGCAGAGCCCAAGGGTGGGTAAAACCATGGAGCCAGGAGCAGGGCTTGGGGGACAGAGAGCCAGGGACCAGGGGCATGCCCAGGATCACTGGCTGTGCAGAAGCGAAACCCGGACCCCAGATGGATCCTCTCCAGAACCACATGGTTAGAGGCTGGGGATGTAGTTCAGTGGTAGAGCAACTGCCTAGCATGAGTGAGCCCCCAGGTTTGTGCCCCAGTACTGAAGAAAAGAAGAAAAAATTATAATACAGGGCTGGCCTGATAGCTCAGCAGACTAAAGGGCCTGCTTAGGCAGAGCACAGTGGCCGGGGTTCGATCCCCGGCATGCTGTGCTGGCCCTGCTCCCCGGGGCGCTCTGAGCTCTGAGACAGTGATTGAGACTGGGCGTGGTGGTATGCCCATGCCTGTAATCCCAGAGCTCGGGAGCCTGAAAGTGGGAGAATCACTATGAGTCCAACATGCATAGGGAGACCCTGTAGACCCTGTCCTAAAATACAGAAGAAAAAAAAATTATAATACAAATTACCATCATTTGGGGCTGGGTTCAGAGCAACAAATTTTGCATATTATCTGACTTAATCCTTAGCACACCACTGAGGTAAGGGCAATTATTTGTTTTACTGATTGGAGAAATACATTTATTTATTTATTTATTTATTTATTTATTTATTTATTTATTTTTGGCAGAACTGGGGATTGAACTCAGGCCCTTGCACTTGCCAGGCAAGCACTTATTCCACTGAGCCACCTCCCTGACCCCATGATTGGAGAAATACAGCAGAGAGAGATTAAGATCAAGCAGTAAGTGGCCTGAGGCTGGATTTGAACTCAGGTTGGTCTCATCTCAGTCAGTGAGTGCTCGCAAGCACCTGGCTGGACAGCCTCCTTTTCTCCTCAGTTCCTGGCAGGATTAAGGAACCCCAGAGTTATAAGGTGAAAAGAGGGGTAACTGTAAGGTAAAGAGAGCAGCTCCCCCATGCTAAGGCGATGCATAGGTTTGCTGAAGAGGGAGCCCCAGTGACTACTACTGGGCACTGTGGTGGGGGTGGGGGGAGCCTGGCTGTCCCCAGAATCAGGAAGTGACAGGCATTGGAAAAGAGGTTTGCCCAGAGAGAGCATGGGACGGCGTTCACTATGTCTAGGCCCATCTTCAGAGTTCCCTGCCCCCTCTCCACGGAGGGGGCAAAAACCTCTCTTAGGTTTTTGGTTTGTATTTTTTTAAAAAAACAGGACCCCCCCCCCCCCAAACCAGGGATTAAACTCAGGTTCTTGTACTCGCCAGGCAGGCTCTTAGGCCAAAAGCTATCTCCCAGGCTCCTCACTTCTCCTGAGTAACTTTGGCTTTACCCCTTGGACCCACAGAGCTGCCACATTCCTCGGCATTGGTATGAACTATGCCTGTGCTTAATTCTAGGTGATTGCTTTCACCTTCATTCTCTGCTCTTGCTCCTGTTCACCCTTCATCACAGCCACTCACTTCAGGTTAGACATATGTCCTTGCAGGCTGCTCCCCACCCACGGATGGAGATATTTCTGTGTGTTCTTGCCATGACGCCATTGCCAAAGATGCATGATTCTTGGGGGGGTGTGCTCTTAACTCGTGTAGTTGGCTGTGCAGGCTGAATCTCACCATTTCTTTGTTCACTTGGTGGCAGTTGTTTAAGACTCATTCGTGTTGCTATGCGGGCTTTTTATAGCACGGTGTTCCACCACATGCATGGATCTCGGTACTAGCCATTCCTAGCTTGCTTCCAACTCCCAGCATAGCAAGGAGCTTCTCACACACATCTGTGGTCTGTGGGCTGTTGCTCTGGAACAGGATGCAGGCCACAGGGTGTGCGGATGCATCCTGGGTCCTCGAAACAACAGCTCCTGGTGCTTGCTTTTTAGATCATGCATGGAGCATTAAGCTGTGGCTTCTCATTGCTAGTTATGTCTTCCCTTGCCCTGTCCTGTCCTTCCTGCTACATCCTAAGTGAAACGTGAGACCATGTTCCACTCATACTTGGCTTCTTCTCGGGTCCTAATGTACATCTTATCCACAGCTGGCATTTCAGAAACTTTTTTTTTTTTTTTGGCAGAGCCCGGGATTGAACTCAGGCCCTTGCACTTGCCAGGGAAGTGCTTATTCCACTGAGCCATCTCCCCAGCCCCTTTAAAAAAAATTTTTTTTTAGAAACTTTTTTTTAATAGACTGAACTGACATCTCCTTTCCTGCTGGAATGCAAATTTCCTGAGAGCAAGGTTAACTGTGTCCTAGGCATCCTGAGTGAGCTCATAATCTGGCACTCTCTGATCCATTTACTCACAGTCTCCCTACAGACTTTCTAAGACATGGTTTGTGACCTTCTGTGACATGAGAACATAGTAATTCAAAGGGTGAACTGAGTCAGGCTTGGTGCTGCCTGCCTGCAATCTGAGCACTTGGGAGCCGAGGAAGGAGCGTGCATTCAAGGCCAGCCTGTACTATAGAGCAAACTCTTTCCAAAACCAACACCAATGGGGCTGGTGAGATGGCTTAGTGGTCTAAGGCACCTACTTAGAACAAGCTTAGCAAAGAACAGGGACCGCGGTTCAATCCCCCAGCACCACATGCCAGCCAGCCCCGCCCCCTGGTGGGCTGAGCTGGCCACACACACACACACAAATAAATTAAAAAAGTAAAAAAACATTTAAAAAAAAAAACAAAAAACCAACACCAAACCAAACCAAACAGCAAACTAGATTGCAAGTTGGGAATCTGGGGTGCTGCATAACTAGTTTAAGCCTCTCCTCCTACCCTTGGTTCTCCTTTATGTACAACAGGAAGGTTTGGTGGCTTCTTGGCGAAGTCTGAACTTGGGAGGATGAGGACTGAATGTTATGCCACCTGGGAACCTGCTGGACCTGCTGCTTCTCCAGGAAAAGAAGGTGAAGATGGAGAGGCTGGGTGTGCATCTAGGTGAGGTTCTACTTTTTCCTTTTGTGGTCTCCCCCTTTTATAGTTCATTTTTACCTATTTCTGGAATGTTCATCATTGAAGACATAGGGCCCCAAACACAGAGTAAGATTCTTGGGAAGATCTGGAATAGGAAGCTGGGTCCTGTGGCACAAGCCTGTAGCTCCAGCATTCTGGGAGGTCAACACATGAGGACTGCAAGGTAGAGCCCCCCTGTGCAACTTAATGAGACTCTGTCTGAAAATAAAAAGGAAGGGACAGTCCAGTGTGAGGACTCTGGGGTCAGTCCCCAGTGCTGTAGCAGCCTGAGGAGGGAGAAGGGAAAGAGAGGGAAGAGTGGCCAAAGGCAGACAGGACTGAAGAAGTAACCAGGGTGATGACTTGAACTCAAGGTGTGTCATTATAGGCAATCAGATTGGAGGGCAGAGGAGTGGAGCAGATCTGTGAGACACTGTCACTTCAGAAACATGGGCACAGGACCAACCCAGGGGACTATCTTCTCACCTGAAGATACTTAATCCAGAGGGGTGAAGGTGCTAGGGGAAGGGAATGATATGGATTTATGCGCTCAGATTACCTCAAGGAAATAAGATGGGGCACCACGGACAAGCCCAGGACTGGCCTCTCTCAAAATCAGAATGCCAGAAAGTCACTGCTGGGAGAGGTCTGGGAAGGAAAACCTGGCTGCCCACAAAAGTTAGTGGCTCTGGGAGACCAGCAGGGGTGAGCGGGGGAGCATGCATGTGTCCCGGGTCTGCACGAAGCAGTTCAGGGTCAGCACCAATAGATGCTGGGGACTCAGTGCTGAGGGACTGGTTAAGATGAGGAGCTGTCAGGATAGAAGACAGACCTGCTCAGGGCTACAGGAGCCCCAGGGGAAGCCACCAGCCAAAGGAGATGGCTGAGGCTGGCTGGCTGGGACTGGCTGTCGCTTCTGCTGTACTCTACTGGCTTGAGCACTCACAAGCCAACCCACTTGCCATAGGCCCCACTTCTCAGTGGGATAGTGGTTGAAGAGCTCCTGGTTGTCCTTTTTCTCCCAGGCGTGGTGCTATAAAATCCCCCTGCTTGTCTTGTGCCTTCCCTTCTCCCCTCTCCTCAGCTGCTGGCCTGCTTCCTCCACATTCCTTGTAGATACAAGCTTTTATCTGGCCCAAGCATGGTCATTCCTCTTCCAGAATCCACACCCAGGTTTCCTGCTCCCCCTCCCTGATGACCACTGAGTTGTACCCCAGCCTCAGTACCAGCTAGCTCTCTCCTAGTACTTTCTAGCAGCAGTGGCTGCCTCTCTGGTGAAAAGAGCTCAGTGTCTTCTTCACTCCCCGTCACGACTTCTAGACTATTCTCAAAACAGGGCTTAAAGTTCAATGATTTCATTAAAGTCTCTCAATCCAAGTGGAAGCTGAGAAGAGATACAGTTAATCAGCCAAGAACGTTTATTGATTGGGATGCCCAGTCCTGTGGGGAACCAAGCATGAGGATGCATTGGAAGACGGCTCTTGTTTGAAACTGAACGTCCTCCAAAGGGCCATGTATTGGAAGCTTGGCCCCCAGGTCATGGCCCTGTTAGTGGTAGAGGAACCTTCAGGAAGTGGGGCGTGGTGGAAAGAAGTTAGGTCACTGGGCGCATGGCTTTGAAGGGAGCAATGGGGACCCCAGCCCCTCCTCTTCTTTTCTGCATCCCAGTCTCCAGGAGGTCAGCAATTTCCTATACCACATGCTCCCACTAAGATGTACCGCTTCTCCACAGCTTTCAAAGCGACCTCTAAAACTTCTAAAGCCATGACCCAAAATAAATATTCTCTTCCTATAATTTGTTTATCTCAGGTATTTTATCACACTAATGGAAAGATGATTATCATAGTGACCATCAGCTATGAATCGGGCGCTAGTTTGCACCAGCCAGCAACTGGAGGACAAAGAAGTCTCATTTGTGTCCTTAAAGCCCAACACAGGGGCTGAGGACATAGCTCAGCAGTCTAAGCGCCTGCCTAGGCAAGCACAAGGACCAGGGTTCAATTCCCAGTACTGTATACCGTGCTGGCCCCACCTCAGGTTCCTGGGGCATGGTGGCACATGTCTATAATCCAAGCACTGTGGAGGCTGAAATAGGAGGATCATTGAGTCCAAGCTGCATAGTAAGACCCTGTACCAAATATATAACATTAAAAAATAAAAAAGCCCAACACAATAATACTCTGCAAATGTTAAATGCAGGAGTGAATAAATGAACGGTTCCATGTTATCATGGATATAAAATTACTTCCAGAAAGCCAGCCTCTCCTGGCTTAGAGGAATGGTCGTTCACATGAGTCATACAGAAGCTTCCTAAGAGGTTTGGGATCACGGATTAAAATTCTTTAAAACTTCTTGCCATCTGGCCACCTGCTGATGCTGGCTTTCTCATCCCCGATGACGATGCTCCTCAGCCCAGACTCTACATGACCTCAGGTCTGACTCACGGTCCTAGCCCACCCCGCACACCACACCCTCTGCTCACCATCTTGGTAATTCAGTGTCCTCATGAAGCTATGTCTTTTCAGGGCTCTTGATCTAACAGCTCTTGACCTCAGCCTGCTGTTGCTCGGCTCCAACCTCACTCTTTAGATTATTTTTAGATCTTATGTTGTCAAACCAGGTGCCTCCTCCTCTACCACACGTGCTTCTGTTTGGACAGGCCCTCCCAGGGGGTCAGTACCGGGTTCCTCTTGTCCACATGTCACAGTCCAGCTGTAACCCTGCCTCCTTCATTCAACTTGTACTGATTTACCTCTCCATTCCTCAAAGTCACAGTCTCTTAGAGGTCAGATCTTCTCTGACCGCTGGTCAGGCAGGTCGGGCTTCACCTTTTCTACTTTGATGTAAGTTGTGGTAGAGAGGAGGCTGGGCCTTGCTCATTTCCTGTCATGCCTTTTCATCCCAGTTCCTAGCATAGAAGCTTGGTCGGTCTTTCTTTCTTTCTTTCTTTCTTTCTTTCTTTCTTTCTTTCTTTCTTTCTTTCTTTCTTTCTTTCTTTCTTTCTTCTTTTTCTGCAGAACCAGGGCTTGCCAGGCAAGCACTTATTCTACTGAGCTATCTCCCTGGCCCTCTTTCACTTGCTTGCTTGCTTGCTTTTCCTTTTTTTTTTTTGTATTTTTAGGGAAGAGTCTACAGGGTGTTCAGGGTCTCACTACTAGATCTGACTCATCGTGATTCTCCTGTTTACAGCCTCCCAAGTGCTGGGATTACAGGCCACCACACCCAGTCTCAGTTGCTCTCAGCGCACCCAGCCCCGGGGCTTGCAGCAGAGCAGGCCTGGGGATCCTGGCTCCTGAGCTTGCTTGCAGGCACTTTAATCCACTGAGCTATTTGGCCAGCCCTTGGTTTTTTCATTCTCACAGCAGGAATCCTCTTTCTTCTCTGTCACCCAGGAAGGGTTATGAATAAGGGGGCCAACCCCTACCTCTGCAAAGTCACCAAGGGCAGTAGGTAGGACGGGTGGGTGAAACACTCCATCCCCAACACCAAAGATGACTGTGGGGACAGGCATATAACAGAATGGAGTCGGAGTCTGCTTTGAGACTCACCGTATCTACAGGCAGAGAAGTGCGTTATTTCCTCCAGGTCTGGAAGCTATAAGGGTGATGTAACTCGGACTGGCTTGAGGTCATCTCTGTGGGTGAGAGGGGGGAGACTCTTTGCTCTAAGGGAGAATGAGCACTACCTCAAAAGAAGCAGAGACAGAGCTAGGCAAGGTGGCACATGCCTGTAATCCCAGCTTTTTGGAGGATGAAGCAGGAGGATTGCAAGTTTGAGGCCAGTCTGGGCAATTTACCAAGATCCCCATTTCAAAATAAAATTTTAAAAAGAGGAGGCTGGAAGTGTAGCTCAGGCTTTCCTGGGTGTACTCCCCTGCACTGGACAGGAGAGATGGAGGGGAAGGGAGGGAAGAGAGAGAGAGAGAGAGAGAGAGAGAGAGAGAGAGAGAGAGAGAGAGGAGGCAGAGACATTCTAGACTAGTTGTTTCACGTTAAGGAAGCAGGAATACTGGGAAAGAACTCATATAAAATCCTCCTAAGTGGGCGGTAGGGCCAGAATTTGAATCCAGGCTGTGTGATTCCAAGCCAGTCAAGCTCTGCTACCTTGCATATGTATGAGCCAAGATGAACATAAAGGGAAGAGAGATGGACTGAGGCATTTATGAGCAAGCGTGAGAGCTGGCAGCCCCCTCGGAGCTCCTGGATCTAGCTGTGCCTGGAGCCAGATGACTCATGGCTTCAATGCATTCCCTTCCTGGGCTTAAAATAGTTTGTGTATCAGTTACTTGAGACCTCCTGGGTTCACCGCAGAATAATGTGTCTTTGACAAGGAGCCCCGATATTTCTGGGTTTGCATCCAGCCACTTCCCTTTACTTAGCACTAACTTTGGACAAATTGCTTGACCTCTCCAGCCCCTGGAGGTAGATGACTTATCCTCCTAGGGCCGAGGAACTGGGACTGGGACTGATATTACACGGAAATGCACTTAACACTCTGCTAATACAATTGAAGTACTCAATAATTGTCAGAGCTCTGTGCTTCCCTTTCCCTGTGTGGAGGCGCTGTTCAATAAATGTTTGTTGAGTTGAATTAAAACCCTCAAGTGGCTGCAGGGTGCTGCCCACGTTTGAAAGCAGCTGGATGAAGCTGCCAGCCATCAGTAAGGGTGGCTTCTCAGCCCCAAGATCCCCTTACTGTATTTGGCTATTTTTAAAAAAATGATTTTGCTCTTGTCCTTTTTCCCCTAACCTTGTCACTGGCTTCCAGGTCTCTCCGACAGTGCAAATGGTACCTGAACCCCCTCTGTCTCTCCTCTTTCACACTTCAGTTTCCATCCACATCCTCCCACTCACTGGGTCCTATTGACTCGCTTTGTAGGTTTCTCAGAGACTCACCCTTTCTTTCCTGATGATGGTGCCCTAGCTCAGAGCCCCCCTCCTTCTACCCAGAACGATTAGAAACACCCACACTTAGGTCACCAAACCTCCCTTTGCTTTAGAACTGCCTACAGAATAATGGGCCTGGTCTTGGCAGACACCCAAGTCTCTCCCACCTGGATGGCCAGACTAGTTTCTACCTTGTTATCTCAAGCTGCTGGGGGAGATTGTCCCTCTGCCACCCCCCCCCTCCCTTTTAAGATTCTTGCATCTGAGGTTTTCTTCTGGACATAGTTTCTGAATTCCTACCCCTACTCTGGTGCCACGGCCTGTCTGTGCTCCCAATGCCCTGCACACAGTTCTCTCTTTTTTAATGGGCAGGATCACTTCAGGCATCTGCTCCGGGGACTTGCTCATGTTCAGAATCTGCGCACCCAGCCACCCCTACCCCAGTTTGTAGACATCACCAAAGCTCTCCGTGAAGGGACCAGGAAACAGAAAAGAGACAGCCCCCCCCCATTCAACTGATTTTCGTTTAGCCCCTTGCTCAGGTTTTCTTTCTCCCCATATTGAGGCCAGTGCTTTTCTTTTCTTCTTCTTCGCACCCCCCCCCCCCAACCAGGGTTTGAACTCAAGCCCTTGAGCTTGCCAGTGAAGTGCTTATTCCACTGAGCCATCTCCCTGGCCCCGCCAGTGCTTTTCTTAAAGGCAAATAAATACAGCATGTTTAGGATTTAATTACTGGGGACAAAGGAAGCATTTTCTCACCTCATAAATGGGGAGAGGTCTCATTTCCTGGCTTGACAAAGCGAGAAAACTTCACCAGTCGTGGGAAAGGCAAGGGGAATTTTCCCCAGATCCTGTGTATTGTAGGATCGCTCTTGTCATTCTCCACACAGCTTTGCATGCATGATACATGAAGAGGTAACCTTTGGCTACCTCAAAATACCCCCATCTCTGTGTTTAAAAGGATGAAGTTATTTCATTACAACTAAATATAGGCAGTGAGTCTGCGCTGATGCATAACTTAGGCAAATACATGCAAATCCCTTGCAGACAAGGGGCTCCGGCGCCCATCCCGAGTTACTAAGTCCAAGGCCTCTAGTACCCCATCTCTCCCTGCTGCTGACCTTGAGCCCCAGGACTCCGCAGGATCGGTGGGTTGTGGGCCTAGAGGCAACCCGGGGGCAGGCAGGAGGTGGGGCCCCGGGGCGGTGGGCAGGACTTCGTGGGAGGTCGCGCTGGGCAGGAGTTCAGCTGCTAGGCAGCATCGCGGGAGTTTCATTCCTCTATAATTCTCATTTTTTACCCCCTTCTCCAATCTGTTTCTCATTAAAAAGAGACGTGCTCTCCTTTCTGCCTTACCTCCCGCCTGGCCCGCTGCGCTCTGCCTTGGCCCGACCCGGGGCCCCGGCTGCATCTGCTCTTGCTTAAAGCACGGGCTAATTCAACCCCGAGAGGCAATGTGGGCTGCCCCCTCCCCTCTCCTTCCCCGATGGAAAATTTGGCCTCAGCCTGCCCTTGACTGGAAAAAGCAGGGTCAGCTCGGCAGAGCAGAACAGGGTTGTTCCTCCGCGTTCCTCTTTTGGAGGGCTGTAGAGAAAGAAGGAGGCGTGGCTCTGGAGGGGTTACCCCGCCCGGCTGGCCGCAGCCGGCCGCGTGGGAGGCGGGGTCTGCAGCAGGTGTCGCCCCACCAGGGCCAGGGAGCTTTATTAGAAAGTGGCGAGAGACTGGGGCGTGGGGGTGGCCATGCAAGGGGCGTTGCAGGGACGTGAGTAAAGCAGGCTAAAGGGAAGGGGCTTTCTCTCCTCCTTTTTCTAGTGCTGAAGATTGATCCGAGGGCCTTCGCATTGAGCTATGACCCCACCCGCTTTCCTGTTTTATTTTGAGCCAAGGTCTTGCTAAGCTGCCAGGCCTCAGTCTCCCAGAGCGCTGGAACCACAGGCATTCGCCCCTGCGCCCAGTTTAAGGAGCCTCGCTCGGTCAGGGCCGCTGCTCCGCAGAGAATGCCAACCCCATTGCTTCCTCCTCTCGGTTCCTCCTGCTCCCTGCTGTGGAAGGGAGGAGGCAGCAGGCGCCGGGCTGTGGAAAGGAGACCTGTCTCTACAGTGCACTGACTGACTGCTGGACTCACGGCTGGGCTAGTGGCTTGATTCCAGAGTTCGTGTGTTAGGACGAAAGGCAGTCTGCTCTTGTATTACTGGGGATTGAACCCACCGCGTGTGCACTGAGATTTTTTTTTTTTTTTTTTTTTGGTTTTCCATTTGTTTGACTGATTGATTGATTTTGGGGGAAGGGGTTGAGGCAAAGTCACATGATCCTTAATGGTTTTCTCTCTCTCTCTCTCTCTCTCTCTCTCTCTCTCTCTCTCTCTCTCTCTCTCTCTCTCTCTCGGCACCGGGGATCAAACTCAGGACCTTGCACTTCCACTCAGGCACTTATGTCGCTGAGCTGTCTCCCCAGTCCCCAAGGTCTTATGTAATTTAGGCTGGCCTCAAACTCACTATGTAGCCCAAGTCAGCCTTGACTTTGTGGTGATCCTCCTGCCTCAGCCTCACAAATTCTGGGGTTGCAGTTGTGCACCACCATGCCCAGTTCTCTCTCTCTGTGTGTGTGTGTGTGTGTGTGTGTGTGTGTGTTTTAAGAGAATTTAGAAAACAAAAATTATACAAAAATTCAAAACAAGATAAAGGGAAGTTAACAATGCTTGTTGTATTGCATATTGTTATCTTCAAAGTAGTTGTTCACATTAGACATTCAAAATTGATTAATTAGGCATTAACTGTTCCTTTCAATAAACTGATACAAATTAGTAGTGCAATTATCTTAGCTATCTTGTGTGTGTGTGTATATATATATATATATTTTTCCCCCCTTGTTTCTTTCTTTCTCTTCTCCATCCCAGTTGATCTTTCCTTTTGAGTAGTTTCTTTCCCTTTCACAATATGTACTGTACCTTTTGGATTTTATTTACTTTTTCACTTTCTTACCTTAGGGAGACAATATGATCTTTACACATGTGAGTCTAATTTATTTCATCTCTGAGTATGGTTTCTTTTTTTTAAATTTAATTTATTTATTTACTTATTTGTGTGTGTGTGTGTGGCCAGCTCCGCCCACCAGGGGGCGGGGCTGGCTGGCTTGTGGTGCTGGGGGATTGAACCGTGGTCCCTGTGCTTTGCTTAGCTTGTTCTAAGTAGGTGCTTTAGACCACTGAGCCATCTCACCAGCCCCGTCTGAGTATGGTTTCTAGTTGTAACCATGTACCTATAAAAGCCTCGAGTTTATCTTTCTTTATAGCTGAATACTACTCCATTGTGTAAACATACCACATCTTTTCTATTTGTTCTTCAGTTGATAAGTGCTAGGGTTGTTTCCAAGATGTATCTACAGCAAATTGTGCTTCTATGAATATGGGTGCTCTGGAAAAATACCCAGAAGGTGAATAGCTGGGTTGAATGGAACCAATAATCCTAGGGTTTTTTTTAGGAATCTCCACACTGATTTCCACAGTGGTTGTGCTGGTCTACACTCCCACCAACAGTGGAGAAGGTTCCTTTTCCCCACAGAACTTTTTTTTTTTTTTTTTTTTGTATTTAGTGAAGAATCTTACAGGGCCTACTGGGTCTCCCTACACAGATCAGACTTGTAGTGATTCTCCTGTTTTCAGCTTCCCAAGCTCTGGGATTACAGGAGAGAGCCACCACACCCAGTCTCAATTGTCATCTCAGTGTGCCCCAGGGGCAGGGCTGGCACAGCAGGCCAGGGATCGAACCTCTGACCCCTGTGTATGCCTAAGCAGGAGCTTTAATCTGCTGAGCTATCTAGCCGGCCTTGAACATTTTTTTCATATATTTATTTGCTATTTGTGTTTCTTCATCTGAGAAGTATGTCTTCATCTCAAAGGTCCCATTTTTTGAGTGGGTCTCTGAATTGTGGGGGGTCTTTTAAAAAATTCTGTATTGGAGCTAGGGAGATGGCTCAGTAGAATAAGCGCTTCCCTGGTAAGCACAAGGTTCTGAGTTCAGTCCCCGATTCTAGAAAAAAAAAAAATAATAATTCTGTATATGTTTCAGGTAGAGATCCTTTGAAGGACAATTGGCTAGAATTTTTTTCCCAACTCATGGGTTTTCTTTTTACTCTGTTGGTGATTTCTTTTTTGATCTGCAGAAGCTTTTGAATAAGCTCAGATCCCAGTTGCTGATTCTTTGAGTATTTCCCATGTAGTTTGGTTTTTGTTCATGAAATCTCTGCCTACCCCATGGCTTCAAGATTTCTACTTACTTTCTCTTCCAGTAGATTTAGTGTTTCTGTTTTAATATTTAAATCTTTGATCAATCTTGACTTTAGTTTAGTGCATGGCGATAGACATGGGTCTAGTTTTAGTTTTCAGCATGTGGAAAGCCAGTTTTTCCAGCACCATTTATTAAAGAGGCTGTCTTTCTTTAGGTGAACATGTTTGGCCTCTTTTTCAAGTAACTGAGTGCATCTGTGTTGTCCTCTAATCTGTTCTATTGATCCTTAGATCTACTTTTTTCTTTGCCAGTACCATGCAGTTTTTATCACAGTGGTTTTGTAGTATGATTTCAAGTCAGGGCTTGTGATATGTCCTGCCTTGCCTTTGTTACCCAGGATTACTTTTTCTATTCTACGTCCCTTCTGGTTGCAGATGAATTTTAGGAATGTTTTCTCTAAATCTGTGAAGTATATTAACGGTAATTTTTTTTTCTTTTTTTGGCGGAACCAGAGATTGAACTCAGGCGCTTATGCTTGCCAGACAAGCACTTATGCTACTGAGCCATCACTCCAGCCCCTACTAATGGTAGTTTGATCAAGACTTCATTAAATCTGTGTAACAGTTGTATGACCATTTTTACAATGTTGGTTCTTCCAATTTATGAATAAGGAATATCCATTTTCTGAAATGTTCTTTTCTCTCTTTTTCAGAATACTGTAATTTTCACTGGATAGATCTTTTAATTCCTTTATTAGATTGATCCCTAAGTATTTCATTTTTTGGGGTGTTATTGTGAAGGATGTGGTTTACTTAATTTCTCTCTGAGTTAGTTTGTTGTTTGTGTATAGGAATGCTATTGATTTTTGAATGTTGATTTTTGTATCTAGCTACATTATGTGGAGTTTTTGGGGTCTTCTTTATAGAGTGTCCTATTGTCTGAGAATAATGATAATTTAATGTCTCACTTTCCTATCCTTATTCCTCTTGTTTCTCTCTTGTCTAATTACTCTGGCTAATGTTTCCAGAACTATATTGAATAGGAATGGTGATAGTGGACATCCTTGTGCTGCTCCTGATTTTAAAGTGAAAGCTGGGCTGGGGAGATAGCTCAGTGGTCTAAGCGTCTGCCTGGCAAATGCAAGGACACTGGTTTGATCCCCAGTACCACATACTGTTCTGACCTTGAAACCCAAGAAACACTAGGTATGCCCTGTCGGGCACCACAACTCGGTGTGATGGTACATGTCTGTAATTCCAGGGATGGGGAGGCTGAGACAGGAGGATCACTATGAGTCTGAGCTGTATAGCGAGACCTTGTACCAAATAAATAAATAAATAAATGTTTAAAAATATTAAAATAAATGCTTTCAGTTTTTGTCTATTTAGTATGATATTGGTTGTTGGTTTATCATAGTTACATTTTATGAGACTAATATACAAACTATTTTGATTTCTTTTTTCTTTTTTTTTTGCAGAACCGGGGATTGAACTTAGGCCCTTGCGCTTGCCAGGGAAGCCCTTATTCCACTGAGCCATCTCCCCGGTCCCTTGATTTCTTTTTTTAACATGAATGAGTGTTGGACTTTATCAAAGCTTTTTTTTGCATTTATTGAGATGATTATGTAATTTTTATTTTTGGCTCTGTTGATGTGGTGTATTACATTTATTGATTTGTGTATATTCAACCATTCCTCCATTCCAGGGATGAATCACAGTTGGTCATGATGTATAATCTTCTTGATGGTTTTGCTGCATTCTGTTTGCTAGTATTTTATTGAGGATTTTGCATCTATGTTCATTAGGCAGTTTGGCCTATAATTTCTCGTTTTCAGTTGAGTCTTTCTCTGGTTTTTGAATCAGAGTAATACTGGCCTACAGGAATGAATTAAGGAGGATTTCTTCCCTTTAAATTTATTAAAATAGGGGGCTGGGGAGATGGCTCAGTAGAATAAACGCTTTCCTGGCAAGCACAAGGGTCTGAGTTCAATCCCCGGTTCCGCCAAAATAAATAAATTTATTAAAATAAATAAATAAACAAATAAATAAATTTCATTAAAGAGCTTGAGAAGAGTTGGCATTAAATCTTCTCTATGGGCCTGGGAGATGGCTCAGTGGAATAAACTCTTGCCTGGCAAGCACAAGGGCCTGAGTTCAATCCCGGTTCTGAGAAAAAAAAAAAAAAAACTTCTCTAAATTTCATGTAGAATTCAGCTGTGAGTCCATCAGGACCTGGGCTTCTCTTTATTGGTAAAATTTTTATTATGTTTTTAATTTCATTGATTAATATTGGGTTATTCAGGATTTTTATATCTTCTTGACTCAGCTTTGGTAATTCATATGTATCTAGGAATCTGTCCATTTCTTCTGTGTTTTCCTTCCTATTAGAGTAAAGATTTTTGGAATAAGCCTTTTTTTTTTTGTTCCTCGAATGCCTTCAGGGCACTTTTTGGCCAGCTGGAGAGGTGTGAGGTTCGAACTCCAGCAACCTGAGGCTGACAGCTTTGTGGAAGCAGCCACTTAAAGGCCTGAGCTACGGCCAGGCCCCCTAGAGTAAAGATTTTTGAAGTAGGTATTGATGATCTCTTGAATTAACTTCTTTCTTTCTTTCTTTCTTTCTTTCTTTCTTTCTTTCTTTCTTTCTTTCTTTCTTTCTTTCTTTTTGCGGAACCGGGGATTGAACTCAGGCCCTTGTGCTTGCCAGGAAAGCATTTATTCCACTGAGCCATCTCTCCGGCCCCAAATCTCCTGAATTTCTATAGGATCTATAGTCATTTTACTCTTTTCATTCCTTATTGCATAAATTTAAGTTTTTTCTTTCTTTTTTATTTTTAATAATGTTGACTAGGGGATTTAACAATTTTATTTATTCTTTCAAAGAACCAACTATTCATTAGTTCTTTGTATTGTTTTCTTAGTGTCCATTATGTTAATTTCTGTTCTGATCTTTATGATTTCCTCTCTCTTTGGGCTTTGGGCTTGACATGTTTTTTTCTTTTTCTTTTTTTCCTAGAAGCTTGAGGTGTAGCATTAGGTTGCTTATTGGTGCTTGTACTGTTTTTCTGATGTGAGAATTCACTGCTATACATTTCGCTCTTAGGACTGCTTTCATTGCATCCCACAGGTTCCAGTCAGTTGTATCTGCATTTTCATTTGATTTTAACTATTGCTTAATTTCTTCTTTATTTATTTATTAATTAATTTTTGTCAGAACTGGGGATTGAACTCAGGCCCTTGCACTTGCCAGGCAAATGTTTATTCTACTGAGCTATTGCCCCAGCCCCTTAATTTCATCTGTGGTTCATTGTTCAGGAGGTTGTTAATTTCCATGTATTTATGTACATTTACAATTTCTTCTTCTTCTTTTTTTCTTTTTATATTTTAGGGAAGGGTCTAAAGGGTGTTCAGGGTCTCACTAATAGATTGGACTCATAGTGATCCACCTCTTTTTTTTCTGCTTCCCAAGAGCCGGGATTACCGGTGTGTACCACCACATCTATTCTCAATTGTTATCTCAGAGTGTCCTGTGGGCAGGGTCAGCATGGCAGGCCTGGGGATTGAACCCCTGGCCCCTGTACCTGCTTGCAGGCACTTTAATCTGCTGAGCTATTTGGCAGGCCCTTCTGCAATTTCTTTTGTTAGTTTATTTCCAATTTCATTGTACTATGGTACAATAATATGCATGGGATAATATCAATTCCTTTGCATATATTCTATATGCTAGTGTATGGTTTATTTTAGAGAACATCTTATGTACAGCTGAGAAGAATGTGTATTCTGATGTTGTGTGGAACACTCTATAAAGGTTACCAAGTCCATTTCTTCACAAGTCTGGTTTAATTCTGTTATTATTTTTTTGTTAATTTTTTTGTTTAGTTGATCTCTCTCTTTGTGACAATGGACTGTTAAGATTCCCCATTACATTTATGTTACTTCCTATTTAATTTTTCATGTCTATTGATATTTGTCTTATATAGTTGGTTGCTTCTGTGTTTGGTTCACATGTATTTATGATTGTTATCTCTTCCTTTTGTAGTTTGCCCTAACCAGTATAGGTAGGGACCTTCTTTATCTCTTTTGATTATTGTTGGTTTGAAGTTCACATTGTCTGCAAACAGAGTAGCTGCCCCTGCTTTTTTCTGGGTTCCTGTTGCATGGAGTGTTGTTTTCCATCCTTTGATTTTCAGCCTAAAAATT
>NW_004524585.1:13002605-13018101 GCF_000260255.1 Octodon degus | reverse complement strand
ATGTCAGATTCTTTTCCCATACTTGGGAAATCTTCTGCTATTACTTCTGCAAATAGTTTTGTTTTTTTTTAAATAGTCTTTTTATGTCATTTGTGTTGATGCCTAGTTTTTCACTGACACCTATCAATCTTATATTGTTTTTATTTGCATCATTTTGCAGCTGTTGAATTATTATTTCCTGATTCCTTGTTGTTTTAAGGAGATTTTTCTTTTCTTTCTTTCTTTCTTTTTTTTTTGGCTGGCTCAGGATGCCTTCAGGGCAGGTCTGGTAAGGCTTGAGTATCTGGGGATCAAGCCACAGCACCCTGATTGCTTTGTTTAAGCAGTCACTTAAACAACTGAGCTAATGGACAGGCCCCCTTTTAAGGTTTTTTTTGGGGGAGGCAGGGTCTCACTATGCAGCTCAGCTCAGACTCCTATTGAGCCTCTTGATCTCTGCCTTCCTTTTTTTTCCTTTTTTTTGGTGGAACCGGGGATTGAACTCAGGCCCTTGCGCTTGCCAGGAAAGTGCTTACTCCACTGAGCCATCTCTGCAGCTCTCTGCCTCCCTAGTGCTGGGATTGTTACAGGCATAAGCCACCAGACCTGGTCTCCTTCACTGACTCAGTGTGCCTAGGGCATGGCCAGCACAGCATGTGAGGCCAGGGATTGAACCCTGCTCTTACTGAAGCAAGTGCTTAGTCCTCTGAGCTACACTGCTGGCCATAAGGATCTTACTTTTCATGATTGCTAACTAGATTGCTGTCTTCAAGGTCTGAGAGGTTTTCTTTAATTTAATTCAGGTGGTTTTGCCAGCTTTCAGTGTAATTTTTAATTTCCTGAATATCTCTTTGAATCTGTTTTAGGCATTCTGATTCTTTCGTGTATTGTTTATTCAGGGTTTCCATCAGTCTTTCTTTCTTTCTTTCTTTCTTTCTTTTTTTTTTTTTTTTTTGCGGAATCAGGGATTGAATTCAGGCCCTTGTGCTTGCAGGGAAATGCTTATTGCACTGAACCATCTCCCCAGCCCCTCCATCAGTTTTTTTCTTTCTTTTTAAAAAATGTATTTGGTACCAGGTCTCACTACACAACTCAGACTCGTAATGATCCTCCTGTTTTTAGCCTCCCCACCACTGGAATTATAGGCATGCACCACCAGGCCTGGTGTTGGTGGCCAGATCAGCATGCCTGGGGCGGTGAGGCCAGGGCTTCCATCCATTTTCTATGCTCCTCTTTTTAAAAGATCTGAACAATTAACATGCTGGATAATTATTTCATTATAGTTGTCATTTCATTTCTTACCTGAGAAATTTCTGACCTGATTTCTTCTATAGCCTGATGGAGTTGTTTCTTTACTTCATTTACTTTTTTTTTTTTTTTGCGGACCTGGGGATTGAACTCAGGCCTTTGTGCTTGCAGGGAAGCGCTTATTCTGCTGAGCCATCTCCCCTGTCCCTTTCATTTACTATAATTTCAGAAATTTCAGGTGTGTGACTTCTAAATTCTTCTATGTTGATGCTTCCTGGACTTGTTCTGAGTGGGTTGGAGGTCTGAGAATCCATTTTGTTCCTTTTTAAATTTGTTTGTGAAATTTTCTATTTAAAATTTTTTTTAGCCCCACCCCTGGGGTCTGCTGAGATGGCAATTGAGACTGGGCATGGTGGCACGTGCCCGTAATCCCAGTTCTTGGGAGGCTGTAAACAGGCATGTCACTACTGAGTCAGATCTATATAATGAGATCCTGCAGACCCTGTAGACCCTGTCCTGAAATACAAAAATAAATAAATAAATAAATAAATAAATAAATAAAATAACTTTCGAATTTTGTTTTCTGTGATTATCCTTGTGAGCTTTGGTAGTAGGTAGTAATATCACTTAGTATTGAGGCCTCCCCAGGAAGAGTCTGTACATTAGGGATGTCCTCTGTGTGTAGGAGAGTCTTGGTTTGTGTCTGCTCCAAGATGCTACCTTCCCAATTAATTCAGAGTGAGATATTGGATTCTGTTTGGCTCAGTGCCCAGTCTTTAGGTGTAGGGCTGTGGTGAAGTTATTACCCTAGAGCTTCCCAATATTGTAACACAAGGGAGAACCACTGATTACAACAGATGTGGCACCCTAGCTATAGTAGTACCATCAACAATAAGCACGATTTAGAAACTGACAAACTATGGTAACTATTGATTTTGGACTTCAGACCGTAGGAGCAAAGTCTATAGTTACGTAACAGAACTGACTATAAATTAGGAGTTTGTATGTGGAATGTTTGCTCTTGTACGCAGAGTGGATTTCCCCTGGGCTCCTCCAGTTGAGCTGGTTGCTATGTCCCAGGCACTTCCCGCACTGGCTTCCCAACCTGTAGTGTAGGAGTGTGAGCCAGGCATCAGGGTGCCTCCAGACTGAGGCTCCCTGGATGGTGGGGGTGGACTGGTGGAGTTTCCTCCCTCCTGTGTATCTCACAGAGGCTCCCAAGGCTCAGGGAGGCTCGCTGTGGCTTCCACAATGGTGGGGTTTGGGGTTTTTATATTAAAACAGGATCTTGCTAAGTTGCTGAATTGCCCAGGATGGGCTCGACTTTTCACACCTCCTGCCACAGCTTCCTGAGTGCTAAAATTAAAGGTGTGCACCAAGAGCTCTGGATTTAGCTCAGTGCTGCAGTGCCTACCTGGCAAGTGGGGTCTTGAGTTTGATTCCCTGGTGGAGGAAAAGAAATCGGTCCCTAGCACCAAAATGTTAGGAACTGCTGTTCTAAAGGTGCTCACTGCCAGGCCCAGCAGAGGGTGTCTCTTTCTAATGGGTGGTGACCGCTCATCCCAGTCTGGGTTGTGACTTTATGAATCTGGATTTTCCAGAGGTTGGTGGGTGTTAAGGGTCTGCCCTTGGAGGCTACATGTGAGGAGGAATGGAAACAAGGAGTCTGGAGAGGAGTCATCTAAATTTGGGGCCAGAGAGGGTTGCGGTGCAGGGGTTAAGAAGAGGGAGGCCAAATCTCAGTGACCAAAAACTGACTCAGGAAGAGGGAAATGGGAGGCTGTTGTCAGCCTCCTAGCCTGCTGCGATGCTGTCCACTGTCTTCCAGCTGCTACAGGCTGGACCACGTCTCTGGGCCACCTTCAGAAAACTAGCAGGAAGTCACTCTCTAAGGCCTTGGCTCTGCACGCAGGGAGGTGACAGCAACAGTATGACAGAGATGACTATGGTCCCTAGATGGGCCTCTGATCCTTCCTTTTATCATAAAACTCAGAGGCTCAGGGAGACACTTGGCTCCTCCCTTTAAGACTACATTTCCCAGGTTCCTGTGCAACTAGCTGTGCCTTGTGATGACTTTTCAGACAATGGAAGTGAGGGGATATATGACCTCTTTTGGGCAATACCCATAGGGGAGGTGTATTGCTGTAGATGTTAGGACAGGAGCTGAAACAACTACCTTAGACCTCAAGATGCAAGCCACACGTTGAGATGAAACAATTCATGATGTAGGGATTTTGAGCCTCTGGTACTACTGAAGTGCTCACGTTAGTCTGGGCTGCTAATACAAGGCCTGTTACTTAGAGCGAATACATGTCTCTCTCATTTAAGCCACTATTATTATGGCTTTTGGTACAACAACTGAATGTATATCTTAGTAGATCAAATAACACAGCCAACAGTTACAGAGATCTAACTGTGTGTCAGTATCAGGGTTCTGGCCGAGAACTACTGATTTCCTCTTCAGGAGTACAGTGACAGATTAAGACACAGACGAGAGACATATTTTGATTACAAGGGGCACCAAGATGGTCAAAGCCCAGTCATGGGCTAGGAGCATGAGGCACTGGTGTCCTAGGCCTTTGTTAGGGGCGCAGCATGATTGAAGGTGTGCTGGTAGGCTGCAGGAAGTGGGGGTGGGGAATGAGGTGCTGACTCAGTCAAGGTTCAAGAATTAAGAAACTGCAACTTTGGAAAAGCTCACAGGAATAGATCATTGTTACTAGTAAATTTGATTCTCTGTCAACTAAACGACTGGGCTAGAAAGAATTTGCACAAGTCACATCCTTAGCTGCCATATTATCTTGTTTTGAGGTACCAGAACTTCACAGACTGCTTGCTAATCTCAGCTCTGGCCATTCTCTTAAAGATTAATCTGTCCTTAAGCCAGCCAGGGTCTTGTCATAAGTCATATAGGTGTAAGACAGACTTTCAATTTGTTTTTGTGCCAATTTGTTGATATTAATTATTGCTTGCTCTGTACCACATCAAGATGGTCTTCAGCATGTCGGCCCTGTTACAAGTGCTTCAGGTGTAACATTGAAGTGAACTTCACCACAGCCTAAAGTGCTGGCAAGCAGGTGGCTGTCCTGACTCCCAGATCCATCTCTTTTCTCCCCACTATCTTCAACCAAAGCTAGTTCAGACTGTCGGGGCCAAGACCAGATGTCTGTCCTCAAGATCCTCATTGTCTCTGCCACATGCCACATGAGGGTGATGTGCACAGGAAGAGCCCGCATCTATCAACCTGCTCAGGTTAAGACACAGTGCATGTACTTGATACTACAGGAAAGCTGTGATGGATTAAAAAGACAACCGGGCTGGCGAGATAGCTCAGCAGACTGAAGCACCTGCTTAGGCAAGCTTAGGCAAGCACAGCGACCCTGGTTCAATCCCCAGGAACACATGCCATGCCAGCCCTGCCCTCAGGATAGGCGGAACCATCCAGAGTCCAGGCTTGGTGGAGCATGCCTATAATCCCAACGCTGAGGAGTCCAAGCTGCGTAGTGAGACCCTGCAACAACTAAATACATTTAAAAAATAAATAAATAAAATAAAAAGAGAACTGGAGGGGAAGAGGGTGTGCTGTTGATTCTCCTAGAGAAGCAAGTCCCACTCGCTTTCCTGCTATGAACTCATTACTGAAGGAACTTGGATCCTCCCTATCTCTGAGGATGGCTGCAGTTCTCTTTGAGGGAGCTCTAATCCTTTCTTTGAGCATCACTTCCTGGCACCAGTGCAGATCCCTCAGCCTGCTGGCACAGATCCTTCATCCCCACCACCCCCCGCCTGCCCTAGAGGCAGGGCTGGTGCAGTATGTGGGGCTGGGGATTGAACCACGGTCCCTGCACTTGCTTAAGCTTGCCCAGCAATGAGCTATCTCACTGGCCCAGATTCTTCATTCTATTGGTGCAGGCTTTTTAGTTTCTACCACTGACCTTTGGGCCTTCCCAGTGCAGATCTATGAAACAGAAGTGCATGAGACATTGTTGTGGGCCTCCAGATGGACTTGGAGAGGACACTGCCATGAGCTCTAGGTCTTCAGCTGGACTCATGCAGGACAATGCCTGGGGAACCAGGCTCTCACCTGGATTCTTGGGGCCTCTAATGCATGGACAAATCTCTTGTACTCTTCTGCATTTGACTTTTTGGATGAATGTTAAAAAACAATCCTCTAAATTATGTGTCCTGAGTTAAATCTATTCCCTTGCAAACCCCAATTACAACAAAATTAAAACAATGCAATGTGGAGTTCACTTCCTGGTAGCTGTTTTGTAACAGCCTGTACCCAGCTTAACCCCCGTCTTCCTTCCCACTTAGGCCTGCCAACCGCAGTTTAAGGAAGTCAGAATGACCTTACTGAGGATGTAGTCTTGGATGTGCTCTGATTTACTCTCTAAATGTTGGATTTTTCCACAAGTGTCTCTTTCCACATCCTCATACCTGAGTGTTGCTGGCCTGGTTGTCATAGCATCTCGATGAAGAGCCGCCAGCCTGGGGCCTGCTCAGTGACCGGACAAGCCTCCAGGTGTGCAGCTCTCCTTCCATGCTCTGCAGTACCACAGGGGAAGGTCAGAGCATGTGGCCTCATCAGAATGGATGTCCACTTGCTTTGCCTCCATAAGTATCCCCTCGGCCTTTGCTGTTTATGACATCTTGCTTTCCTCCCAGGGAGATGCCTACTGCTGAGTCCAGAGGAATCAGTGTTTGTCCTCTCCAAATATTGGGGCTGTGACCAAAAACAGATCATAAGATCTCTCCTAGGATCTCGATGTGGCAGCTCAGACAACAAGATGGCTCACAGTGGGTTGGGGGTGGAGCTCAGTGGCGGAGCACTTGCCTGGTGTGCACAAAGCCCTGGGTTCATCCCTAGCACTAAAACCAAAAACCAACAAAAAGGATAGCAGTTTGGACTGCATTACCTTGACCTTTGAGTTCTTATTACTCTGAAGTTTGAGCAGGATCCATATAATTAATAAGTTAGGCCTCTTGAGAGGCTGATGTAGGTGGATTGCAAGTTCTAAGCCAGCCTGGGGAACTTAGGCCCTACCTCAAATTAAAAAAAAAAAAAAAAATGGGTAAAGGGGAAGTTGGAGATGTAGCACAGTGTAGAGGCCTTGTATTTAATCTCTCGTACCACCAAACAAACAAACAAACAAAAATTATGGAGTGTTCCAGGCTATCCCTCAGGTGTTGTTACTCTGTCTTGCATTTCAATATATGTTCTTGAATTTCCTACAGCTAACATGTAGGAAATTGTATGTCACTTGCATGCAGTATGTGGCCTGGAGTCCTGTCCTCCCCAGCATGGCTGCCCTAACCTCCTTTTCATCCCGAGCAATCAGAATGGCCATGCTGTACATCAAGGGGCACCATCGACATGCTTGAGGTGATTTTTTTCCTGTTGCCATTTAAGTGAGTCCTGGTCAGTTTCTTTCTTTCTTTCTTTCTTTCTTTCTTTCTTTCTTTCTTTCTTTCTTTCTTTCTTTCTTTCTTTCTTTCTTCTTCTTTCTTTTTTTCAGAACTGGGGATTGAACTCAGGTCCTTGTATTTCCCAGAGAAGCGCTTTTTCCACTGAGCCATCTCCCCGGCTCCCTGGTCAGTTTCTGAGGGTTATACCCAAGGAACCTAACTGGAAAACTCCTGTTGTCGGGAACCAGACCTGTTCCCAGTACACTTACTGCCAGATTTGGTAAATAAAAACTCAAGACCCCAGTGACACCTGAATTTCAGATCAACATAGATGAATTGCTTTTTCCTGGAAGAATTTTTTTTTTTTTTTTTTAGTATTATGTAAGTATTTAGTCCCATTTGGCAGCCACACATTCTGCACTGTACCTGGCAGCCCTACCTAGGGAACAAAGTGTGGCCCATCACTTGGGCCTGCCCTGAAGGTACTCACCATCCCTTGATCTGCTCCCCCTTATCCCCCACCCTGAGTTCATGGCTTCTTTAGGAGGGGCGAGTATTTATTAGATGGTTGATCCAAAGGTAGGCACTAGACACAACTCAGACCACCAGCCCAAGCCAGTGCTTTAGGGTGCTCTTTCAAACAGGAAAGAGAATTAGGTACTCTCAGGTGTTGGAGACTGAAGCACTACTCAGGAACCACTGGCAGCTTGGGTTTCTAACTGTGGATGAGACTCCTCCCACCCCACCCCCCCACACCTTTTCTTCTTCTTTGTGTTCTGGGGATTGAACCCAAGGCCTTCACACTAGACTACACACCCTGCCCTTTCTTTTTTGTTTTTTTGCGGAACCGGGGATTGAACTCAGGTCCTGCGCTTGCCAGGGAAGCGCTTATTCCACTGAGCCATCTCCCCGGCCTGCCCTTTCTATTTTTTATTTTGAGACAGAGTCTCACTAAGACACTAAATTACCCATGCTGAACCTGAACATGCCATCCTGCTGCCTCAGCCTCCCTGTGCTGGGATGACCCGTGTGTGCCTGGCAGGACTCATCTCATTGAAGAAGAATGAATTTCTTTTTTATGTATTTGGTACAGGGTCTCACTACGCAGCCCAGACTCCTAGTGATCCTCCTGCTTTCAGCCTCCTGAGTGCTGGGATTACAGACATGCGCCACCATGCCCAGTCTTGGTGACCAGCTCCATATGCCTGGGGCGAAGCTGACACAGCATACAGTACTGGGGATCGAACCCTAGTCCCTGCACTTGCCTAAGCAGGTGCTTAGTCCGATGAGCTATCTCACCAGCCCTTTTATTGAAGAAGAATGAATTAGATGTGTAAACAGAAGCAGAGAGGAGAAAGGGACGCGATTCTGAAGGAATTCAGGTCTCCAGTTCCACTTGTTATTGAGGCTTCACCACGCTTTCATTATTTATGCTTTCTTATCTCCTATGAATGATCAGGTTCTTTCTTTGGCTCAAGGGTTGAAACAAAATTAATACAAGTCACAACCCTTACTTCGCTGTGCTAAGGGAAGCTGTTCTGTTCCTTTCTTTCCAAAGAGGAAGCATCTTAGCTTCCCCAGGACCTAATCCAGCCACTGGATCAAGGAAGCACTCGATTACATTTTATTTATTTATTTATTTATTGGCGGAACCGGGGATTGAACTCAGGCCCTTGTGCTCGCCAGAGAAGCACTTATTCCACTGAGCCATCTCCCCAGCCCCCCCTTGATTATATTTTAAATAAAGTAATGATGAGTCTGTGGCCTTGGTGAGCAGTTGTACAACCTGCATTCAGTTTATTTCATTTATTAGTATTATTTTTTTTGGCGGAACTGGGGATTGAACTCATGCCCTTGCACTTGCCAGGCAAGCTCTTATTCTACTGAGCCATCTCCCTGGCTATTTCATTCATTGACAGAAGAGCACCAAATACCTAGAGAGGTTCTCAGTGGTTCATGGAACTTCAGCACATCATCTCCAGCCTGGTTCCTGCCTGAACAGGGGGTGAGGCTGCACCTGGGTTATGCGTGTGGGAGGAGATCAGGGTCATGGTTGTTAGAACAACTGGGCTTTGAAAGGTGGCCTCCTTGTGCGCTAGTCGTTCTGATTCCTTTCTAAACAGAGGAGAATGGAGTCGGAGCAAGTCCAGGGGGTCTTTTGGAAGAGGCTCAGGAAGCTCTGGGTAGCAGAAGGGTCCTGGCTCTGGTCAGCCAGGTGACTGCTGTTCAGAAGAGTGGGGCTCCCGGAACTCCAGATTGGAGGTTCTTGTCGTCGCTGCCTGTCTCCCCTGCACTGTGGCCCTCCTAGCCCCATCAGCTTCGCTCTATATGCCTAAAACCCAGAAAGACCAGAGGCCAGACGTGCAAGCAAGGCTCTCCTTACACTGGAAGGGGGAGTGAGCTTTCAGCCTGAGTGCTGGCCATCTGGAAGGAAGTGGGCCAGCAAGTACCTAAACATCCCTAGAGGGAGGTGGCCCTGCGTCCCAGATGGTGCAGGTAGTCAGTGGGAGAAAGAGCTCCTCCAGCCGACTGCATTCAAGGAACTTGATCAGCCCTAAATTATTTGTCAACCACTTAAGTCAAAGGAGAATTTTGGAACTGGGAGAATTTGTTTGCATTTTCACAATCTGTAGCACTCTTTTCTTGTCAGGCCAATTTGCAGATACAAAAGGATGGCCTAACATTCAGTTACAGAGACAGAAAACACAAAAAGCAAACTAAGGCTTTGCAACATTGAAGGGAGTATTATCTTTGGCAAAATGTAAAGAGAAAGGCAAAGGGCCTGCTGAGAGGGTTCTGCTAATAAGCGGCCTGCCGGCGCATCCCAAGGCCCCGTGGTTCTGAAGACTTCAGGCTGTTTCCCACACGCGTGCTGGTTCCTCCGCTGTCTCCTTATCATGATTCTGTCTCCACTGGGTTTGTTTCTGTGGTGCTCATCACATCTGCATGCAGACTTGTGGAGCGATGGAGAGCTCGCTGTGAATGGGGAGCTTGAATGGAAAGTGAATGCCACCTGCAGAGAGGCTTTCTCCCCTGGGAAGCCAGCGTTTTCAGCACCACTGAGGGTCTTCTAATCTTTGTTCCTTGGAAGGCTAAACTGATCATTTGCTGGCTTGTTGACCTACATATAAGTCAATATTGCTTCTTTATTGTGAACCATGGGGCAATTGTCATGCCAAGGGCTTCAGCTCCATTATCTCTTTTAAAATTCTTTACATCCTATTAGGAGATGTTATTTTTCCCATTTGACAGATGAAGCAACTGAGGCCTAGTGAGATGAAGTAACTCAGCTGATGTCACACAGCTGTTAAGTGGCTGAGCCAGGACTGAACCAGAACTTTTCTAACTTTAGAATCTGAGTGTATACTGAGGTAGGATGGAAGAAATACAAATAGGTAGAAAGGAGATAAAGGAACTCAGTTTTAAAAAATCTCCCCATTTCTTTTCCTTCTTTTTTCTTTTTGAGACAAGTTCTCACTATGTGGTCCAGGCTAGCCTTAAACTCACTATATACTCAGAGGCTAACCTCAAATTCATGGTCCTCCTGCCTCAGCCTCCTGAGTATGTCCATCACAGCTATGTGCCATCATATCCAGCTTTCGGTCTTCCATATTACCTTAAAACTTTGGGTCAGATTCCTGCTCAGCTCTGTGTGTAAGCATATTAATCACTACAGGAATATCTACATTACAGGGTTTGGTAAACCTAAGATTACCTAGTTCATCTCATTCCCAAGACTGAGGACACTAAGACTCAAGACTGAGGATGCTAAGATAGGAATACTGTAACTAAAGTAAGGTTTAGGGGCTTGCAGGCACAGCCCATTGTCAGCTTTCGCAATGGCCAAGTTTCCAAGCCTCCAGTCACCTTGAGTCCAGAAAAAGCGTAAGCAGATGCTTCTGCACGTGGCCCCATGAGGTCACCCTTTCCCAGCAGAAGTGATTATCTCATGGAAACCGAATGGTCCCTTAAGCCATAGGCTTCTCCTGAAGGATGACACCAGAGCTGAGATAATGATCCCCAGACTCTGGTCCATCCTAGCTGACTCACAGAGGCCCTCATGAGAGGGCCAGTCTGACCCCTGTGCCTTCCTCCAGTTGCTAAGCCGGAATCCTTTGTGTGTGACAAGAGTCAAAAACCTACTCGGTGGGCAGAGTTGAGGTCTGTATACCCTGTTTGTGGGACCTCCTTAGACCCCCTCTGGTGACAGTATGACTGCTTTCCTTGTCTGGTTCACTTCCCTAAGCTGTTTTTTTTTTTTTTTTTTTTTCTTTTCTTTCAGTACCAGGGATTAAACTCAGGACCTTGCACTTGCCAGGCAAGCACCTATTCTACTGAGCTATCTCTCCGGCCCCTCCCTAAGCTGTTGGTATCAGGCCATCCTCAAGCGGCTTCAGAGTCTGTACTCTGCAGTGCTGCAGGTCTTAGTCAGGGTCTGCAGAAGAGCTTCGGGGTGCCAACAGACCCTGAAATTGGACACATCGCCTTGTGCAGGCAGTTCTGGCAAGTGGCACCACTATTTTCACTGCATTCTCCAAATGTAGTGAGACTGAGTGTTGATGGCTCATACCAAGGGGCCCGAGCTTCATGTTGTCGGATAGAGGTACTGTACTCTGCAGTGCTGCAGGTCTTAGTCAGGGTCTGCCTATTCCCAGTTGTTACCGTGCAGTATCTCATGGCAAGGACCAGGAGCTTGCCAACATACAAATGCCCTGTGGCATCCTAGTGACTCATTTAGGAGATCATCAGCCAGATGGGGGCTTTTGGTTTTCTTTGGATGCAGTATCTTCCTATGTAGTCTAGGCTGACCTTGAACTCATAATCATTCTGCCTCAGCCTTCAGTTGTATGTCACCAGGCCCAGTATGGACTACGTATTTTAATGTGCTCCTCAGTTGATTAAAGTCCGGATCAGAGACACACACACCTCCCCAGGAGGACACACTGCCCTGCACTCAGTGCTGCCTCCTGGACATAGCTCACTCCTTTACTGTGACTCCAGGTCTGTGATGCTGTGCTCAGGTTTATAGGCAAATGGAATAGGAAACATCTGTTGGAAAGTCAGACGGGGAGACAGGTGGAGAGAGGCTGTCAGTTCCCATCCCTCTTACCTGTCTTTCCTGTTCTGGATGTTCCAAAACACCTCCATAATCTTTCAATAAATCCCTCTTTTACTAAACAAGCTCAAAGGAAATTTATTTCTTGCAATCAAATATTCTTTACTACAGTGAATCCCAAAGGTTTCCTCTGCAGATAGAATATACAAAGACTAGCTTAGCACAGGCTTATATAACTGCATGGCATCATCACATTTGTGTTTCTCATTCTGTAACAGGATAGTGCCTTCCGGAAGGTTCCTCAGCAAGGTTAGTTTCACCTTCCTTTCCTAACAGTCCCCTTTCCTTCACAGTCCCCTTCCTTTTACCCAGTGTTCCAAACTCACTTGAAAAGGCAATTCCAAGGAGGGGTCTCCCCTGAATAGTTGAGATGTTAACACTCATAACTAGTCACAGGACATTGAAATAAGGTACATACAGGTATTGTTGGAGACTGCAGACTCCCTGGCTCCTTCCCTCCCCATTAAAAATCCTTTGTATCCTGTCTGGTTTGCAACCTAAGAAGCTAGGTCCTGTAGGAGTTGCCTCTTCTATCTTCTTTGGGGCCAGCCATGAATAAACATGATTTCTTACTACCAATATTCCTCTCTGAAGTATTGGTCTTCAAGTGGTAGCAGCCTAGACCTTTGACTCCCTCTGCTAAAACACCAGATTTGGGGAATTTTGGTATACTAAAACATAAATTAGTATAAGGAAGCTGTGCGTGGTGTAATCCTAGTTACTGATGAAACAGGAGGCTCAGGCAGGAGGATTGCAAGTTTAAGATCAGCCTGTGTAATTTAGCAAGACAGCTTCAAGAAATGAAAAGCTGACAATGTAGCTCAGTGTGAGGGTTCTGTGTTTGATCCCCAGCACTGTCCAAGAAAGAAAATTATAAAGAAGAGAGTTTAGATCAGGGCCAACAGAGAAGATGCGTAATGAGCCGTGGAGATGAGGTATCATATGGAATCAGGCTGAGGTGGAATAGGAAAAATAACCAGTGGCCTTTCCCAAGGACATCCCTTAGCCTTTTGGGCCTCAGACAGACCTGGCCTACTGGGGCCACAGCCTTGGAGGGAGCTATAGCTACAGGTGAACTGGTCATGATGGTTTTTGGCTGCACCCATGGAGAGAGCGCAACAAGAAAAAGACCCTTGTGGGCTGGGGAGATGGCTCAGCAGAATAAGTGTTTCCCTGGCAAGCACAAGGCATGAGTTCAATCTCTGGCTCCGCAAAAAAAAAAAAGAAAGAAAAGAAAAAGACCCTCATCCAGGCTGCCCGGGGGTGGCCTACGGAGCAGATATGTGGTTGGATACTCTTTCTGCCCTGCTAGTGTCAAGATCCTGAGTGGTGCAGGGCTGTGTCCTGAAAGCAGTACTTCATCTTGCCGAATTGCAACAGTCAGATTCTCTGTACCCCCTTTCAGTGACTCAGAGCAATGGGTGGATCTTGTGCACAACAGATGAGCGGGGTCCCTCCAGCAGCTGCCCATGCGTGCCCTGCGAAGAGAGGTCATTCTCAGTCCACTACAAAGCAAGTTCCTTGACCAAGTATGGAGGTAAGAGGTGTGGGTGTCAGGCTTGAAAGCAAATAGGAGAAAAAAAGCCCAGCCCTGTTTTTTTTGTCCCTGAAGTAGAATAAGAAACAAAAGATAATTTGGGTGTTATTGTTGGGTCACTTGCTGCTAAGCAACAGAGACTTTTGCTGACTAATTTTGTTATTTCTAAACAACTAGTAAGTTATTTCTTATAATCAAGGGAATTCCTTAGAATAAAGTTGACAGGCAGCCCACCAGATTTCTTTTTCTTTTTTTTTTTTTATTTTTTTTTAATTTTTTTTAAATTTTTCAACAAATAATACACTGCATATATTCTTCTTAGTGGTTAATGGAATAAGGTTTTTTTTTTTTTGTTTTTTTTTTTTTTTTGTTCCTCGAATGCCTTCAGGGCACTTTTGGCCAGCGGGAGAGTTGTGAGGTTTGAACTCCAGGAACCTGAGGCTGACAGCTTTGTGGAAGCAGCCACTTAAAGGACTGAGCTAGGGCCAGGCCCCCATCCCACCAGATTTCTGTGGCAAGAATATGCCTTTGTTCTCCATTCAAACATGCGTGGCAGGGAATCTCACCTCGCCTGTAGCTGCCAGGCATGGGCAGAAGTCAACAGCTGCACTCTGGAAACTGGGTATCAATTAGTCATTTGCAATGTGAAATGCATTCAATCCCTGGTTCTTAAAAAAAAGAAAAGAAAAGAAATGCAATGTCTGACTGTAAAGTTTGAAGGAGAAAACATGAAAAGGTAACCAAAAAGTAGTTAAAGAGAAGAAGAATAATGGAGGATCTCAAAATATACTGTAAAGCTTCAGTAATTAAGCTGGTATGGTATTAGGAGCCCATAATCCCAATCCTGCATCTATGGCCAAAAGGAGGGAAGTGGGTAGGCTGGAGAGATCCCTGTGCACCTCAGTTTACTTTAGCATTAGTCACCATAGTCATGATGCAGAATCGGCTCAAGGCTCCACCAATGGATTAGAAGATGAAGAAAATGTGGTACACACATAATGGAGCACTCCGCAGCCTTAAGAAATGAAATTCTGCTGCTAGCAGCAACTCAGATGTGCTGGAGGACATTTCTTTAAGGAAAATAAGCAGGCACAAAAAAGACAAACACCACATGTTCTTCACATGTTCTGACTCATACATACAATCTAAATAAAAGTTTAGAAGTTGACCTAGTGGATTGGAGCCATGGTTATCAGAGGCTTGGAAGGGCAGAGGAAGAAAGGGATAGAGAAATGTTGGTGAACAGGTACAAAAACATAATAGGAGAGCAGAGAATGGTGATGCACATCTGTAATCCCGGCACTCAGGAAGCTGAGGCAGGAGGATAACTGGGAGTTCAAGGCCAACTTAAGCTAGATAGTAAGTTCAAGACCAGTCTCAACTACATAGTGAGACCCTGTTTCAAAAAACAAAAACAAAAGCTGGGGAGATAGCTCAGTAGAATAAGTGCTTGCCTGGCAAGTGCAGGGTCCTGAGTTCAATCACCAGTACCACAAAAACAAACCAACAAGCAAAAAATACAATTGAGATTGGTAGAGTGCTCCTTTGTTTGATGCCCAGTAAAACACACACACACACACACACACACACACACACACACGCACGCACAGAGAAAGGGAACAGGAAAATAAATTAAAAGAAGAAAAAGGAGGGTCGGGGAAATGGCTCAGTAGAATAAGCGCTTCCCTGGCAAGCGCAAGGGCCTGAGTTCAATCCCTGATTCTGAAAAAAAAAAAAAAAAAAAAGAAAGAGAAAAAAAAAGAAGAGGAAGAAAAGGGAGGGCCATCCTGATAGCTCAGCAGACTAAGGTGTAGAGTGCAGCCGCCAGGGTTTGATCCCCAGCATGCCATGCTGGTCCCGCCCCCTGAGGTGTGCTGAGTAGGAGAATGAGACTGGGTGTGGTGGTGCCCACCTGTAATCCCAGCACTTGGGAGGCTGTAGACAGAAGAATCACTATGTGTCTTTTTTTTTTTTTTAATGTTTTCTTTTCTTTGCTTTCTTTTTTTTTTCTTTTCTTTCTTTCTTTTTTTTTTGCAGAAGCGGGGATTGAACTCAGGCCCTTGCGCTTGCCAGGGAAGCGCTTATTCTACTGAGTCAGACTATGTGTCTTACCTATGTAGTGAGACCCTGTAGACTCTGCTCTAAATACAAAAGAAGAAGAAGAAGAAGAAGAAGAAGAAGAAGAAGAAGAAGAAGAAGAAGAAGAA
>NW_004524585.1:12992993-13002505 GCF_000260255.1 Octodon degus | reverse complement strand
AAGAAGAAGAAGAAGAAGAAGAAGAAGAAGAAGAAGAAGAAGAAGAAGAAGAAGAAGAAGAAGAAGAAGAAGAAGAAGAAGAAAAAGGAAAATAATATCAGCTAGCTATACGGGTGCACACCTGTAATATCGTACTCTGGGAGGCTGAGGCAGGAGGATAGCAAGTTTTGTCCAGGCTGGCAAATTAGTGACTTAGTGAGACTCTATCTCAAAACTGAGAAGTAAAAATGGCCTGAAGATGTAGTGCAATGTAACAGGAAATGTTAACTGTCATAAATACTAGAGGCCATAAAAGAAATGATGATCAGATTTGACATTATGAAATGTTATGCTTCTTTTTGAAGAAAGGCATCATGAAAGAAATCAGAAGACAAGCAATAAGCTAGAAGAAAATATTTGGATCATATAAGATAGAGAGTAGATTGCTATTGGCTATATATGTAAAAGTTTCTATAAGTTAAGAAAAACACCTACTGTGAAAGATAATGTATCACCAGTGAGTTAGAAACACATCTCAGCAGCAAACTAAAATTAAGATCAATTTAGTATTCTGTATCCATCACACTGCCTAAAGTTAAAATGCAAAATAACACATCATTGTGCTTTAAGGGAAACATATCCTTGATAGGAGTAGAAATATAAATGAACACCAAGGTTGTAGAAAGCAGTGTGTAATATATTTTATTTTGATTTCTGAGAATTCATCCCATAAAAAAACACAGGTACAATCAAAAGTAATAATTTGGTGCATGGGTACCATATATATTTTGGGTTTTCACAATTAATGAGCTATTACTGGCATCCAGCTATCTCTTTTTGTCATGTATAGGAATAGACAAATACAAAAACAAAGCTAGATCATTCCCTACCCAGCATTACTTTAAATAGTACAGTGGATTAAGTTTACACTCAACAGACTTTTATCTTTACTAAATTAACTATGGTTTACTTTTGTTAGAGTCTAATGCATTTTAAAAATCTTCAGGCCCACTTTCCAGAAAATATCTCAATTTATTCCCACATTTGTGTTTATCAGTTCCACTGTTCTAACTCTCAGGGGGCAACTGTATTGTCTAGCACCCAGTGAACAATTAGAAAAGTGGCAAAACACTGCGTGAGTTCAATATATTAACTTTCCTACTCTTGAGGTCAAAGGGTCATAGCTTGTGCACTCACTCGTGGTGGAATGGTGGAGGCAGAGGAATCCTGGGTAGAAAGTCTGGGGTGCTGAGGAGCGGGGAGCTCAGACGTAAGTCAATATCAAGTGCCCAGCAGCATAGAAAGCGATGGATCATGACTCTGGATGATTTTACTCCCTGAAGACATTTGGCCACGTCCAGGGGCATTTGGGCCTACTGCTGCCACTGCCGCTGCTGGCATCCAGTAGGCAGGGGTAGGGATGCTACTCAGGATATCATCCCACGGCCGAGACTCAGCCACTGCAGACCGTCAGTGGTCTTGTGATTGACTGGTGATGTAAAGTATTGCAAAGCAGTCACAGGGATAGCTCACTGATAGTCTCCAAAACTCTGTGAGGTAGAAAGTCTCTTAGCCAGTCATCACTAAAACAGCTCACGAACTCAAGAGGTGTTGTTTCCTCTGTAGAGCATCCAGAGAGAAGTCCATGGCACATGAAGAATGCGACACTGAACACTCTGGGATGCTCGGACCCTTGTGCCTCATCAACACAGCTGCGCTTACTGCTGTAGTTTCTACCTGGATGTCTGCTTGTGGAAGGTGCTGGATTATGGGGCCGCTATGATAGCTTTTAGTGGCAACGGTGGTGGGGGCGGCATGACTGAGAAGCAGAAAAAAGGAAGTTGCTGGGGAGCCTTTATTAACTCTGAAGACACGGAGAGGACCGAGGGCAGGGAGAGGGGCAGATCCTCTGATCTGAGACAGGGAGGCTGAGACTTCATGGACTTCTGCTGGGGGGCGGAGCTTGAGGGGCGGGTTTAGTGACGTGTAAGGAGCTGATTGGAGGCTCCCTTGTGTAGGTGGGAAAGGTGAAAGGAAGCTGTAGGGCTGCAGTGGGGAAGGAGGTCATTGGGAAGACAAGCTGTTGTTTTGGGGATTCAGCCATGTTGGGTCAGGGCCATGATAGTTTAGCCTATTCTGAACTTAGGCCTAACCTATCACTCTATAAATGTTGGCTATTTTTTTTTTTTTTTTTTTTTTTTTTTTTGCGGAATCAAGATTTGAACTCAGGCCCTGTGCTTGCCAGGGAAGCGCTTATTCCACTGAGCCATCTCCCCAGCCTGCTATCACTCTATAGCTGGCTTGGTGTTAAAAGATGGGGCTGGTAGGAAGGGGCATGTGGGCATGGCCTGGAAGGGTATGTCTCTCTTTTTCACCCCTTCCTTTCTCTGTGCTTCTCTTTTTTTAGACAGGGCCTGTTAAGAGTTTGTATCTAGATGTCCCCCAAAAGCCTCATGCAGTCATGGGGGGGGGTAGGGTTTCAGAAGCAGCTGAATCTACTTTGTGATTGATTCATGGTCCAATGCTGGGCTTAAAGCTGTGAGTGCCATGCCTGACCTAGGGCGGGTAGCCTGTACATAATATAAGGGTCAGAAAGAGGCTTCTGTCTCTGTGTTTGTCTTGGTCTACATCTCCTTCTTTCTCTCTCCCTCCTTGCCTTTCTGACTCTACTGCCACAAATAGTCACCCCTCTGCCATGTGCCACTCTGCTTTACAACCATGCATTTATGGACTGGAATCTCTATAAACTGTGAGCTATAAACCTTTCCTCCTTTAACTTTGGATTTTTTGTCTCAACAATGAGTGAAAAGTAACTAAGACAGGGCCTCACTAGGTAGCCCAGGCTGGCCTCAAACCCTTGGCAACCATCCTGCCTCAGCCTCCCAAGAACTAGGATTGTCAACATTTATTTATTTATTTATTTATTTATTTATTTAGTGTGTGGCCAGCTCAGCCCACCAGGGGGCGGGCGGGCCAGCATGTGGTGCTGGGGGATTGAACCGAGGTCTCTGTACTTTGCTTGAGCTTAGCTTGCTCTAAGTAGGTGCTCTAGACCACTGAGCCATCTCACCAGCCCCGGATTGTCAACATTTTTGTTGACTGCCATGAGCAGTTTTTCTCTGCCATGCACCTCTACCCCGCCATCCTGCCTTGGAGCCAGCAGACTATGGTCTGAAAAATAAGCCAAAATAAACATTGCTTCCTTTTGGTCACATGTGTTGGGTATTTTGTCTCAACAAAGAAAGAAGAAACTAGGTCACTTACCAAGCTGCTTTTACTCCTCGACATGTTCTTCTTAATATTACGTAGTATCATCATCTGTTACATAAGTCAGTTTCTTCATCTTGATACTGATATCAATCAATGAAACATGAATGCACAAACAAGGTGATCTGTTCTATGAAAGTGGACAAGACAGACTGGCTATTGCCTTACAAGTGGCTCACCTGCTTCCTGGGCACACAGCTGGACTGCATTTCCCAGAGCCCTTTGCAGTGCATGGGTGCTTCTTCCCCTTCTCACCAATGAGCGTGGCGGAACTGGTGCATGGCCTTTCCAGGCTGCTGTGGTTCAGCTTTCCACTTACTTTTTCCTCTCCCTTTCACTAGATGCATTCAAAACAATACCTTGATAACCACATGGGAAAGATCTCAGAGCCAAAAGGGGAAGGACTCTACACCCCTGAATCATGCTTACGGGACAGCCACTCACCAGTTAGGAGATGTGTTGGCCTTTCTGTGTCACATGACATAGGAAACGTCTATTGTTCTTGAAGCGTTATACATTTTGGGGCTTTGCTATTAGAGCAAGTAGTATTTCCTTAACTAATATAATTGGATTGAAGATTTTGGAACTACTTATAAAGCTGAGTCATCAAAATTACCATGAAATTAAGAGAGAATCGTAAAATATTGGGAACTATGCCATGAACATCTAAAAATATTTTCTAGTCATATTTCAAGAGTCTTTAAACTCTTACTCCAGTTTGAAGAAATCATTGGCTTTGCACTGTCAGCATGCTTTGTGCAAAGAACGCTGTCTTGGGATCTAATCACCAAAGCAAAGGGCCTTGCTTTGCATAGTAAGATGGGCCCATTCATGTGTATCTATCTAACTGTATGTAATCTACTAACCACTAGCCCCAATCCCACCGAATGACAGGGTGCACTGCCATTTTACAAGAGAGAAAATGGGGGTTCAAGAGGTAAGACGGCCCTCACATGGCCAGCAAGTGGCAGAGCCAGAGCTTACCTCCTGACTTCCCTCTTTTGGCAGGTTATCCTCTGCTGTGGCTTTCCTTGCTCCGAGATGTATCTGATGGTGAAGCCAGTTTTAGCTTCCAGAAGCTGACTACAAACAATGGGTAGCAGATGCACCCATGCAAGTTGCTACTTGGGCAAATGCTTTAATTCAAAGAGGTATTTGACACCATTAAAAGACAGAGAACCTGGCCCGGAGGCAGTCCTGCTCAGAACCCCACTGCAGCTCCCCATAATGCATTTGGTGCTCTCCATCCCTGCTGGGTGCAGCTACCAGTTCCAGAGAAACAGTCAGAATCCTGGGCTCTCTCTTACTGATACGGATCATTCTTTATGGCTCAGAAACAGATTTCTCACTTGTTATCTTGTCTGAGCCTCTCAGCCACCTTGTAAAATAGAAAAGATGGGTACAAAACAGAAGCTTAGAGGGGTGGAGTAACTTCCCACCCCACCCACTCTATAGGTAGAGATGAGATACAAACCCATGTCTGTCCTCCTCCTGTCACACCACTGAGCATCTCCTGCCACTGTATCAAGTGCCATCGCTCCAAGCCCCGGGGTCGCTTAGCAGAGGCAGCTTGCTGCTTCTGGGAGAACATGTCTTATTTGTGTTGGAGCTCTGATTTATCAGTCAGAGCGGCAGCTTTTTAATCTTTTCTGTGCAAGCAAATGGCTGTGTAGGCTCGTTCGTGAGTAATGGACCTTGTGGATCCTTGGCTGTCGTTACGGTCCCACAGCCTGGCTCATCTCTACGCTCAGTGCTGTATTTGTCCGTACCTGAGCTCCGCTGCGTGGGTCTGCACCTGTTCCTTGCAGTTTCCCCCTGCAATTATCCTAAAGAAGGGACCTTTCTTGCCTGACTGGAAGCTCCCAAGAACAAACATGAATTTAGCCATGAGGAAGAAATTCTTGGGGGTGATTCCTGCTTTTGACCAGAAGCCAGGCGATCTGATTCCAGTCTAGTGTCCTATTCTTCCAAGACTCAATTTTCCCATTTGTAAAATGAATACATTTGATTAGATAAATCAAAGGTCCTTCTGCAGGGTGGTTTTCAGTGGTTTGTGCATCTCATGTCAGATTGGAACCTCCCTGGGGCTAAAGATACCTTGGCTCCTACTGCCCTTAGCTTTCTCTCAATCAGCCCAAGGCATGGAAAGGCCTCTGGGTGCACCGTGTGTGTGCCAAGCAGGGGGCCACCATCTGGGGAGGGGTGGAAGAAGGAGAAAATAGATGGCCCCTGGAGTGCTGTTAGCCACTCCCTGAGGAGACAACAGGATGCCCACAGGGCTGAGGATTCCCACTCAGACCCTACACATCTCTCCACTGAAGAATACAAAACCTCCAGCATGCCTCCTTGCTTTCAGGGTCTTCCCTCACTAATTCATCTCTAATATGGCTGCAGATTTACAAAGATCCAGATCTGAGCAGATGATTCTCCTGCTTTAGTGCAGGCATCTGCTTCTCTTCCCTGGCTCCCCGAGTCTCTCTAGTGGGCATCTGTGCTCACTGGCAAGGTGTGGAGCCCTTCTGTCTCTGGCCTTTCCCTCCTGGCAGGATTCCGATGGGGATCTGGCCTCTTTGGCAACCTGGACTCTGGACATGGTAACCCGCCCCTTTCTACCCCTGTCTCCAACCCCTTCCCCAGCAATCTCTAACCCAGTAATCTCGAAGACTTTCTTGACTAGTTCAGTACAACCTGATGGCAGCGCTTTCAGTGATCTCACATGTGAGCCTTACCAGCAGAGATTCCAGAATCTTCCTCTAAGGCTTCTCACCTCCCACTACTCAGTGGCACACACACGACTGCCTAAGAACCTGAGGACTTACTCACTTCGAAGGGATTAGTGTGTGGGGGAAGGCTAAGTATAGGAAAGAAGGGAGCCACGTGAGGTAAACTGGGGCGCGTTTCCTGGAGAAAAAGAATCTTTCTGTGAGTGGTACTGGGAATTGAGCTAAAGGGCTTCTCACTGAACTATATCCCCAAGCCCCGTTTTAAAGAAATCTTTTTATTTTTATTTATTTTTCATACCAGGAATCAAACTGAGGACCTCGAGCTTTCCAGGCAGGGACTGTGTCACTGAGCTATATCTCCCCCACCCCCATCTCTATTTTAAAACAAAGTCTCACTGAGTTGCATAGGATGGGCTTAAATTTGTGATCCTCCTGCCTCAGGCTCCTGGAGTGCTGGGATTACAGACCACTCTACCACACCTGGCTGAAAAAAAAAAAAAGATTTTCCCCTGCAATTTAGATTCATAGGAGAACTGAGCAGGTAGCTGGCATTAGCTGTGGAATGGGAGGACCCCATAGCTAGGAAGAAGCAAAAAGCAGCTTCCCTGGCTCAGAACCCAGGGAATGTAGAGATAAGGCCCCATCTGTGTCAGCTCAGCGTTCAAGAGGTGGGGAACTCATTCAGTATGCATAACGTTCCAAAGTGATGAAGTCCCAGGAGCCTTAAACATGTTTATGCCTTTGACAAGTAATTCTGCTTGGGAAAATTTATACTGAGGAAATAATTCAACAGAACACCAAAAGATCTCTAAACAATGGTGTTCGCAGAGGCATTCTTCACAGGAGGGAACATTTGGAAGCAATCTGAAGTTTAACAGCAGGAGGTAGTTAAAGAAAACATGAAATAACCATGCCATGAGGTATTCTGAAGCCATTAAAAACTGATACTTAAGATATATATATATATATATATATATATATATATATATATATGTATTTGGTGGTTTCAAGGTCTCACTACACAGCTTAGACTCATGATGATGCTACTGTAGCTTTCAGCCTCCCAGTACTGGCATTACAGGTGTGTGCCACCATGCCCGGACTCTGGCCAACTCAACCTGCCCCAGGGGCAGGGCTGGTGAGATATGTGATGCCTGGGATCGAACTGTGGTTCCTGTGCTTGCCTAAACTTGCCTAAGTAGCTGCTTTATAAAGTCTGCTGAGCTAACTCACTGGCTTCAAGCTTTGTATTATTATAAAATAATTCAGCTGCTGGGTGTGGTGGCACACAAGAATCAACCCAGCACTCTGGGAGGCTGAGGCAGGAGGATCACAAATTGTAGCCCAGCCTTGGAAATTTAGCAATTAGCAAATCCTTCCCTTGAAATGAAAAATTTAAAAAAAAGCTGGGGAGGTAACTCAGTGTGAAGGCTTTGGTTTGATCCCTAGTAATATAGATAGATAGATAGATAGATAGATAGATAGATAGATAGATAGATAGATAGAGAAACAAAGAAAGAGAAAGAAAGAAGGAAAGAAAGAAAGAAAGAAAGAAAGAGAAAAAGAAAGAAAGAAAGAAAGAAAGAAAGAAAGAAAGAAAGAAAGAAAGAAAGAAAGAAAGAATTGTACCTTGTGGAATCAGCAGTGGTTCTAGCCTCAGCTGCCACTTCCCTGGGTGGGATTGGGGACAAATGTTCTATCTGGGTGGGGCAGGGGCTGCTTCTGGCTTCTCTGGCAGTGCCAACCTCTTCCTGCTCATCCTTCCCATCTCTGCCTCATGTCTTACTCCTTCCTGATGGGGGTTGAGGAGGGAGGAAAAAAATAAGCTGCTTTTGTACATTGTCTCCACGGCTATAACTGGATTTTCCTGCTGTTTCTGGGAGATCAGTAGCACCTGCTGGGCTGTGGGTGGTGAAATGGTCTAGGAGCAGCTTTCCGTCTAGTGCAGACCCAAGCAGAGAGGTGGGGAGTCATCCCCAAGCCCCTTCCACCACTGAGAGGTGACAGCCTGGTCCATGATTCCTCAAAGGCCATCCTAACTGCAGCCTCCTCCCCATCGTTATGTGACTGCAGCCAGCTCTTACGAGAAACCTTTAGCACGAGAAGCCTTAGCTCCATGTCATCCAGTGGGTAGTAAATTTTCACTCATACAGTTGTCATGAGGATTGCAACATATAAAATATACAGGAGTTTCTCCTCATACCTGGTGCTCAAAAGACTACATTCCCCGGGTTGATGCTGAAATGTAGCTTCTTCGGACTGAATTAAAGAGTCTTCTGACTGGAGATCTGGCTGGGCTTACATCCCAGCAGTCTGGCTCTGTTTAGAGCTTCCAGGACCTACAGGATCCCAAGCGATGCTGTGAGGAAGGTTGAAGATGCAGAGGTGGCCAGGCACACAGCGGCCCTCTTGGCCTTCCTGAACCCCAGCTGTCCAGTGCCCTGGTTGGCAGAAGGATCACCTTCTAAGCCAACAGACTCCTCTTGGCCATCGTCTGTGTGCTTGGAGTCATGGTGCTGGTGAGCTTACCACAAAGTGCCTTGCCCGCCTTTCTCCACTGCCCACCCACTCCCCAGTGGGCTTGTCCCCACACTCTGTACTGGTCTGAGAGGTGGGGAAAATCCTCTACTCTTTTGTTTTCATTGTAAGGGACTCAGTCAGGGTACTACTCCCGGTTTCTCACCACAGGCCCTCTGACTTGTCACCTGAGGAGCAAGGGACCTAGTGATTTTTTTTTTTTTTTTTTTTTTTTTTGGTGGAACCAGGGATTGAACTCAGGCCCTTGCGCTTGCCAGAGAAATGCTTGTTCCACTGAGCCATCTCCCCAGCACTAGTGATTTTTGAAGAGAGAGTTGGACATAGAGGTAGCCCCTGGCGGATCCGTGTTGGGCTCTGCACTCTGAGCTGCTCCCTCTACCAGGTGCTGAGCTTAGCATGTGCTTGGTCTCTGGAACAGTCTTGCTGCTTGCAGCCGGAAGTAGATCAAACGATAACTTTCAAAGGAGTTCAAAACATTTTCATGGCTGGAGGTTTAGCTCAGTGGCAGAGAGCTCCCCAGCATGTGAAGGCCCAGATTTAAATGCCCAGTACTGAAAAAAAAAAATTGCTTCCAGTAGAAATATGGAATAAATATGTACCAAAGGTTCTGATTAGCTCTTTAAACCAGCAGTATGTTAAAGCTGGTTCTTTAGAGGACTTGATGAGCAGATTTATGTACTTAACCAGAAAAGAAATGCAGAAATAAGTTCATTAAATTAGATGAAAAACAAGTTAATATCTTACACAGCAATAAAACTGTAGCCTTTCAATTATGTTCTCTACCAAACAGAAATCATTTGCATTTCTACCAGACAAAAACTTACGAATTAGCATGTAATGTTTTTTTTAAATTTTATTTATTTATTTATTTGAGAGAGAGAGAGAGAGAGAGAGAGAGAGAGAGAGAGAGAGAGAGAGAGAGAGAGAGAGGCCAGCTCAGCCCACCAGGGGGCAGGGCTGGCTGGCATGTGGTGCTGGGGGATTGAACCGCGGTCCCTGATGCTT
>NW_004524585.1:12983478-12992203 GCF_000260255.1 Octodon degus | reverse complement strand
CGATAATTCTTAACAGGGATAAATACAGTAGCAGAAGGAGAGAATATTAGCAAGTACATTGAAATATTTTGTAGAAGGAGGGCTTGTAAAATTTCTGAGTCTCTCTCTGTTATGCTTTTCCCATGTGGTTAGAGAAAAGAGGGGTGTTATTTAGTTATTTGCAGAGCCGCTCACGTCCAGCCGGCATGGGTGTCTTTGGGCAGAGACGCCTTTGTGCTGCGGCTCCCTGTGACGGTTGCGTGCACCCCACCTCCCAAGGTCCCCTCTGGTCAGGGCGGGCCCAGATTCCTTCGGCCCTGCTGGTCCAGGCAGCACCATCAATCCGTCTCGCAGACTATGAGCACACAGGAGGAAGCAGACTATTCATCTTCTGCTGTGGATTTGCCGAGACGCCGGTTTAATAAACAAAATAAGTATCTCTGCTCAGCATTTTCTCCCATTATGAATATGTATGAGCTCTTGAAAATTTGGGAAGAAGCAGGTTTCCCGGGACAGCTTCTGAATTGAGAGCCTCCTAGGCAGAGAATGGCAGGGAGCCTGCAAGCTCTGCCCCTCAGGCTGCCATGCCGGGTCCTTCTCCCTGGACCCCTGAGGGGCTCACGAGGAATTAGGATGGGCGAACAGCCACACTCGTGTCATTGGTCAGTGAACACCCGTGAGTGCCTACTTCCTGTCAGCCACCGAGGAAGGGACTGATGCCACAGGAAGGACCACGATGTGCAGGCTCAGTCTTTCACAAGGTCATAGTCTCCTAGGAGAAAAAAAATGTGTAAACAGGAAAATTATAAATACAATATGATAAACACAGCAATAGAAGCATGTGCTTGGTATAAGGGTTTGTTTATAAAACAGATTGGGGTAGGAAAAAACACAAACTGTGTGAGCAGACATGCTTCGTATAAAATTTCAGCTTTACCATTTAATTGAATGTTTTGGACAACCTAATTATAAATTGGGGTCAACCTCTTCCTTACCATTTTTGTGAGCATGGGAAGCAATGTATTTAAAGCACTCAATAGAGTGACCAGCACCTAGTTGGCACTTAATAAATTATGGCTTTTAATGAGAGGCATTGATGTTAAAAAATTTAGCTACAATAATAGCTCACAATAGAATTATGCTTTGTAATGTATAAGGCACTTTTGAATCCATTATCTCAACCCTGGGCATTTTCGGTGCCTTGTTGCTCCTGAGGAAGTTGAGGCTTAGAGAGGTGAGTAACTTTGCCAAGCCACATGGCCAGGGCAGAATTACTGAGAAGGAATCTTTGGGGTGGGGGGTAAGACAGAGCTCTAAGGACCCAGAATCAACTGTCAGGACCTAGGCTGTGGGGATCGGGCAGGAGGAGAGCAGATGTCTGTGCGGTTATGGAAGGTGGCTGAGGTCATGGAGCCCTCTTCGGGAAATCCAGTCAGAGGGTGGATGCAAGAGAGACCCTTCTATTTTTCTTAGAATCTCAGAAGAGAGTTTCAGGCAGGCCAGGACCAGACTAAGCTGGGACATTTAGCTCCTCCGCCTACTTTTGCAGGTCCTGCCCAGTCCCCCGGAGAGAAGAGCTGTCTAGCTGTATCTGGTGGGTGGGGGTGGGGGAGACAGGAATCTAGAGTCAGCATCTTCCCACTGCATGGAAAGAGGGGAACCCCAGGGAATGTGTGGGTGGTGGCAGCTTTTCAGGGACCAAGCAGGCAGACTCAGTCTCCAACACATTCCAAGGCTGGAAAGAAGTGAGAAACATCAGGGACTGGGGGAGGGGGAGGCAGAAGAGGGGTCCTGCAGCTCCACAGCCTCTGGATACCTTGGTGTGGAGCCAGACCAGGAGGGCACTGCCGCCCCAAGCGTTCCATCCAAATGCACCTACCGAATCCTTGCACAATGGGGCTCAGGCTGCGATGCTGGGATGGAAGACCTCTGCGGCTGCTCAGGAGGCAAGCTGGGCCTGGTGAGGGTGTGCTTGTTGAGTGACAGAGACAGTTCAAGCACCTAGGCCCAGAAAAGGGAGGAGCAGCCTGTGGCGTTCGGGCTGGGCTGCACTCTCAGGTCTGCTTAAGCCTGCCTTGCTACAAATGCAGCATGTATCGTCCTAGCCTAACATCCGTGTGTAGACACTGCCTGTCTGCCTGCCACATCTGCAGCCCCCAAACAGAGGAGAAGGCAGCGGCTGTAACCTCAGTCACAGCTTCTCAAGCTGCAGGGTTCATTTGTAAAAGGGGGCAAATAATTGGAGCCCTAACCACTTCGTGCTATTTACTGACCAGGAACTGCCTAAGGTAATAGGTATAAAAGAGCATGGAGGGCCAGGGATACAGCTTAGTGATACAACATCTGCCTGAGTTCGATTTCCAGTACCTATGAAAACCCTGCAAAAATAAATAAATAAAAGAGCACTGAAGAATGTAATAAGCTCTAAAGGGCTAGCAGAAAATTTTGTGTGTTAATTTAAATTTTTTTTCTTTTTTTGTATTTTTTAGAGAAGGGTGTACAGGGTGTTCAGGATCTCACTACTAGAGTGGACTCATAGTGATCTGCCTCTTTATGGTCTCCCAAGAATTGGGATTATAGACGCATGCCACTATGCCCAGTCTCAATCATCGTCTCAGGGAACCTGGGGGTAGGGCCTGAATGGTGGGGGCAGGGCCTGAACGGCAGGCCCAGGGATTGAACCCTCGGTCCCTGAGCCTGCTTGCAGGCACTTTAATATTTTAAAATTTTCTAGGGCCGGGGAAATAGCTCAGTAGAATAAGTGCTTGCCTGGCAAGCACAAGTTCAATCCCCGGTACCGAAAAAAAAAAAATAATAATAATTTCTATCTGATCCAATAGTGTGCCTTATGCCACCAACTGCTGCTTTGACACTCTTGGATGCTGGTGGTCCAGCTTTATTTCCCCACCTAGACTCCTCGGCAGGTGAGCTGAGCGCTGGCTGACTGACATGGGGGGCAGGAAGTGAGCTCCCGGCAGGCTCCAATTTTCCCTGCAGGGTATAGTCCTTGCCATTCAGCCTGTTCAGAGGTTAGGGAAGGGGGCGGGGGGGCGCAGAGGCAAGCGGCCAGGGTCTATGCCAAGAGACAGAGACATTAGAATACAGTGGGGTGTGCATTTGCAGCCACAGGAAGCCTGGACTTAGGCTAGACTCTAGGCAGGATAAAGCAGCCAGAAGGCCTCAGGAATAAAAAGGTGTGAGAGGGACCATGATGTTCTGGGATTTCTCTTTCTTCTGGAGTATATAAGTTTCAGACAGCACCCTAGATGCCTTATTCATTCCTAGATACTTCGTTTTGTGTTTCTGAAAACTTAGGGCTGTTTGGATGAAGGTGGGTATATGTGTGGTTTGTGTGTGTGGTAGGTGAGAGGAGAGCGATACATGTGTAGAAATGTGGGTATGGAATGTGAGGGGTGTGAGCAGTGTGAATACGGCATGTAGTGTGCGATGCGTGTCTGCTGTGTACGTATGTGCTTTTATGTGTGTAGTATGTGTGCTATGAATGTGATGTGTGCTGTGAATGTGGTGTGTGTGGGGTATGAGTGATGCATGCATGTGACGTGTATATGATATTAGTGTGGTGTGGTGTGAGTGGGGCAAGCCTGTTATGTGTGTACACCTACAGTGTACATAGCACTTTCTCAGAGGGTCCAAAGGCTGCTCCCCTCAGAGGCCAGGAGAAGAGACCAGGGAGTCCCTTGCTAGTGGCCTGAGTCTCCCCACGTTCTCAGGGTGGAAGGCTTCTAGAGTGGGAGAAGGTGCAGCTGGGGCCAGGACTCAGACAGATTGCCCTGCGTCTCTTCCAAGGCACTCAGTATCCATTGCCAGCCCCTCCATAATCTCTCCCAGAAAGCCTCCACGGACTCGAGGGCTGAGTGTGGTATCCAGATTGCAAATCAATGCAGGCTGAATTAAATATTGATTCTCCCCCTTCCCTTTCAAGGAAGTTTCTTCGGAGTAATTGGTGTGCTAGTTTTGCTTTTGGCTTTTAAATTTTTCATCCTGATCCTTAAATACCCTATTGCTGAAAGACTACCCCAGGAGGCCAAGCGTCACTGCCATCCTCCTGCGCCTCCTCCTGCTCTGCCCTGGAAACTTTCCCCTTCAAGGATGAAATGTCTGCAAGTGGGAGAAGTGGCTCATAAAGGCAGACTGTCTGCCTTCAGCCCACGAGGCTGGCTAGGCAAAGGGCAAGTGCCCTGCCTCCGGAGGCCTTAGGGCTTGGACAGTTTGTCCTCGAAGGAGGGGAGACACCACCCAGGCCATGGGAGGAACATCCCCCTGGGATGGGGCTCACAAGGCAGGCTGGGCTTCTTTGGACCCAGCTAGGCTACTTTCTGCACTTTCCTCCAGGAAGTCTTCCTTGATCTGCCCCCTACCCTCAACCAAGGCCTCTAAGTGTGCTGGGGCCAGAGGAAGATACTTAAGAGGAACAGAACCTCCTAAAGACTGTGGCATGTTCTTCAACTATTCCCACAGTCAAGCAACGTAAAATTCAACATGGGAGCAAGAGTAAGGAACACTAAGAACATTTTAATTTTTCCGTCATGATAACCAAAACATGGAGGAAGTCATAGTAATCTTTGTGGTTCTGCTTGCTTGTCTGGGTTCCTGGCAGTGTTTGTAGTGCTGGATATGGTGGGATGGTGGTTGTTTTGGGGGAAGGTGTCTCCACCTTGTCCTGTTGGCTTCTTCAGCCTCCCGAGAGCCACCAGCCCAGGCTCCAAGAAGCATGTCGGACCCACTGGCTTTCTTGTCCTGTGCCTCTGGAACTTCTGATCAGCCATGGGCTCTCAGCAGGAAAGAAAACAGCAGGTCTGTGTTCCCAGAGGACCAGTCTGGAGGGGAGGCTGTTCCGGGATGAGCTTGTTAGCAGAGAAATTTAATTACTGCCCTCTCAGTATGCTGAAAGCTCTGTCTCCTCATAGCTTCCCTCCTGAGCATCCCAGCATTCTTTCTGCACCAGCTGTGGCCCTCAAGGTGAAGGTATAGAATGGAAAACTATGGGCTGGGCCCAGAGACTTCAGAGTCCTCTGGAGCATCGGTCCGGGGCTCCAACCTTGCTTGTGCCTCACACACTGCCGCAGGCACCACTGTTGGAAATTCCTCCATCTATACCAATAGTGACGAACCTCTGGCAGGAGTGCTGCAGCAGTGTTTGTATCATTGATATCTCTAAAATCATTGAACCTTCTAAAAGATTTGCTATCACTGGTCTAGACTCTGGGTGGGCCAGGTCTGGGTCAGAATGGGGCAGAATGTGTTCATTCATTAAACACTCATTGAGACCTATTGTGTGCCGGGATGGGAGGTGGTGGGATGTGTAGAGAAGTACAGAGATAAAAACAGCCTGTGAGCTTCCAGACACCTGCTGGGCAACCCACATAAACTACTGCAGTACAACCACTGAGAAGTGCTGATGGGTGAGCCCAGGAGGACGTAAGAGGGACACCTAGACCTGGTGGGGGCGATGCAGAGGGTCAGGGCAGATTTGGAGCTGGTCCTTATGAGATGAGCTGGCGAGCCAAGCCAAAAAGAGGGGGCGGATAGGGCAGGGTGTTCCCAGAAGAGGAGACAGCACTGGAGAAAAGGGAGGGAACGTCTTAGGGGACCGTGAGCTGTCTTCCAGGAAGTGTCTGGTGCCACTCGAGCTGACAGGCGGGCAGGCTACCCAGCATGCATCCGGGTTGTGGTGACGGTGGGAAGTCTACAGCATCGACCAAATGGGGCTAGCTTTGCGATAGTGGTGAGGGAAAGGAACATGTGAGACGCAGTCCGGATGGGCTAACTGTCTAGCTGACTATGCGCGTTTACTGAACTAACAGTCATTTTTTTATTTATTTTTTTAAATAAAGAACATGCTTTAATTTGTTTCATCTCCTTTTTTCTTTTTTCTTTCTTTCTTTCATTTTTTGTGGAACTGGGGATTGAACTCAGGCCCTTGTGCTTACCAGGCAAGCATTTATTCTACTGAGCTATCTCACTGGCCCCTCATCTCCTTTTTTTTTTTAAAAATAGATTGCAAATTGAAAATAAATTATTGGGCTGGGGAGATGGCTCAGTAGAATAAGCACTTGCCTGGCAAGCACAAGGGCCTTAATTCAAGCCCCAATTCCACACACACACACACAAAATTTACGAACAAAAGTGAATATAACAATAAAAATTGTCCAAAATAAAAATGAAGAAACAATTTACAGATCAGTCATAATAGTTCACTGTGTCAAAACCAAGAAACTTATGTTCATATAATTAGAATTCTCAAAGTAGAAAGGAGTAGGCAATAAATAAAGATTTAAAATTTCTGAAAAAAAATATTTCTGCTGGAGGGTTAACAACCTAATTTTGCAGACCAAAATTAGAGAAAAAGGAGGGCCGCAAAAAAAGCCAACATTTTGGCCCTAGCCTTCCAAGGTCAACTAAGACTCAGGACATATGAGAACTTGTACTGTAATGTCATATAACTTGGTAGTGTCCCAAATTTTCTGATCAAGGAGATTATGGGGCCAAAGAGGAGAGTGATTGATGATGTAGAGTGGGCCTAAGGAGAATCACATGGAGAGAAAACATTCTCTCAGGCTTTCACAGACAGCACATTGGGTAAGCAATGGCCGTGACTCATCCACATGGCTGACACTGACAAAGGTTCTACAATCTGAGGTACAGGATCTCAGGATAAATCCTGAGGGGATTTCACTGACCTTATCAGCTCCAAAAGCTACAACTCTTGTTGCATAGGTCCTGCTTTACCTTGGTCTTAACCATCCAGCAGAAAAGTATAAAAATGAAATATAAGAAGTAAAGCCATGGTGTTATGTTGAGCTGTAGGGGACTCAGGTCAACAATTTCTGACATTGCCAGTGAAGTGGAAGACCCAATACTATTATGGACTATTGGACTCTTTTAGAATATTTTGCTGAGTTAACACACCTATAATATTCAAATAATGGAACTTAACAAAAAAAGGGGATACAGATGAATGTCCATTTTGTATCGGTGTATTCAAAATGGTTAGGATAGATATATAGTTGCATTCTCTTAATGAACAGGATTTGTTCTAATAGTGTTTGTAAATAGGATATCATGTCTGCATCTCGTACAACAATTAGCCACTCGGAAGAATGTATGTAATGTGTTAATTATTGAAACTGTCCCACTAATTTGGTTTGAAACTGTCTCATTGCTATTTGTTTCTCAATAAAATTGCGGAAAAAAAAGAAAAAAATATATATATATATACTGTCAGAATCCTGTAAAGTAACTAACAATTTCTACTTATACTGGCCATTTATGAGATTTCTAGCTGTTCTATATCCTAATCCTGGATATCTGCACTGTAGCTAATTTTGTAGTTATATAATATTACCTGTGATTTTAACTTCAATTTCCTTATGACTAATAAAATAAAGAACTTTCATGTGAAATGAAAAAAAAATTCTGCATTTAGTTCAACTTATAATACCGCATTTCCAAGAAAAATGAACCTTTTTGTACAAGAAATTTAAATAAAATCATACCAAGATACACAAAAATGAAATTGTCCAAAAGTTATTGTAAAGAAAAACATCATTAAAGCATATACATAAAAAATATTAGCTATGGAAGAACAAAATTAAATAGCATCTTATTCCACATTAGAAAGAAAAAAAAGGACTAAGTGTGTAAGAAACTAGACTAATTAAAGGACTGGAAAAAAGATCTGTCCTCTTTGAATTTTATACTCAGCAAACACAACTTTGAAAACTAAAAGTAAGATTTTCTAGTTATACAAACTTGAAATATTTTAATACCTGCAGAAGTAGCATATAGGAAATAACAAAGAACATAATTCAAAAGGCAAGTGAAGTTGCAGTACGCTCCTGGATGAATAATAAAGGGCTCTCAATATGATAGTTATACAGGACTATATAAAATATATTAGATGAACCCTTATTTAAAGGTCATTGAAGATTTCTATGAAACAGTACCGATCTTATGTTGGGTTATACACGCATTTTTTTTTCGTGTGTGTGTGTGTGTGTGTGTGTGTGTATGTGTGTGTATAAAAGACAGGGAAGAAGTAATATAAAGTCAACAGAAAATGGAAATATACTTTTTAAAGTTTCTACTAGGAGAAGATATCATACAATGTCTTTTAAATAAATTGTAAGTCAAAGATATAGTATAAATCTTAGAACAAAAATTAAGATTAAGCAATATTCAGAAAATTAAATACTAGCTAATTAAAAATTAAATGTTTCAAAACAATGAACTAAGAAAAAATTTTCATGATAGCAAAGTACTAAGAGTAAAACATAAGATAAATACTGGAATGGCAAATAAATGACCATCACTTCTAACAGTTGGAGGATAGGATATTGCACAGAGTTCTAGTGTGTTGTGGACATGCATAATGATCATGACAGTTACTGGTGGCTAGGCGTCACTTGTGGAACAGAGCTACAGCTATTTCTTTGAAATCCACCCTGTAGACTCAGATGGAATCATGACCCATAGGGTGGAAGAGAAGTCCATTTGTAGAGTGTGCTGATGGAAATATTTTGCTGCTGAACACAAAAGAATAACTGTAAGACTGCTATTATATACCTCTAATTCTCCTGTGTTTGTTTGCCCTATTTGGTGGGTTCTTTCCATTCTCATTCATGGTGATCAATTTGCTCCCTCTCTAGAACATCATTTAGTAGTCTGTGTAGGCTTGGCTTTGTCATCATGAAATTCTTTAGTTGTTCTTTGTCATGGAAGTATT
>NW_004524585.1:12958990-12981123 GCF_000260255.1 Octodon degus | reverse complement strand
ATGGCCTTCTTGGAGAAGCGCCAGCGCCAGAAATAGCCCCGGCTCGGAGTCCCAATTAGAGGAGCGCAGCCCCGGCTCAGGGGAGCTTAAAAAGAGCGACCCAGGGGTAGGGGGGACGGGCCCGCCCCTCAAATGGTTTTGCCAGCTTGTGACTGAGGTTTTAATTTTCTGTATATCACTTTGAATCTGTTTCATACATTCTATTTCTTTCCTATATTACTTATTCAGAGGTTTCATCATTTTTATATTTGCAGAACTGGGGATTGAACTCAGGCCCTTGCGCGTGCCAGGGAAGCGCTTATTTCACTGAGCCATCTCCCCGGCTCCTATCAGTGTATTCTTTAGAAACACTTAGTACTTCTTTGATTAGAGTTACTACTACATTTTTTAGTTCAGAAATTATTTCTGATCTGATTTCTCCTACACCTTTCTGCAGTTGTTTCTTTACTTCCAATGCTGTTATTTCAGAGATTTCAGGTGTGTGATTTCGTTTCCTCTATGCTAGTGTCTTCTGCATTTGTACTGGGTGGACTCGGGGCCTGAGACTGCATTTTGTTCCTTCTCTTTGTCATTTTGTATAGCACTGTCTTCTGACCTTTCGTGTAGAGCTTAGATAGAGTTATTACCTTAGCACCAGGTCTGGATCTACGAAGTTCAGATTCCTCCAGGTGGGTGTTGCTTGGATCTGGCTGGGGTCTGGCTGCTGTGTTCTAATTCTTCCTGCTGTAGCCATTGGAGTTGAACCCTTTGTGTCACTCTGGAAAGATGTTCTGCTCCTGAATCAGCTGGGTGGGTCTTGCCTCTAGCCTCTTTGCAGGGAATTCTGCTGAAGGGTTCCACGCCAGGCCTGCACTCTGGGTCTATTCAGGATCCGGCGGTCCTGGGTACTCACACACCGGGCCTGCGCTCCTGGTCTATTCAGAATCACCAGGCCTGGATGGTCTCACTCACACACCAGGCCTGCGCTCTGGGTCTATTCAGGATCAATCATTTTGTTTTATTTTGTTTTTAAACTTTGGTGGTTTTTTTTTTTTTTTTTTGGTGACAGAGTCTCTCTGTGTAGTTCAGATGGACCTTGAACTTATTATGTAGCCTTGAACTCCCTATGATTTCCCTACCTCTGCCTCCATAGTGCTGGGATCACAGACGTGTACCACTCTGCCTGGCTCCAGCCATCTTTTAATCTTAGTTGATCCTTTATTCGATAAGTTGTATGACCTTGCAAAAATTATTGTTAGCTGTCATTCTTGGTTTCCTCATCTGTAAAATGTGTTTTGTAGAAATTCATTCAACTGTCAAGTAAGTGGAGGGAATGACTGACCTTGCCTCTCTGCTCCTAAAGCAGGGCCTGCTGTACCTTCTGTCCTTTGCCACCTCTCCTTCTCAGCTTAGGGCCCAGCCTGAAAACACAGCAGCTTGTTTTCTTTCAGCTCCAGAGGCATTCTGCTTTGTACTCACCTTCTGAAAATAGACCTGACTCCGGCTTCAGCACTGTTTCCACTAAACCTGTTGCCACAACGCATTTTTAGTCTAACAACGACATACAGATTTTTGCCAGATTAGCAATACATTATTATTTTAAAAAATCCAGTGATGATAAGAATAAGGAGAAATGGCCTTGTTTATCGCATTGTTAATATAATATTTTAGATGTAGTGTATAAACTGCTAAAATCCCACAGTAGAGTAGCTGACAACATCAAAAACCTAAAAATAAATTCAAGTTATTTTGTTTTCTTAGTAAACTCTGTGTGTGTGTGTGTGTGTGTGTGTGTGTGTGTGTGTGTAATCAAACCCAGGGCATTGCACACGCCAGCTAAGTGCTCTACCACTGAACTAAATCCTGAGCCCCGAGAATGTTGATTCTGATGATCTGTCCTGAAGGAATCATTCCGTGTACACAAAAAGCTTGTAGCACAGGTACATTTGTGGCTGCACTCCAGAGAAGAAGGAAAGACTAGAAACAATCTGTATAATTATTCCTAAGGTAATAGTTAACTGAATTATGATAAAATCAATTCCTCAAACTTATGAGGTAGTTGGAATAGTCAAATTTGTAGGGACAGAAAGCAGAATGGGAGGGAAGGGAGTTATTGCTTAATGGGTACAGAGCTTCAGTTTTGTAAGATAAAAAGAATTCTGAAGATAAGTAGCGGCAATGGTTGCAGGATGTAACTGTACTTAATGCCACAGAACTGTGCGCCTAAAGGTGGTTAAAATGGGCTGGGGAAAGTGGTACATAACTGTATTCTCAGCTACTAGGCTGAGGCGGAAGGATCACAAGTTCAAAGCCAGCCTGGGCAATTTGCTGAACCTTTCTCAAAATAAAAAATAAAAAGGATCAGGGATGTTGCTCAGTGGTACAGTGCTTATGGGTTTGATCCTTAGTACTGCTTTTTTTTCTTAGTACTGCTTTTAAAAAAAGACTGAGATAGTATGTTTTACAAAATTAAAAAAATATGCACTGGGCCAGGCGTGTATCCCGATGGTAGCATGCCTAGCAATCCCTGAGGCCCAAGGGTCCATCCCCATACTATGAAAAGATGAAAAGGAGTATTGGAGACGAGTAAAAAGACGTTAAAGATTCCTTTTGCTAAAAGCCAATTTGCTTCAGTAGAGCTTGTCTGGGGTCTGGTATATGAGGTAATGAATGAGAACTAGCAGAATGTGTAATCACTCATTTATTCATTCCTATCATGAAACAAATATATACACGCAGCACCATGCTGGGCTTAGGACGCAGTGGAACAAACAACAGACCCTGGTCCCTGACCTGTGCTCCTCAATTTCAGTCTGCACTGGGGGTTGGCAGTTCTAGGGGAACTCATTAAACTGTCTGAGACAACACAGACTGATGACTCATGTATCCTGATTTTGCCGATTATGGTTGGCTTTCTCCAACCGAGAGGCAGCTGGGCCCCAGGTGGATGACATGGGCATAACCATTTCTGATGAACCCTCCCTGGATTTGTCCCCAGGCCCAAGAACATTCCATCCTTAGGAGGTGGCAGCTGAGGAAACCAGCTCACTTATATTTGGACCTTTGGAAGCAGGTGAGACACATGGACGATCAGCCACAGACATCACCACAGAAGGACCTTTCTGGTTGGTGTGCTAGGGCCACAGCCACAGGAGCAGAGGGCTCCACATTCTGTACTTGGTGAAAGCTGAGAAGGGAGGACGTGCTTCCTCACAAGCCTGGGCCACTCCTGGTTGGCCACGCTTGCAAGGAAAATGTTACAAAGCATCCTCAGACTCCAGGATGAGGCTGCAATACAAGAAGGGTAATGGTAGGTGAGTGCTGAATGTCACACTCGGGAGGCACAGCATGCCAAGTGGGACCAGACAGTCGGCCCTGTGTGTTGAGTATCTACTATTTTCCAGGCAGGGCAGGAAAGGTGCTAAGTATACAGGCAGTAAAGCCTAGTTCATTCAGACTGCAGTTTCACCTAGTTCAAGTCTGGGATCTGCTGCTCAGGGCGTAGTCATCTCAGGTGAATGATTTATAACCTTGTGCCTCCACTTCTTATCTGTAAAACAGAGTAATAATGACACTTAGCTTGTGGGCTGCCAAGATATTTGAATGAGTTTAGAACTGCAAGACACATGGCTTGAAGACAGGACCTCACGCCTTGCGTCTGCAGTGGTCCTCCTGCAGCCTTCTGAGGGACTGGGGCCACGGGTGTGCAGACACTGCACCAGACCTCTGAGACACTCTTGACACCTAAATGCCAAGCCCTGGATGGTTGCCCTCCTTTTGTCCTGAGCAGGGAGCGCTCCTCCTCCACTAACATTCCTTTCGTCTCTTCCCACCCTGGCAGGGGATTTTATCCATAGTGGTGCAAAAAAGGAGCTGCAGAGGCTGGAACAGGGTGAAGCCAGGCAGCCTGCTTTGGCTGGCAGCCCTGGCTCCTCCTGAGGGCCTCTGGGAGAGGACACACCAGGGGCAGGTGGGTGCAGATGACGACGGAGGCAGATTAATATAATCACTACCTTACCAGCTCCGCTAACCCTCCACTCTTCCCTTTAATGGCGATTATGATACTTATTAGAGGCTCAGCTGCCGATGGTTATTGATTCTCCTTGCTGCAGCATTTTAATCAGGATTTGAAGCTATTGTTGGTAACACAAGCCTCCCAGGGCCCCAGGACAGGTGCAGAGCGGGGACATCAGGACCTTTTCAGCCAGGCAGGCGAGGCCCCTCAGGGTTCTTGATTCCTACAGAGCACTTAACACAGATGCGTCCTGGGTCTGTCTAGTGGCAGGGCAGTGGGGGAAAAGGGAGCAGTGCCTTGCAGGGCTTCCCTCTGCAGAGGTCAATGGCAGCTGTGTCCAGGGAGCGTGGCTGGGGACACCACCTGCCCCTGATCAGGGCAGATTCTGCTCCCTGTGAACCTCCGCAGTGGCCCAGTGTCTTCCGCACACACCCCTGCCAGCTGCTGCTGAGGCATGCCCTGGGTACGTTTGGGTCTCCGTGGATCCGGGGGATAAATGAGGAGGGGCAGTCAGAAGTAGCCTGGTTGGGTTGGGACCATGACGACTTGCCATTTCTCGGAAGCTTGGGGTGCACTCACATCTGATGCACATGCTGTGCCTGGCAGGCGTTGTTCTAGGAGCTTTGCCTGCATAACTCCTTTAGTTCCCATGTCAGCCTCACAATGGCACGTGATTAAGCCATTAAAAATGGGAACTTAGGGAATCAAAGTGACGTACCCAGTGAGAACCCTGGGTTACTCAGCTAGGGTACAGGTGCAGCGGGGTTGGAACCAGGTCTTACACTAGGTAGGTTAGAAAAGCCCCATTTTATAGATCACTAGTGGCGAATCTTCCAAAATTGTGTGGGTGTCAGGCCTGCACCCCACAGCTCTGTTCTAGAGGCTTGGGGGACCCAGAGTGAGCATTAGCCTGTCACAAATGTGAGCCCAGAAGCACTGGGCCTGTGAGTGGGGGAGGCCCCTGCCCAGCCTCTGGAGTAGGGCACTGGACCTACAGTGGGGGAAAGCCCTGCAGCTCCAGCTTTAGTCCTGCCATACCCTCCAGGTTCCTGCCCCCACTGGTGTGCCTGGGACACTGGGCTGGCTGCTGTCTGGTACCTCTGCTATCCCGAATGTTGTGGTATCTCCTGTTTGAGCTCCTGCCAGTCATGGCCATATGCAGCCCCTGAAGCAAGTGCAGAGGGGGAGAATGGCCAATAAAAGTCAAGTGAAAATCCAATAAATCAAAAATATTAAACATTAAGAAAATGGATTTCATGCAGCCACAAATAAACGGATGTGTAATGTGAATATTTTTTAGTTCTACTGAAAATACGAAGTAGTTTTCAAACTGCATTAGTTTGAAAAGGACCCTGTAGTTGAAACCGATGAATTCTGGGTTCAGCTGGAGTCCCCACCTGCCTGCTCATGTCAGAGGGGCTAGGATGGGGGACACCTATTACTGGCATCTGGACTGAGAAAAGCCTTAGATATCCAGTGGCCAGTGTTCCAATGCTCTCTAGACACCAGCCCCTTCATTCCAGAGAGAAGACTGGATGGGCCAAGCAGACACCCGTGCCCTCCGCACTGGTACGCCAGCACGCGCCAGAGGGGCACCTTTCTTCCTGGGGTGTTCCGAGCCTTGATGTGCCCCAGTCTGCCTGTGTGCCCTCTCCTCCCTCTTCTCCTGTCTCCTCTGAGGCACATAAGGGCCTGCTGCAGTGGTGGGCCACACTGTTACCTCAGAGCTCCTGCTGGCGGACAGCCCGGGGCCTCCACGAGAATCCTTCACATCATCCTGCTCCTGGGAGGCACAGCTGCAGCCTAGGCCTCATCTTCCTGCAGGATCTCTGGCCTCACAGCCAGGCCTGTTTAAAAACACTGAGCCCTTTTCCCTGTATCCTCTCTTCCCAAAGCACCAGCTCCTAGGAGACAGCAGCAGAGGCACCTGCCACCCAAGGGGACTCCTGTCCCCGCAGGCACTTCTGCTCCTTCTCCCCACCCTGAACAGTTGGCCAAATCACACCCTACTTTTACCCACAGATCCCCTCCTTACCCTCTCTGCCTGTACCCAGGGCAGATGCCCAACTGTGCTCCTGGTGAGGGTGGATAGGCCCTAGGAGGGAGCAGATCGGTGAGGCAGGACTGGGACGCTGCGGCTGAGCTGTACATCACACTGCAGAGCACGCCAGCTTCCCGAGCCTCCGCCATGCCTCCCTTATCTGGACCAAGGAGGTGGCCTGTGGATTGAGGTGTGATCAGATAAGATGGTGAGTGTGCGGTGCTAGCCTACAGCTGGCACATGGCACGCTGCCCCAGGTCCCGCCTCCCCGTTCCCTTTCCTTTCCAGGACATGCCTCCGAGTCTGTCGCATGGAGAGGCCTGATGCTAGCAGGGGCTGCAGGGCTGCTACGGTGTCAGGGAGGTCTCAGGCTTCAGTCCTCAACTCCCACCTGGAACGAGTGACGTATCTGGATCCGTGCGGCTCCTGCAGCTCCAATCTGCCCAGAGACTCGGCGATGAGTCACAGCAAGCTGATACCACAGACATGAAAGGAGCCAGTGTTGCGATCCCGGTTGTGATAATGAGCACTGAGTGAAACTTGGAACCGCTTCAGAGGCTGGCTGCCTTTGTCCAGCCCTTGCCCACTAGGATTCCAATAAAGGGACCTTTGTCCACGGCGCCTCCCCACGCACCTGCACCCCTGCGCCCATGTGGTGGCACTGAGGTAGAGTGGAGGTCTCCTGGGAAGGTAGCCATTCGGGGGGAGGAGGCTGACTCCACGATGGGTCTAAGACTCGCCCTCTAGGAATTGTTCTGCAGCTTGGTCACCCAGAAGAGTACCGAGAGGGATGGCCAGGGCATGCAGTGCTTCTCTCCCAGCACAACAATGGCCTCTGCTTGTTGGGTTCTAAATGCCAAGTGATGGTGAGCATCATATGTGCACCTGTTATTTAACTCAATGCTTGGAACAGCCCGGAGAGGGAGTGATATCCCCTTTTTACAAAATAACTTGTCTAGACTAAGGCAAGACTAAGATTCAAACCCCAGTTTACTTTTGCCAGTTAACCCAACCACATCGCAGTAGGGCTGTGGCCTGAGACAGCTTTTCTCCCAGGTTCTGATGACTGGTGGAGATAGCAGGTGCAAGGTGGCTATTAGTTGGGTTCTTCAGAAAGTGGAGATTACACATGACCAGGAAGGGTGAAGGGAAACCAGCAAGGGTGGTATCCACACAAGGGAGCAGATCAGAGCAGGTGTAGGACGTGGATCCTGAGACCAGAGAGAACTGAAGCTGGAGGACGGCTCACATCCCCACAAAGTCATGGCCTGCTGGGCTGGAGCAGGAGGTGCAGTAAACTCCAGCATGGTTTGGAGTGTGAAGAAGTGAGAAGCCTCCACAGGCTTTGTGCCATGCAGTTGAGACTCTTGAGTGGACCTGAGGTCAGGGGAGTAGATCTGGGGGCTTGTGGTCCAGGCCTACGACATGGAGCAGGAAGGGTGGGGCGGCATGGTGAGCCACACAGCTTGAGAGACAAGTGGAACGGGCTCCATGCAGGCTGCCTCTGGAGCTCACCAAGGAACAGATGCTACTGTGCTGAAGGAGATGTGGGGAAAGCAGACGGTTCTGCCTGTGTCCACGACAGCTGCTTCCCTCTGGTTTTAAGTCTCTTAACCTCTCCTTAGCCTTCCTTTTCTTTGGTGGTACTGGAGATCAAACTCAGGACCTTTGATTATCAGGCAGGCACTCAAGTCGCTGAGCTACCTCCTCGGCCACCTTCTGGCTTTTCTGACCACCACCAGATGTGTCCTGGGTGCTACAGCCCCCTGGAAGGTCCCAGAGGACATCCCAGCCTTGAATAGGGTTCTCTCTGCAGTACAGAGGAGAGCTGGACAGAGAAGGGGAGGAGGCAGGGATAGTCAGCTACCAGAGAAAGGAAAAGAGAGGGAGAGAAAAGCCATCCCCTCTTCTCACATGCAGAAACACTCCCTGCCCATGGTCTTTTATTGTTTCTGCAGGTTTGTATTGTGCTGTAACCATGTGCCAGGCCCATTTGCCATGCAGCTATTTGCACTAAGGAGCTGTGTATGAACGTCCACCCTCCATGGGTCCCCTGGCCCAGAAGAGCTGCTCTCTAAGTGGGTCAAGAGAGGCCCTTAGCAGTACAGCTGCCACCTCCTCCAGAGTTCCTTACTCCCCTTTGGCCTAGCTCCTGCTTCATCCTGAGCATCCACGAATGGGGCACGTGTTCGATGTATCAGTATAAACTCCATGACTAGGAGTAAGAGAACCACAGGAAGTGGGGTCTCTAGCTCTGCAACGCTCTGTAGTCCTGACTGCCCATGCTCACTTCTAGAAAGAGAGATAGTTCAATTATCCATTCAGTAATACATTCATGCCCCATCTGTCGAGCAAGAGGCACTAATAATGCCAGAAGTCCCTCTCTGGTGCCCAGCACTGTCTGCATTAGCGCCAATACTCCCAGCCCCTCAGCAGTCAGTGGGGAGCGAGGGGAGGGCTGTAATAACCTGCTGGCTTTCCTGTTGTCCTCTGCATATCTGGACAAATGGCATCTGAGGGCCAGGGAAGGGTAAGCTGAAGCCTTTCGCACCGCACCCACATCTGCTGAGCCTGCCTGCCGAGTGCATCACAGGGTTCAGTTCTGGGGGGATCTGCTGCAGTTTCTTTCTACCTTGGTCCCTGTGATGGAGTCCTGCTTGGGCCGAATCCCAGGAGAGAATTATCCTTTTCCATCTGCTAGTGGTTGGTCCTAGCATCCGTGTCCTATGCCTGAGAGAGCAAGGTTAGATGGAAGCCTGCATGTCTGCCAAGACGTTCCTGGGCTGGACGTCTCTGGGGCACTGGGGCACCGGGGCAGGGAGAAGGCCTGGACGCTGGTGAGCTGCTCCCCTGTGTGCCCCGTAGCCTTCCCAATATGCGACCCTGAAGGGTGGGAATAGAGAGACGTTTGTTCACCTTCCCCTCTCTGCTGTCCCCAACCTCTCAGTGTCATTTATGCCACAGAACTGAGGACCTAGCTGGAAAGAGGGGCAGGCAAATGGAGGTGACAGGAGAGCTCCAGCTCGCACACCCTGATCCAGCCTGCGGCATCTCTCATGTGTCTGGATCGCTTGGCTGCCGTATTTCTCTCCGCATTCAGCCCTGCTGGCCGCAGCCGCCCCGGCTGCTCCTGCTTCGCCATCCGTCATGCTGGCTGCAGAGCCTCAGAGAGAAACCTCCCTGCCCTGGGCCTCCAAGGACAGGGCTCAGCTGTCAGAGGAGAGCACAGTTTCCAGGGGTCAGAGCACCAGGCCCTGCAGGATTGACTGACTGGGAATTATGGATGGCGCAGCTCAGGCGACTCAGTGCTCCGGAGCCAGCCAGAGGCTTTTAGAACATGCTTACTTCACACTAGTGAGCTCAGTGCTGGCCTTGCACCTACTTGCCTTCTTAGTGGTCCGGTTTCATGGACACCATCTGCATTAGATTGGGAGTCTTGTGGCCATGAGGCCTGTGTCCAGCTAGCTGGTGCGCCGTGTAGACTTGTCATTGTGCCCACAGTGGACTACAGAATGAAGAGCTGCTCATCTCCGGGAAGCCCCCGGTGGCAGTAGGGAGCCCAAGAGGCTGCTTGGTGTCATCAGCACGGTGGTCTGGATGGAGCTGCTCCCATCCCTTCCTGCATCACCCTCCACCCCTCCCTTCGCTATGCGTCTCAGCCTCTTCTGTTGCTCTCTGATTCTCTTCTGCATGTCTGTCCCTGTGGCACTCCTTGTAGCCCAGTCCCCAGCTGGATGCTTTTCCTAAGTCCTGCTGGGGATGCTCAGAAAGCCTGCTCAACCCTCCTCAGTCTCTCTTCAGCAGTCTCACAATGGGAAGCTACCACAGGCTCTTACCCTTATGGGTCTTCCAGGTCCCTCTACCCCTTCTCTTGCTGAGCTTTGCCTCCACCCTTGTCACCCTGGGCTTATGTTTTCCTTCGAATTCACATTGTGCTGGCCTCCTAACCAATGAATAGGCTTGTCCCCTTCAAGCCACTCTTCCCAGAACCACCCAAATACCCACTCGATCCTTCTGCTCTTCAGGTTTCTCTCCGTGGAACCAGGCAGCAGCCCTGCCCCTTCTCCTGCTCACCCCTTCGCTCCTTGGTGCCAAGGCCCAGTGGGTTCTCAGCTCTGGACCTAGAGTGACATCCTTCCCCTGGCTTGGATCCTGGTAGTGCCACTCCACCCCTGGGTCCCTGCCTACTTCATCCCATGCCTATTTCATCTCTGTGCCCACATGACTGGCCCTCCCCAGGGAGCTGTGCATGCTGCTGTGTCACTGAGGTCTCTGCTTGGTTTTGTTCTACCCTCTGTGCACCCTCCCACCCCTGTCCCCTGTCCCCAGCACCTGGAATTCTCAACACATAGAGGGAATGACTGTCACTGAAGGAATGAAATGAAGGGAGGAAGAAAGGAAGGACACAGAGCAGACAGGTGCAGGGAGCAAATGCTCATAAATAATGGTTAAGAGGACAAGTGACCAGAGAGGCGGGCCAGAGGAGCAATGCTGGAGACAGATGAGAAGACAGAGCCAGATTCAGCTGGGGCGGGGGGGGGGAAGCTTTGAATATATAGAACATCCTTTCCCTAGCTCCTGTCAGCACCTTCTCAAAGTGAAAATAAACCTGTGTCCTTATGACACAGACTGATTTAAAGATAAACCTTCTCGGCTTCCCAGGAGGTGGCAGTGACTCTGATAGGCGGGAGTAAGCGGGTTGAAGGAGTAGGTGAAGGAGGAAGGGGGAGAAGGAGAGGAGAGAGTGAGACAGGAGGCGGGGGAAGAGAAGAAGGGACAGGCTTTCTGTGCACTGATTACTAATGTGGTGGGGAGCTCAGCAGGTTCTGTGGAGAGGCACTGATTGAGCCTGAGAAAGCAGGCTATTAAAAAGCGATCTCCAGGCCAAGCTGGAGGGGAAGAGGGGGCCCTGCAGGGCTTGGGCCTACTCTGCCTTGGAGCTGCGGGTGGGACACAGGGACTAGAAATGCTACCCTCCGGGGCCAGGGCCAAGAGAAGGGGAGGGGGCTCTTCTGCATTTCATGGGGATATTCCATCCATGGAGGTCACAGGCCCCTTCCTTGGGGAGGCAAGTGACAGTCACTTGCTCCTTTTTCTACTTTCCTGAGAGCTATACCAGTCCTGACATTGGAAGCTGGCAACACAGGAAGGCTGCCAGGAGCCCCTGGCTCTGAGGGAGGGTCTGGTCCCTTGAGGGGCTGGGCCTGAGGAGCATGAGTGATGCCCTGTGGTGGCTTTCCCTGCTGCTCCAGGAGGCCCCCGGGGGCGGCTCGATTCTCCTGCCTGCTCTGGGATCGGGCACTGGTCTCCAAGCCCATCTGCTCCTGTCTCTGAATATCTTCCCTGTGAGAAAGCAAAAGAACATATGGATTCATGGATTCGCACAGTCCACACCTTCCAGCCAGTGGGATCTATTCAGGCAAGAGGAGGGAAATAGCAAGAGGCCAGCGTGAGGCCACACCATAGTGAGCAAGGGTTAGGGGTGACCTGCCCCCTGCGTTCACCTCTGTGGGGCAGCGGCAGAGCAGGGCCCCCACTTCTGCTGTGGCAAAGCAGTTGACTTCCTTGCCTGCTCCGGTGCAAGGAGTTCCCCTCAGACTCGGAAGCCTGGAGAGAGTGAGCCCCTGAACAGCCTTCCCGAGGCTGTGAGGGAAGGCAGCCTCCCTCACGGTGCTCCTTGCTGTCCCTCCTCAAAATGCTCACCTCCTGGAGGGAAGATGGGGTTCTCCTTCTCCCTTCCAGCTCTCCCCTAGGGCTCCTGGGATCTCCCTTCCCAAAGGCTGCCCCCCATTACCCTCCCCAGGCCTGGTAGCCAAACAACAGATCCTTCCTCCTTAAAAGGTTATGTTTACTCTGGTCACTGTCACTCCACTTTGTGAATCACACTCTTTCCCTCCTGCCTTGAGTTTTTAGTATGAGTAACAGGGACTGAGGTCACAAAATTTTGCAGAGAAGTATCCATTGTACTTACAGGAAAACTCTACCAGCCCTGCCTGTTCAGAGCCAGCTGCCACCATCCCCACCCTGCCCCCAGCTCCGGCCGCTCACCGGGGCCTCACTGGGCCTCCTCTTCTCTCCTTGGACCAGCCATGCTGCTTCTGCTCAGGGGCTCTGCACCTCCCTCCCCTCTGCCTGGAGCACTTTCCCCACGTTTTACTGGCTGCTGCTTTTTTGGGATGGAGAGGTCAGCTCCTCCAGCACTACCAAAGGGAACATCCTTGACCTCTGTGGCCAGCTCCGCTTCCCCTGTCTGCTGCTTCGTCTCTAGCATTACTTCCTGTTTGAGTTACACTGTTTATTCGTGATGATTACCTGTTTCCCCTGTTGCCTTATGTCTCCCTTCTGAGAGCCAGTCTGTCTGTTTATTAGGATGATGTCCCTGGCATTTGATAAAGAGCCACCTACAGAATCCAGGGACACTAGAGACATGAAGGCCGCGGCAGGGCTGATTCTGTGGGCATCTCTGTCCACCGGCCTTGCGGACTCAGAGGTGCTTCTGTGTCCAGCTCAGCAAATGGAGACTCAGGGTCCATGTTAAAGTGGGGATCCTGCTGGTGAGGAGCTGGGAAGTCCCTTGCAGCTTCCGAGACCCTCACCTGCAGTTGGCCATTCTGTCGGGATAGGGTGTGTGTGTGTGTGCGCCTGCTCCTTGGCTCTTAACATCTCTGCCTTGGTTGGCACTAAATGTTTGCAGGCTGTCATAGAAGTTATTAGGAAAACACCACCCACCTGGCAGAGCTCACCTGGGCACTGGGCGGTCGGGCCTTGCTGGGTGGCTGGGTGACGGCAGCAAATGAGCAGAGGGCTTCCCCACCCACCCTTCCTGCAGGATGCCAAGTAAGGGAGGGAGGGTGAGCTGTTCCTGGACTCCTTGGAAGCAAAGGAGCAGCAAATCTGGGGCTAAACCCACTGTTTCCCAGGACCAAGAATGGCAGGGGTGGGGCTGTGTAGAGAGGGTGGACTGGGCCAGATTCTGCAGGTGGACTGCAGGGAGAAGCTCTCAGGGCTCTGTCTTGCGAGGGGCTGGCCCCTGGGCCTTGCTGCGATTCTGTTTATCGATAAGCAGGAAGAGCCTATTGTAAGCCGGGTCCAAGGAGTGGAAACAAATCAGTGAATAGGAGTGCAGGAGCCAAGAGGCAGCGCTCAGAGACAATAGATAGGAAGGGAGTGGGTGTGGGAAGGGAGCAGTACACTGAGTGGCCTTGAGGAGAAATCCAGGTGGTCTTGAGGAGAAATCCAGGTGGTTGGTACCACCAGGTGGGGACATTAGGAGGAGGGGAGGAGAAGCGGCCACGGCTGCTCAGATTTCTGTAGCAGGTCTGTGGTCCCCCATGTGGTGGGGCTGGCCTGGCACAGTAAGTATTGGGAGTGCTCTGAGCGAGGTTCCCAGAGAAAGCATGAAAGGAGACAGGATTCAGCATGTGTGTCAGACACCCAGCTCCAGCCCAGGAGGGCTGCAGGGCTTTGCAGACAGGCCAAGTTGGAAATTCCACTTGCTGTGTGACCTTAGGCAAGGAACTGAGCCTCTCTGAGTCCTTGTATAGGATCGGGACAGTGCTTACCTCATTAGATTGATGATACACACAGTGCCAGAGGCTAGTCCAAGGCTGGGCACAGCCTCTCACTCATGGTGGCTGGGTAGCTGTCTGTATTCTGGGCACCAGGTCCTAGCTGAAGCCAGAGCAGAGACCCCCATCTGCACTAGACAAAGGCCACTCCTGAGTGTAGACTGAAGAACTCCAGGGCTCTTGGGTCCTCTGAACACTGCATTTCTTTCAGTTTCCTGTCTTTGTCTGCCTGCTACTGTGTCTACACGGATGACGCTCTGATCTGCCGACTTCTGGAGGACTTTCTGTGCAGACTGACCTCTTCAAAGGGGCAACAACATGCCTTTGCCCCAGGTGCACAGCTCACCTGCAAGACTCGAACCAGAAAGACCATATATTTCTTTGTCCTGCGGAGTGCTTTAGCTTGAAACATCTGGCTGACTGCTGAACACCTTCTTATTTTGCAGAATGCTCCCAGCATAGCAGCCGTTTGTGTCTTTCTGAGCCACTCTTTCCAGGATTATCCAGGACCTCATGTACCTCAGCACTCCACCTCTTCCCTGCCTATCTGTCCTGTGCCACCCAGCTCTCTCCCATTGCCTATTCCCAGGACACTGACCCTTGAGGGGCTTATTTCTTAGATTCCCCAAGAAAGACACCACTAGTCTTGCAGAAGTGAACTTCAGAGCCTGCCATGGCCGGGATAGAGGTGCTCTGGAAGGGAGAAACCCCTCTTTTGAGACTGCAGTTATAATCCTCGAGGGGCATTGGTTATTGGCGATGTACCCTTCAGCCTTCTAGCCGTGGTGTCAGGATGGTCAGCATGTGCATGGAGGGCTTGGGTCATGCCTTCTGCTGCATGGATGAGAAACGGGGCAAGAAGGCCAACCGCAGGGTCAGCTGGAGGCCAGGCTGTGCTTGATGCGGAGCTGGAACTGGCCCCAGGGGACCAGACTGGCTGTGCTCAGAGCATTCTCTGTACTTCTTCCCTGTTGCTCCCTTTCCTCATCTGATGCTTCTCCGTCCCAGTGGGTCTTATGGGTCTTGTGTAGGTAGGGGAGCTCAGTCTAGTTCTCAGATTAGGTCTGTGTCTTAGTAGGACTGGGCACCAGTCTCCGACTGGGACGGAGATATGCTTTGAGCACCAGAATTGTATGGAGGAAGTCTGATCCGAGGGTGGAAGATGGAGTTAGGTGCTGATTTTCCAAATTCTCCACAGGAAGGAAGGTACCCGGTGGTCGAATCCCGCACTCTACTCTCACTGCTCCTTCTGCGGCCCCTCGGTTCCTCTCAGAAGTGGTTACAGCCTGAGCCTCTCCAGGCCCTCTTGCGCCTGAACTGAGACATACAAAGAAGAAAAAGATTCTAGAGACAGGGCTGGATGGGCAGTGCCAAGAGAAGGTGAAAAAGCAGTGCATCCAGCTGGGCTTGGAAGGGGGTGAAGGGCAGGTGACAGGGATGGCGGAGGGGAGACCCACTGCATAGAGGGGTCACACAGGCTGGACCAGGCAGAGGCTGAGGGGCTGTCTGATGAGGGATTTAGCTGCAGCCAGGCAGGAGGGAGGTGGCCCTGGCTGCTTTGTCACCACAGGTCAGGCGGGGTGGGTGGGGGAATATAAACAGGCATCCTTCCACCACACAGAGGTCCTGGCCTAGCTGCTGGGACCGTGGAGGGGGCTTGTGAAAGAAGGTGGATGGTGATGTGTGCTAGCTGGCCGGCAGAGATGACCTTGAAAGAGAGGAGAGGCAGAAGGGAGAATTCAGGGGGTGTCTGGGGAAGGGGAGGGTGGGAGGAGGGAGGAGGAGGCTGAGAGGATCGAGACAAGGAGGGGCTGCCTCCTGTCTGTCTGCCTCCCTCTGGGCCAGAAGAAGGTAGGACACAGACACGGGCAGGCATGGGGGTGGGAAGAAGCTGACAGCGTGTCCTTGAGCCCCGGGTTTCCCTGGGCCCTGAGGGTACATGCCCTGCTCCTGCTGGTGACTGCTGACTCACCTCCCATGGGATCCCCCCCCACCTTTTCCAGCCTGGGAGAGGTCCTTCCCAGTTTTTATTTTTCCGAAGTGTTTTGGAGAACTGAGGTGTTGGTACAACACTTCGCTAGCCTGCGCAAGCAACAGCCCAAACAAACAAACTCTTGGGATATTAATCTCCTGCTCTAGGAGGGAATTCTCATGCCTCCTGCAGGAATTCCTGCAATGATGCCCCCCAGCCCCCATCTTTTCTTTCTTTCTTTCTTTCTTTCTTTCTTTCTTTCTTTCTTTCTTTCTTTCTTTTTTTTTTTTTGCAAATTCTATATTTTTCCTCATCTTTTTCTTGGACAAAGCCTGTCCCCTGCTATTTTCTCTGTGTAAAGTGGGGATGACAATTCCTTCTTCACAAGGTGGTTGGAGTTAGGTTCTTTATGAAAGAGGTTTAGGGCTGGGGATGTAGTTAAGCAGTAGAGTGCTTGCCTAGCACATACAAGCCCTGGGTTCAATCCCCAGTGCCACAAAAAGAAAATGATTTATAAAGTACAAATTTACAACCTGACAGAGATGGCCATTCCCAGGAGGCTGAAGGGAAAAAGAAATAGGAAGGAAGTCTGCAAGGGAGCTGGGAGAGGAAGTCTCCCAGGCTCCAGTCAAATTCACCATATGGCTCAAAGGGCAGATGACCCTTCCTTTGTCATAAAGAAGAGGGACCCTGGCTTCTCCCCTCCACCTCCTTCCTGGACACTGTCAACAGGCTAGAGAGGCTGTGCTGGGGCCCAGGGCCTTGCTGAGGAGCAGGGTCTCCCCTTCTTTCAGGGCTGGTGGTTGGGCCCCAAGTGCTAGCGTTGGGGTCAGAATTGGGTGTGGATAGACCTGCTGACTGGCCTCTGAGGACCAGGATGTGTGAGATTAGGCAAAGTGTAACCTGGGGAGAGGTGGAGTCTTGGGCAGATGTACACTGGTGGCTGGCATGGGCAGTGAGACCCTCGGGCTAGCTGCCATGCTGCCCAGACCTTGTGGTACCCTCCTGGGCTCCATTCCCTTTTCTCCCAGACCTGGCTGGCACCCACCCTCCTGGTCAATCTTACCACCTTCTCCATTCTGTGGGACGGGGGGGGGGAGGAGGAGGAAGAGGAGAAGGAGGGGGGGGGGGTGGTGTGTCTGCTCAACAGCGGCTGTCACTGCACCTCCTCTGGGTCTGAGCAGCACTGGAGCCCAGCTCCACAGCAGGAGACAGGATGTAGCAGTTGATCCCACCCCTCCCCTGGGGCGAGGGACAGATGCTTCATTTAGAATTTCTTTGGGGAGACAGCCAACAAGGGCATTCTTTCTGTTCTTTGGGCTTCCCCAGCCAAAACTAGGGGATTAGTCAGGAGACTGATGCGGAGGTGCCGCCTCAGGGAAATCCTAGGAGTGCACGGGGTGGCCCCAGGGAAGGCGGCAGGGCCTGGAATCACTGGTACCCTCCTGTGCTTAGGCAGGAATCTGAGGACCTTTTTGTATGTGCAGATGAACCTCTAGGGATGACTGGACTTCTAGTACCTAGGAACCTCTTCTAGAAAATCTCTTTTCTTTATTTATTTTTGGTGCCATGAGGGGGTTGTCTTTCCATCTAGGATTTTCTTGAAGGTGGAGATCTTGAGACTTTCAGGTGTTGCGTGTTGAGGCTTTTCATAACCCTATAGGCTGTGGAGCGAGAAAATGGGAAGTGGGAGGGGGTAGGAAGGGTAGAGAAGAGAGGAAGAGAAAGAGAGAAAAGAGGAAGAGAAACAGAGGCCCAGCACAGAGCTGGACATGCCCACACAGAGTAGAGCCCACACACAGGTGTACCCATACACACACTAACTCTGTAGCCAGTGAGAGCTGTACAGTCTGAAAGGCAAGGGACAGGAGGCTCATTGCTCGCCCAGCCCTCCCCGGAGCAGGGTTTGTTGGGCTTCTTTGTCTCTCGGAGAGAAGGAGCAACATCACCAGGCCCTCCGCTGCCTTATTTGGGAGCCAGTGCAGGCAGCTCTGGTCCAAGCATCAGTCATTCGTGTGAGTGGGGTAAGTGATTCATCTTTTCTAGTTCTCAAATTCTTCATCTGAGGAATGTGACTAATAATTCCTGACTTGTCAGCATGCAGGACTGTCAGGAGGATGCAAAGTGCTTGGTGAGGTGCTAGACGGGTGGGGGAGGCAGATTAATGGCTTCCCATCCACATGCACCAAGAGAAACACCTGTGCCTCCAGGCTCAAGGACCACCTGGGATCCTGAGTGGTTGACTTCGAAACCCTAAACCTTGCCATCTCTTCCTCCATGTTTGGCTTTGGCTTAAATATTTGATCTACAAGGAAGTCTTTGGGACCCTTAGATGTGGCTCCTCTCGTAAACCCTGGTGATGTTCTGTGCATTCCCTCTATAGCACTTACTGTAACTCAAATAGTGTGGTTATTTGTGTTAGCCATTTGTTTCACACCTGTCTTCTGCACTAGAGTAGAAGCTCCATGAGGCAAAGGAGTATGTCTGCTGCGCACCATCTTGTCACAAGCATGTGACACTGTGCCTGGCATATGGCAAACAGCAGGCAGGTGCTCCAGAGAACCCTTCCCTTGCTGTTCGAGCAAAGACACCATCGGCCTCAACCTTTCCGCGTGCCTCCAACACTGGACGCCAAGCACCAGCCAGCACAGCCCCTTGACCTGTATCTCCCATCCTTTATCATTCAGAGAATGAGTCGGCTGGATAGTAGCTGCTCTTCTTCCCTTCCACGCAGCACGGAGGCCCTGCTCAGCGCCCAGAAAGACTGCAGGTAATTGCTAGATTTGTTGCTTTATTATCTTTGCCCAAGGCTGCCCTCTGCTGGTTGAACATTGCAGGCTAGAATGGGAAGGATGGAAACCCTATTGGAAACCCTACTGGATGGATGGAAACCTGCCGGCTGAGCCTGGCTCAGGCCTACGAAGAGGTCCCGGTTACCTAAACAGACATCCTGCAGTAGAGTCAGGACCACTCTCCACCCTTCTGGATGGCTCCCTTGCACCTCCACAGGAGGATTCAGCCTAGGAAGAGCAAGAATTAAGGAGACTGTGCTCACCCCAGTGGAAGGGCGTAGAGGTAGAGAAAGGCTAGCTGACAGAACTATTTTGTCTCCTCCATGGGGTGTTGGCAGGCTTTTTAACAACCAGCCCTCAAAACCCCAAACCCAAACCTAGATGGTGGCACTTGTGGATTCCATGGTGGTGTCGCTCTCCCACCGTGGCCAATTTCAAACACCAATGTGATGTTACTGGACAAAGATTTGGGAAGAGGGACAAGTAATGTGCCATTAGATTGAATTTCCACCACACAGGTACCATGGACATAAATAACTTCAGGGACATGTTTAAGAGTAAAAGATAATAAAACAATGGGCAAGTGATGAATTTTGAATATTTATTACACTTGTTTTCAATATAATGCATTTCATTGTGAGGTTATATAATTTACTTTTTTCATAATGGCTGTGTTTAACAACTGACTTTCAAGATTCTAGAAAATTTAATCATCAGCTCCTTGCAAGCCTTGTAGCTGGTAAGAGCTGGCTCCAGCCCTCTGCTGCTTCTCCCCTCCCCCTCCATCCTCTGCCTCCTCCACCTCCTCCTCTTCTTCCTTGTTCATGGCTTTCCTGGCATTCTGTGTGGGCAGGAGGGAAGAGGAATATGGAAAAGAGCTCGACTGCAGACGCTGCTCTTCTCTGAGCCAGGAGACATAAGGTGTTAAGGAAAGAGGAGGGAGAGATGCAAATCTGGCTACTGAAGGGTGCTGCAGAGTGTGTGTGTGTGTGTATGTGCAGGGCTGAGGTGGTGATTTTTGCAACTGGATCAGGAGGCTGTCTAGTGCTGGGGGCTGGGTGGCATGTGCCTCCGGTGGGCTCGACCTGGGGGGAGATGACTGTGGGACGCGGTGAAGCTACCAGTGGGGAGCCGGGGCAGGCAGAAGTAAGCACTGGGGAAGAGGCTGAGGTTGATGGGGTTCCCGTCCAGGCGGATGTCTTCCAGCCGCCTGCGGGTATGTCTGTGCTTCGCCTCATCGCAGAAGGCGTCTCTCGGCATGGTCTCTATCACATTATTCTGCAAAGCATAGACCGCAGCTAAGTCCCTGCCCAGAGGCCTCTCCCACCCAAAGCGCTCACTTGTCATCACTCCCACCAGCTCTGTCTTTCCTGGGCAACTGGGGAAACGAAGGCCCTGGAATGTGGAGGCCACACAATGAGGGAGGAGACAAGGACACTCATGGAGGATGAGGGAGAGATTAAGTGGGTGAAGGGAGGAAGAGGATAGGACAGCTGGAGGCGCTGATGGTAGGGGAAGGGGAGAAACAGAAGGTAAGAAAAGGAAGAGCAGATAAGGGAGGTGAAATAAAGTCACAGAGGGATAGTTTTATGAAAGGAGAAATGGAGATCTGGTATGGTACTCCATGCCTATAATCCCAGCTCTCTGGGTATCAAGGCAGAAGATCACAAGTTCTAGTCCTGCCTTGGCAATTTAGTCAGTTAGTGAGATGGACTCAAAAATTAAAAGGATGAGGGGTTGGGCATATAGCTCAGTGTGAAGGCCTGGGCTCAATCCCCAGGTCTGTAAAATAAAAAAGGGGGAGCAGGTAGAGGAGAAAAAGAAATGGATAAAATTAAATGGAGACCACAGACTAGATAAGACCCTGTCTTCAACACACCCCAGCTGCTGAGGCCGCCTCCTCATCTCTCCCATGAGCTGGCCCTGTCATGGGGCCCTTACCTGCAGATGTAGTGAACGCAGGCTCAGGGGCAGAGACCCGGGGACAGAATCCAGCAGGTTGTCTGCCAAGTAGAGGAACTGCAGCTTCTCCAGGGCCTGTGGACATAGGCAACACTGGAGGAGGGCTGCCCTGCTGGGCCATGGCAGCAGGGAGGTACTAACGAGGCCAGAGTCCGGTACTCCCTTTGCTGACTCTGGGTTTATGTGGCCTCAGTCACACCCTGCACCTCGGCTGCGTGTTGCGTGTGGGGCCTGAGGATGCTTGGGTCTTTAAGGAGCTAGCAGATGTCAACCACAAATAAATGCAAGAGCAGCGCTGTGACCACCAAGGCGTGTGGAGGGCTGTGATGGTGGCCAGGAATGCAGGTAGGAGGACCAGGGGACATCTCAGCTCAACTTCTCTGCCATGAGAGGGGCCTGCCCCAGTGCTAGCCCTGCAGCAGAGGCGGTGGCCTGTTCAGGAGATGTCAGACCAGTGGGACGAGAACCCTGAGGCGCGTACTTAGCAGAGGCAGCATGTGCGAGGGACAGCACCACCAGAAGCAGGTGGGCTAATGGGAGCAGGATGGGGGAGAGATAAGCCTCAGGGCCCCAAGAGCAGTGAAGAATAATAGCTCCCATTTATGGAGCATCTGCTATCTGTATGTCATCTTCCCGCGCTCTGGGTAAATGCTGTTGTATTGAATCCTGTCAACTAGGAAGCATTGTCCTCACTCTGCAGGCGAGGAAACAGCATCAGAGGGCTGAAGTGACTCACCCAGGAGCCCCGATGCTTCTGGCTCCAAAGCTTCTGCCTCATCCTAGGCTGAGAAAACAGTCTTGAGACAGGGTAGAAAGGTGCCTCATAGCATGGAGACAGCCTGACGTTGCTTAGAGCTGGGCCAGTAAGGGAGGGGCTCAGTAATCAGGCAGCCACGGCCCTTCCCTTGGGAAACTGAGGCCCGAGGGCATGCAGAGCTTCTGAGTCCACAGCAGAAGCAGTGGTGTCGCTGATTGCACAGAGGGCAGAGGATGGCAGAGGGACTAAGGCATAACTCTGCCCTCAGCCTGTTTTGAAAAGCTGCTCTGGCCAGGTATGGTGGCTCACTCCTGTAATCCCAGCTACTCTGGAGGCTAAGGCAGGAAGATTGCCTGTTCTGGGACAGCCTGAGTGATATAATGAGACTCTGTCTCAAAATGAAACAAAAGAGAAAAGGCTGGGGTGGGGAGGCAGCTGGGAGATAGCTTGACACTTCCTGGGTTCAATCCCCAGGACTGGAAAAAGAAAAGTTTGACTCTTTTGCAAGTCTTTTTTGATTTAATGCTTCTAAACGTGAATAGGCTTGCAAAAAGTCTACAGCAGTCTGCATTGCTACATGATGGGGATATGTTCCGAGCAATGTGTTGTCAGTGTGCAATTTCTTTCACGTAAAGAGTACAGAATACACTTGTACAAACTCAGAGAGCCACAATGACACCAGGTGAAATAATTGTAGGGACCCGCCATTATATGTGTTGTCCAGTGTTGATGGAAATGTCATTACAAACTGTGCACCTGCGCTTAGCAAAGGGACAAAGAACTTCTAAAAGAAGGGGATACGGTCTGGGCCATTCTTAGCCATGCAGCCGGCGCCTGGAAGGAAGTGGGGTCAGTCTTGTCCACATTCTGCCCTACTTGCTCAAGAGAACTGCTCCGGGCTCTTCCCAGCCCTGTGGAGTGGGCAGCTCCAGGGGGCCGTGCTCTCGACATGAGACTTTCCCCTCTGCATTCAAAGGGGCAGCCAGTGACCCCTCAGATTCATATTCTCTCTCTCTCTCTCTCTCTCTCTCTCTCTCTCTCTCTCTC
>NW_004524585.1:12913515-12958890 GCF_000260255.1 Octodon degus | reverse complement strand
CTCTCTCTCTCTCTCTCTCTCATTGTCTCTCTTGAGAATGTGATCCTACTGAGAAAGTTCAGTCACCTAGCAGCAGATTTGGGAAACAAAATGATTGGTAAGCAATTGGGACAGAGTCCATGCAACTGCAAGCCAAGCCTTGGGCAAGCTGGGGTTTCCGTGGTGGGCAGAGCCTGAGGGTATCCCAAGCATGCTGGTGTATGGAGGGTGAACTGTAAAGCGGGTGCAGGGAAAGAAGCTAAGACCAGGGACTGCAAGGCCCACAGCGGGAGAGGGAGGGCTGCTGATCCTGGGTCCATCCCCTCCATTGCCCATTCCCACTCCCAAGATCCGGAGGCCTGGTAGTGCTGTGCTTTCCATTCATGAGACGGCTGGTGCTGAGCACTGGAAACAGCCCTGCTCTGGAGCCAGGTAAATAACTGGCAGCCCAGAGAACCTTTCGTAAGCAAGCACAGAAAGGGAAGCACAGCACAGGCCTGGACTGCTAAGCCCCAGAACAAGGACGGGGCAGGGAGCCCTATGGGATCCTGAGGGCAGGTGGTAAGTGGCACACTCACCTCGAAAGCCCCAGGCTGTATCCCTGAGCTCCGGAGCTGATTCAGGCGGATATCCAGGAGCTCAATGCCACTGGGCAGCAGGGGCAGAGCTGCCAGCTGGTTCTCTGCCAGGATCAGATCCTGCAGAGCTGGCAGCGAGTGGAGGGCATCGTCATCGATGAAGGAGATGGAGTTGCTGGAGAGGTCAATCCTTTTCAGTTTTGCTGGGGGACGGGGAATAAGGGGGTACTGGAACACACAGCCCTCCCTCCCCCACCCCCTCAGTATCAGGAAACTTTAACTATGTCTGCCTACACAAGGTCCAAGCCAGAGAAAATAATAGTCCAAATCCAGCCCCCTCGGAAAAGCTGTCAGACTCCTCAGTACCTGGCACTCAAGTTTGGTGCTGGGTTGTAGCTGTCTACCTTGCATCTAATTGGAAGAAGCCTTTCACAGGCAAAAGCCAAAAAGCCCAGAATCCCTGGACAATCCCCCACTCATTAGTTTAAACAAAGGGCATCAAATCCCAGCAAGGATGGGGGTAATTAGTGGTAGAAGCTAAAGTACTATCAAGATCTCATATCTAAAGTAGCAGAACTTGAGTGTGGTGGCGCATGCCTGTAATCCCAGCATTCAGAAGGCTGAGGCCGAAGGATCACAAAGAGTTTGAGGCCATCCAGGGCCACAAAGTCCTACCTGAACTGCATAGTGAAACCCTGTCTCAAAAAGGCAAAAAATAAAATAGCAGAATAGTCAGCCCATAGCATCTGGGCCCAGAGAGGAGATTTAGAATGGTCCTGTCTAGAGGTCAACAGAGCTACATAGTTTCTGGGACATCCTGAAAATGTTAGCTTCATCACACCTTCCCTTCCTGGCTCTGGGAGAAAACAGGCTACTTCCACTTTCCTTTCCAAGGAAAGGAAGAAGACTGTGGGGCCTCTATCCTTGACAACAGGACACAGCTCTAACAGGGAATAGCTGACACAGGTTGAGGCTAGCAGTATCTGGTTGGGTGCAGGGGAAAGGACCCTGGTCACTGCATCTGCCTGGCCCTTTTATCAGGCATGCATACTCAGGCCTTTGAAGTCTTCGGCCCTGATGCGGCTGATGCGGTTGAAGCGGGCGTACAGGTAAGTGGTCATCCGGGGGAGAGGAGGAACGTTTTCCAGGTCAGTGTCATCGCAGTACACGGAGGAACCGAGGCACACACAGACTAGGCAAGTGGGCAGGCCTGAGCCAGGTAGAAGACACAACAGAGGGGGAGCCCCGGTCAGGCTTTGCTGCAGCTGCTGTGGCCAGTGGCTCTCGTCCTGGGGAGTGTCTGCGCCATGGTCATCTTCACGGCATGTGACATGGGCCAGAACCGATTGGCTGACCTCAGGGTGTCATTCACTCCTATCGCTATAAGAATCAGGTTTACTGTTGCCATCAATCCCTGGTCTCTTGTAGGCTTTCATGGGTTTGTGTGGATGTTTCTAGGGCTTCGGCTCTCAGTCTCTTTTTCATAGGGATCCTTTCTGGTCCAAAACAATATGGTAAGGATGAAATAAAACACAGTGAAGTGTAATGGCCAGGGGGAGTGGCTCTGCTAGCTGCCTTGGGGACAGGGGTAAGACACGGTCTGTGTGGCTCCAAGAAGCACAACTAAACCACGGTGGAGAGGACCATGCCTGCCCAGTCTCCATTTCCCCTTCTAGCACTGGCATCCACTTTTTTTGGGGGGGAAACAGCCTTCCCCTGTGTCAGGCTATGGTCTCATCTCTGTAGCCCAGTCATGAGACCAAGGCCTGGCCATTCGTCAGAGACTGGCTGTAAAAAACTGGGAAGACTTCAGTGGCTCACAGAAATGAGCAGTGCAGGAGCTTCTGTCCCATGCTGTCACAGGCGCCTAAGTGACCAGCATTAGCCCCACTGCAGGAAGGACACAGCTCCTTTCTGGCAGCAATGAACAGGTGAAGTGAATGGCGGAGGGGTGTTCCCATCTTACCCTTGGGCCTCACTCAGCAGGTCCAGCAAGGCCCTTTGTGGTCTCAAGAGACCACAAAGATGCCAGACTCTAGCTCTGAATGAATGTCCCAACCCTGGCTCTACCCAGGCAAGAGGACATCGGGGATGCTGAGTGCCAGCAAGTCCAGAGTGCATCACACTCCTCCCCTGCCCCAGTTCCTGATGCCTGCAGAGTACTGAGCCCTCTCTGCTCTGCCTCCAGGAAGGCACCAGGGAAAGAGAGAGAGCTGCTAGGGAGGAAAATTTAATGTTAGAAGCTGTGCGACTGCCTTGCCCCCATGCCAAGTGACAGCCACAAAGTTATTCATTCTTCTCTACAGGCTTTTAATTGTCTCTAATCTAATTACCACTCAACCTGCTTCCCGAGTGATGCTGTTAATTAAGGGAGGGTGATTCGCTGGGGCATAGGGGAGCTCTTGCGTTGCTTTGCTTCCTATCCAAGTCTGCATTCATACAGAAATATTGGGAAGAGCCAGCCTCTCCTTTTGGGTTTTTGTTCTCTGTTCTTTTTCTTTCTAAAAGAGTACAAATTAGAATTAAAACAGAAAAAAATCACAAGTGATACAGAATTTCACTTAACAAAGTAATATGAATTTCATAGTATTGGTTGTAATACAGTGTTGTCTTCCAACCAGTTATTCATATTACCAGATATACACATATAAAATCGGAAGAAAGAAAAGAGAGAAATATATAAGAAATTAAGAAGAGAAAAAGTACAAACAATTGAAAAAAGGAGACAAAACAAGTTAAGCATTATCTGCTCCTTTCCATAGACCAGAAATTCATGGTACAGTTGTCTAAACCATCTTATTTATATACATAGATGTATCTCTTTATCCCACTCCCTCTTCTGTCCTTCTCAACTCAGTAACTCTTTCCTTTTGAATAAGTTCATTCCCTTCCCAGTATCTATTGTATCCTTCAGATTCCATTTTTCTCTTTCAGGTTCTCACACTAAAGAGACAATACAATGTTTGCACATGAGGGTCTGATTTATCTCACTTAAGAGTATGTTCTCTAGTTGCATCCATTTACCGACAAAAGACTCAAATTTATCCTGTTTTATAGTTGAATAATAATTCATTGTGTAAAAATACCACATCTTCTTTATCCATTCTTCTGTTGATCCATCTGGGTTGGATTTAGCTGTGACAAATTGTGCTGCTATTAAACACGGGTGCACATAGTGTTCTCTGTTCTTACCATGATTCTCTCCCTTTGTCTCTCTTCTGATGAAGGCCAATCTTAGCCATGCCCACACTCCACTCTGGTAACCTCTGGCTCAGAATCATAGCCTGGTAGCCTACGACTAATGGATATTGTGACCACTTGGTGGGGTACTTACTTTGGCTGGTTGGGGAGCCCAGTAAGCCTGGCATTGTTGTCAAAGTAGGCCTGCTCATCGTGGGGTTGGAGGTTACTGTTCTTGTGGCTATAGAATTCTCAGAGGGACTGATCCTGGTTGGAGGAGCTAGGCTGGTTGTTCTAACCTGGAGACAGCACACAGTATGGACTTGAGAAGGATTTAACTTTTTCTGGGAACCTTAAGACCAATTTCAAACTGTAGCATCACCACAAGGAAGAAGGGCAGTGGAGCAAAAAGTCTAAGCTAGAAAGAAAACTCAGAGTGTGTTAGGCCCAGAGCCCTCATTATGCAGAGGAGGAAGCTGAGGCCCAGAGAGGGAAGGGGCAAGGGTTCAGGAACCAACAGGCAGCAAGGCAGAGCTAAAGCTGGTGCTCAGGATTCCCCAGGCTGGTGCTCACCCCTTGCTCCACACCAGCCCAGCTCATCCTGCACTGGACAGAGGCTGTACAGCTTAGCTCCTGCAACAGCCACAAGGAGCTTCCACTGGCAGTCTAAGGAAAGACATTGGGCTAGGGTAGCAGGTCCTTTTCTTGGCAGAATTTGAGGGCACGGTTGATCTTTGCCTTAATGCGACATAGCTTATGATCCTGTTGGTGGCATTTTGAGGGATATGTGACCCACCAACTTTGCCACAAATGGGTCAAGACATTGGAGATTTGCACCCTCTTTCTTAGTATCATGTTAGAGACAAGTTCCTATGCAAGAATAGCAATGAGAATTTGCACTCTAGATAGAGAAAGAGCTGAAGGCTTGTGAGACCTGCACTACAGGACAGGTGGAAAGGGACTGGCCCGACCCGCTTCTTGCAGGGCATGTAGTCAACCTGCCGTGTCCCTCACCTCAGGGAGATGGTCCCCGCAGTCCATGAGCCTCTCACAGTCCTCAGGGTTTCTCAGGTCACTGACCTCCCTGAAATCATCCAGGCTCAGGCTTTTGCTGTGGTGCGACTCTTCGCTCCTCTTCCTTGCCTGTGGTGCAGAGGTTGTCCCCGCCTCTTGCAGCGCCAGGCTTAGCACACTCAGGAAAGCTGTGAGCCTCATGAGGGTCCTGGGGGAGGAAACATGGATGGGAACACCAGGTCCTAAGTGGCGGGCAAGAGAAAGGGCAGCTGCCTGAACTTTCTCAAGCTTGGTGGGGACAGCTTTCAACCCCACACCACTTCCCACCTGTACCCCTGCAGCCTCTTGCCATTCATCATACTCAGCACCCCACCCCACCCACAGGCTTCCTAAAAGCTAGGGTTTCACCTAGAGATGTCCCCAGCCCCTCCTCCTGTGGCACAGTGGCATCCATGCCACGATGCATGCAGACACCTGGCATAGGCTTGCTGCTCATCAAACACGGGGTGCCAATGTAGTTCTGGGCACTGAACTTGCCTCTGGGAGGACAGAAATGAACAAGGGGTCCCTTCTCAGCAACGCTTAGTCCATCTGGAGATGACTTACAATTTGACATATGGAAAATAGAATACAGCTTCTTAAAGTTGAATTGGAAATGCAGCTTCTTAGAAACAGATGACTATAGAAATAAGACAGTCCTTTGTGTGTGGTTGTGGGAATGTCCCTAGATAAATGTAAATCTGTGTGTATGCCCCAGAGACTATGCACATATGCTGTGTGTGTACGAATATGAGTGTTCATGCAGTTCCCCCACATCTGCGCACGCGGGTGGAGACAAGCGGGCACACAGGCATAACTAGTGTGTGCCTTATAATGCCCCTTCCTCACTGCCAGCTGCACCTGTGTCGGCTCGGTCTTCCTACTTCTTCACTCTAGCGGGGCCCAGAGGTGGGCCCTCAGCAGAGGTGTCTCTTCACCTCACCTTCCATTCCCAGCCAAACTACACGATCTTTAAACCTTTGCACACCAGTGGGCCTAAGGCCTCCAACCTTGCGCCTTACCTTTAGATGCTTTGGCTCTCAAATGGAGCCCAGCAGCCTCCAGAAAGGCAGGGACTCTGATGGACCTGCTGACTGTACTAGGACTGGGGTTAGACAGCAGCAGCTGGCTGGAGGATGGAGGAGAAGCTGGGTAGACTGTCCAATCAGATCTGTCACTCTCTCTGATCCTGCTGTTTCCCCTCCTCTCTCCTCAGAGGGCGTCTATTGCATTCCTCTGCTTGATGAACTGGAATCCTTGCTCTCTCCCTCTCCTTGCTCTGGCGTCCTTCCCTTACTCTCTTTCCGATCCACCCTCCTAATAATAAGGCCAAGTCTTTGAAAGGCAGGAGGGAGAATCCTCACCCCTCAGATTTTGAACTCCTGGGAAGGCTGGATTGAGGCGATAGAAAAGCAGAGCTCCCCTCCTGGCTGTTTAATGTCTCCCTGAGATGATGATGCTCTGTTTCAGTAATGCAATCCTAAGCTCCAGGAGGCTGAACTGAGGCATCAGCCAGTCCCACCACCCACAGCCCCCAAAGGAACTATATCGAACAAAATCACTGGAGGGAGGGTTGGAAGGTACAGGTGAAGCAAAATGAAGATGAGCAAGGGGCAGGGTGGGGACTGAAGGCCAAGCTCCCAGGAAATGCACAGAGCAGGGTGTCGGAGTTCTCTAGTTCCTCTAGGAGGAAGGCCCTGGACAGTGGAGCTGGGATCTACAAAGCACTTTCTGGTCAGAGGCCTTGGGCAGCAGCCTCTGGAAGCAGGGAGACTTGTTTATTGGGAGAAATGCTGTTTCCCTTGGAGTGTCAGGCTGGCTGGGGTGAGGGTGTCTAGAATGTCTCCCCAGATTCTGGCGTGTACCCCCCTCTCTGGCCAAGTTCTCCAGCGATGTGCCCTGCTTCTTTCTGCTGTCTACTTCCTGAGTCCTGTCTGCAAAGCTCCCTGAGGGTGACCTAGTCCAAACCCCTGCTTGTATGGAGGAGGAAACTGAGACCCAGGAAGGCCAAGAGAGAGGAGGACTTGCTCAAGGTAACAGAGCCAAGGCCGACACCTAGATCTCCTGAGTCTCAGGCCAGAGAGGTTTCTGTGTTCATTTGACTCCCTTTCTTTCCCCCTCCTCCTAGGCATCCCGAGCCCTCAGAACAGATGGCTTTGGCAGAGCACAGCTCGTGCCTGGAGCTCCAGGTGAAGGCACAGACTCAGCAGGTCCCCAAGGGGTACCTGCTGCTGGGGGTGGGGACCTTCCCACAACGTGAGAACCAGTGGGGTAGGCACGTTCCTGTGCCCTGCCTGGGTTACCCACTGCCCCGGGAGCTCTGCTATCAGGGACTCTGTTGGCCTGAGAAGAGACAGGCCTGGAGCCAGGGGGGCCACCCGGGGGCAGATGGCAGGCTTGCCGGCTGCTCTCCTGACTGTCCACCCCCACAGTCGGCTTGCAGCCAGGGCCCCTCCACCCCCACAGCCGGCCTGGCAGTGAGTCCCCCTCCCAGCTCAGGCCATTTGCTCCTATGAGGAATGCAAATGTAACTGCTCATTCATTCCCACCACCTGCCCCACCACCCTCAGTGACACAGCCCTGCAGCACCTGGTTATGCCTGCTGCCCTGCCACAGGTCCTCCTGCCCTTCTCATCCTGCACCTCAGCCTCCCCATCTCCCAGTCCTGCCTGGGAGCCACCTTGGTGCAGGCCCTCTCCTGGCTCCCATGTTTGCTTTTGCAAGCTTGCTGGTTGCACACGCTTGTTCCATGGATTTCAGGCCGTATCCAAGTGAACGAGTGTGACCTGTGTGGGAACCAGTGAGCTGCATGCTGTTCCAGGCAGCTCTGCTCCCAGAGCCTGCAGAGGGGCGGGTGGAGGTGTGCGTGCTGGGGGCAGGGCATCCTAATCCTATCTCATTAGGAGAGACTCAAAGCGTGCTGATGGAACCGAGGTGGCAGCTGGTGTGGGTAGAAGCCCAGCCAGCCGACCCTATTCTGCCCCAGCTATGGAAATTCTGGGAACCCTCCTGTTTTTTGGACAGCAGTGTATCTTCCCTGCTGAGGGCTGGTAGCTACATAACTCCAGGATGGGAAGGCAGCCCTTTTTCTAAGACAGACTCCCCACAGGGCAGACCCCAGCATTCCTCTCTTTTGGCTTCTCCTTTTTTCCCTCCTGGTCATGGGATTTTTCTCTTATCCAGTCAGAAAGGATTAGGTTCATTCCTAGGAACCAACAAAAATGACAGGAGCCTTTCCAGTTGACCCTCAGACGGTGGCAAAGGCCCCTTCCTCTATGCTGTTTGTACAACACAGCATGATTGTGAACACTTAAAACAGAAATACAAATTTGCAGATTTCCCCCCCTCTGTGAAGTCACGAGTTCCTCAAGGATGTGGGGCGCATGCTGCCATCCTTGTAGTGCCGACGGGAGCCTGGCATGCGGTCAGTGATCACCGAGCCATTGCTAGATTGAACCCGGGCAGGTGTTTAGCAGGCAGGGTGGGTGGGGTAAGGGCCTCGCTGGGCAGTTTACATCCTGCAGAAGATGGTGCAGGCCCAAGGGTGGTGGTGTAGGCCCAAGGGTGGCGTCGCTGCTCTGAGAGAGGGGAGAGCCCGGGTGCCCTGTTCTTGTCTTTTCTGATCTTCCGTGTGACCTGTAGACCACTCCACGTGAATGACTCTTTGTTCTCTCCCGGGGTTGTGTGCACTCCACGTCCTCCTAATGCATCTGAGCTGGACTAGGTCAGCGAAGGTGACTGTTCTGGGTCTTTTCCCACTCACCTTGGTACTGAGAGCTGGGAGAACCTTGACAATTAATATCAGTGGGGCGAAAGAACCTGGGGCTTGGGGACTTCAAATGTAACTACTAGATTCTGGCCTGACTTCAAAAGAACAATTTTTCATGAGGGTTATGAATTTTGGAGAAATTTTTCCAAGAAAAGGTTTTGGGATAACTTTCTTAGAAGTTTCTTAGGAATAAAATCTTTTCTTCACTGTCCTTGCCAGTACAAATAAGAGGTGAGGATGGGCTGGGGAGATAGCTCAGGGGTCTAAGCACCTGCCTGGCAAGCACAAGGACCAGGATTTGATCCCTGGTGTCACAAGCTGCACCTGTCCCTCCCAGTGCTGAGCTGGCCACCAAGTCCGGAAGTGGTGGCACATGCCTCTAATCCCAGTGTTGGGGAGGCTGAAAACAGGAGGATCACTGCGAGTCCAAGGTGTATAGTGAGACCTTGTACCAAATACATAAATTAAAAAAAAAAAAGAGGTGAAGTGGGCAGGGCTGGGTGTTAAGATGACTTTAAGGTATTACTGCTGGCCTATTCACACTGTCAAGTTCAAGAGAGTTATTTTCATATTACTTTATTTCCTCTGCTGTGAAGCATGTTGAAATGGGAAAGTTAACATGGTCTGCAAGAGAATAGGTTCATGTACGGAGTACATGTTCACACCTGCTTGCACACCTGAACCTGTACATGCCCGAAGCACTGACCGGAATATGCAGATGCCAGTAGCACTGATGGAATGAACTTGTGTCAGACAGAAGGGCTTTCTAAAACCCAAAAGAAATCAGCGCTCTGTGTGTGTGTGTGTGTGTGTGTGTGTGTGTGTGTGTGTACATGTGTGCATGTGTGTAGGGGTGGAGGTACCTGGAAAGCCACTTTGGCTCACACCCCAACGACTTACAGCTGCAGGGAGCAGTGCAGCAAGCAGGTTTATTCTGGATGCAGCAATGGGATAATGGTGACCACGTGGCTGTTGAAACAAAGTGTTTAGGTTTGCAGGACCAGACCCCCTGGAGAGCCACAGGGGCTGGGTGTGCCCAAGGGCCGTGTCAGAAGGATTGAAGTTTTAGGTGTGAAGAAGGAGCAGAAAGGGGTTTATCCAGGCATAGCACCAGGTTGCTTACAGCCACACTAATGCACTGACTTTAAGCAGGAGCCTTGGAGAAACCAGCAACAGCGGCCGGAGGCTGTGGTGAAGTGGGCACAGCTCTATATTTAGCAGGAGAGAAAGTTGAGCAAGCGTGTGATAGGAATTTCTTGACGTTGAGGGCCCAGTTTAATCCAATTTCTTAAGAGCTTCTGGAACATCTCACATCCTAACTTGAGGGGAGGTACTGTGTCTTACTCATTTCTAGAAACTTCTTCCAGTATTCTGCACCAACACATACACCAGGGGACTGTGGAGGGGCAGCACCCCCAAGAAGAAGGTAAGGGTGACAGGAGGGTTCCACTTGGAGACCTGCCGAGCTGCTAACCAGGGCCAGGTGAGAAGGTCAGAGAAGTGTCTCTGGGGGGAGACCATCCATAAGTTACTGCAGGGGAGGGATGACTGTGAGGACTTGTTTTGCATCAGGGTATGCTTTAGAGAAGGTCGGCATACTTGAACCACAGTGCTGGGGTCACCTCAGAGGAGCCACCTCAGTCTGGGCTTACATATGTGGGAGCTCACAGTAGAAGGGACCTGCCAAGGTCAAGTTTAAGCTGTGTCTGCGTCTAGGCTCCCGCAAGCTCCCCAGTTGTGCTCACTCGCTGTGGGCTTTTGACCCTTTGTACTCTAGAGGAGGGCAGTGTCATACCTATCACCCATAGCTCTTCCAAGCTGAGTCCCCACACTAGCTTCTTGGCCTTGGAACATCACCCCAAAGGCAAGGTGAGAAGACTGGATCAGTTGTGACTTTGAGCAACCACCAGGTGTCACTGATGTGTCTGACTTGGAGATAGGGCAATTTTCAAGCAGAAGAGACTTCTGGGAGATTTCCAGGTGCTCCACCCCTGTCTCTAAGACCACCCCCGTGGGGGTGGGGAATTGTTATTGGTGGAAATGACTGGGCCATCTACACTAACAGAAAACAGATGGTTGGGTGGGGCTGGGCCTCCTGACCTTCCACTGTGAACACTGTGTTCCCCAGGGCCTCAGGCCTCCTGTTGAGTTGAGGGAGGGGCTCTGCTGCCTCATCCACACCCATAGTATGGGCCCATTTTGGGACTCTACCCCCCTCCACCCACTCTCTCCTTCCAGCTAATTCCTAGCTCCTTGAGTGGCTCTTCTCTACAGTGGCTGTTCCTCTCTGAGGCCCAGCCAGGAGGATGTGTGCCATGTTTTCCCTGGAAAAGGACGAGGAAGGGCTTCGAACTCTTCCCTGTGCAGAGGTGGCCAGATGCAGGGCTTTCCAGACTGTGCCCCACCTCTTGCACTTCCTTCCTGCAGAATGCAGCTGGCAGACAGCAGTGCAGTGCCTGGAAGCAGGGTGACAGAGCAACCATTTGGGAAGAAGGGATTCTTGGTTGAGGAGACCTGGGGTCTCAGCCTCTTTAAGGCAGAGCTGCTTAGGACTGGGGCCTCTCCAGAGGGCCTTTCAGAAGGGCGCTGTGAGCTTCCCTGAACCATCTTCTGCTTCATGCTTGGCCAGAATCAAGATCAGATGTCAGTGCATGGCCCAGCCTTCCCAGGAGTGGTACGTGGAAGAGGAGAGAAGGATGTGAAGTCCTTAGTCATCTGTGTTTCTGTAGCAGAGGGATGCCACAGAAGGCCAGGTGCTTGGGCATGCGTGCAGGGGGTGCCTTTGAACTGGGTGGGGCCTAATTAAGCCCTGAGAAATCTTGCTCCAGGGCTGCAGCAGAGCACATGGCCTTTTCTGTCCTCGGAAAGGGGAGATAAGAGAGGCTTAGGAGGAATAAAAGGAGAGAGAGAGAGAGAGAGATGGTGGGCCAGGCACCTGGGCCACCGGCCTTCAAGTGCAGTCAGAGCGGCCCAGCCAGGGCAGGGCCTAGATGATCACAGACTGCAGCAGGCGGAAGCACATCATGAGGTCCAGCGGGATGGGGGGCTTCAGGTAGTTCCCGTCCAGCCTCAGGTAGCGCAAGTGTGGCACGTTCTCCAGATCTGAGGAAAAGTCCTGGAAGGCCAGCAGGTTGCCGGGACAAATCTGTGTCCCATTGATTTCTGCAAGGGAAGAAGAAAGTCAGTGGCAGGGTGCGGGGGAGGAGAAGAGGAGGGAAGGGAGGGGAAGGACAACCAAGACTGAAGACTCTAGAGTTCTCTCTGGAACTGGATGACTTTGAACATGTGTGGCCATTGACGAGTTGCTCTAGCCTCCAGCCTTAGTTTCTTCATTTGTAAAGTAACTTAAGTTAGAAATGATCAATAACTGTTACTGCAGTTCACTCTGGAGAACCACATATTAGGGTATCTGTTGAAGCAGGCACTTAAACGACTGAGCTAGTGGGCAGGCCCGCAGGGTTTCTGAACAGTGGCATCCTACAATGTTGAGTCTGGGTTAGAGCCCCACAATCAAATTTATAGTATAGAAAGATGAATCCAGCAAAGTGTGGAGAAGCAGCAGAGCAGTGGGATTCGAAGCCAGCAGGTGGCTGTGAGAATCACTCTGGAGTTTTCCCTCAGGTCAGATGTTTTGCATGAAGGATGGAAGATGGTCACATGAACTGACATAGAGAAGACAGGAAGCAGAGAGAAGATAGGGTGATGACAAGCTTATTGATCCTAAAATGACCTGGGATTCCATTTTTCCTTCACCTCCCATTAGACATCAGTTATATTGTCTTCTATTTAGAGTTTACCTCTGTTAAATTGTATTCACATTTTAAAATTGAAAGGGCCAGGGAGATAGCTCAGTAGAATAAGCACTTGCCTGGCAAGCACAAGGTCCTGAGTTCAATCCCCGGTACAGCACAAAATAAAATAAAAAATAAAAAAAAATTCTTTCTAGGCCTTATCATCCATGGAGGCAGAGGAGGGAAGGGAGATGAGGAGGAGTCGCCCTTGTCGTTCTTCTTCCTCTCCTGTTTTTCTTCCTTGCTGGGGCAGCAGAAGAGCCCTGACCCAGGTGGAATTTTCCACGGGAACTTTGTGGCTTTGGGCCTTACCACCCTGATGCTTGTTCCCTAACTTGTGAAATTGAAGCCTGCCCACCCTACACATCAGGGAGAGAACGTTGGTGATGAAGGCAGTTTGCAAACCCTACAGAACAGGACGGGTGGCACAGTGAGCATCACTGTCACACTGACGTGGGGCCCCTCAGCCCATCCATCCCGTTGGTGATGTGGCGTCAGGCTGTGGGAGTCGGGGTGGGTACAGGCAGTGGGGTGCGACTTTTCTGAGTGCAACCTCAAAAGGCTGAGAGAGCCTTCAGCAGCCTGTTTTTTGCACAATCTGGTAGATATACCAGCCATCGATTAACTGAGGTATCCTTTTTGTCTGTATCTTCAGCCCACACTGCTTCCTGGGGGTAATGTGTTCCATTTTAATAGCTCCCTGCAGGGTAAAATTAGATAGCTTTTGTATTTTCTTGAATTTGTTTCTTGCAAGATTTAAAAGAAAATAATCTTTCCCCACTTCTTGTAATTATCCCAGATAAGAGAACCAGCCTGTTCTGCTCCTTTGTTTCTAGATGGTAGAAATTTCAGCAAACTCATTCTTTAGACTGGAAACCAGGGATCCTTAACCTCATTTGCAAGGCCCTTTTCTCCCCCTTGGCCCCCTTCATCCTTCACTGCTGCACTGCTTGTGTGAATGGACCCTGCTTTGTTCAAGGACCAGATACTACTCTTGCTTTTGTTTCTGAGCCTTTCTGCTGGTGCTCTGCTCAGAACTGACATTTCTGATTGAAGTAAGATGGAGACTCTCAGCAAAATGGAGAACTCCTGTTGTGGGCAACAACTGACACTCCAAACCTGGGACTCTGTCGCTGTAGCCCAGGCAAACCCTCTCTTAACTGTTCTGTCTAATATCACAAGCCTTCCCGAGAGGCTCAGCAAGCACAGTTTTTCCCAGCTGCCCCATTTTTACCAGCTAGGTACACCAAGTATCTGGTATGGTGTCTCTTGGGGTCCCTTTCACAGATGCTTTGAAACTGCTGCTCAGCTTTGGGAAGACGTTCCCTTCCACAGCCGTCAGCTCTCGAGACAGGTAGGCGCAGGACATGGCAGGGTGAGCCTTCAGTGTCTGTTTTGCCTTTAGCAGAGGGCGCTGGAGTGTACCCTGTGTCTACCCAGTGTGTGGATCCAGGGGCTGAAGGCGCTGGCATTGATGAGAAGGGACAGAGGAAGAGAACTACTGGCCTCCCAGCATGGTGTTTTGCAGGCTTCATCCATATGAAACTAGTGAGTCCTCGCTCGCCTGTCTACTTTGTGCCAGGAGGGATTATTGCCACTCTTGTCTTACAGATGAGGGAACTCCCGGGGAGGAAGGCTACGTTTTCAAGGTCACACAGAGATAGACAGAGGTGGTGGGACCCAGATTTGAAGTCCAGAGCCAAGGTGCGTACTTAAGAAACAAAATGTGCTAAGGATCAAACCCAGGGCCTTGCGCACTTGGAGCAGGCACTCTACTGCAGTGGATGCTTTTGGGACCCTCCAACCCTAAGGCTTCTGAAAAAGAGGATGAGCGCAGAGCATCCACCCCCTCCCCAAGACCCCCCACTCACTCTCGATGCTGTTGTTGTTGAGGTACAGATGTTCCAGCCTGTTGCTGATGGTGGGCACTTTGCTGATCTTGTTGTGAGACAGGTGGAGCACCAGCAGGTTGGAGATGTTGAAGGAGTTCTTGGGGACCCCTCGGTCGGAGAGCCTGTTGTAGTTCAGCCGAATGAAGGCCAGGTTGGGGAAACCCTTGAAGTATCCGTTGGGGATGTTCTCAATCTTGTTGCTGTCCAGGTAGAGTTGGTGAAGGGCTGGGGGCACCTTGGGTGGCATTTTTCTCAGGATGTTGTGGGCCAGGTTAAGCTGCATGAGGTTCTTGAGGCCCTGGAAGGTGTCCGTCTTGAAGACGCCGTCGCTCAGCTTGTTGTGCTGAAGATCAAGGAGAAGCAGTTTCTCCAGCTTGCTGAAGACTCCAGGCGGGATCCTGGAGATGAGGTTCTGGCTCAGCCTGAGCTGCTCCAGGCTCGGGGGCAGGGCTGAGGGCACCTCCTCCAGCTGATTTTTATCCATGTAGAGGAACACTAGGCCCGGGAGCTTCTCTAGCACCCTCTGGTCCACCTTGCGGATGCGGTTGTTGTCCAGGTTGACCCACCTCAGGCCTGTGGCATTTTTGAAGGACTCCACTGGCAACTCGGAGATGAAGTTGTTCTGGAGATAGAGGTAATGGATACGGGGCGGGATGACAGGGACAGTGCGCAGGTTGCGGCTATCACAGTAGAGGGCCGATGGGAAATCAGGGGGGCAGTAGCATTCCCGGGGACAGTCGGGGAAGACTGATGGAGGGCCGGGAGGGAGCGGAGGAGGCAGGTCTGTGGGCTCTGCTGGCTCATGGGGCTGAGGAAAGCTGGCTGTGGGTACGGGTCTGGGCCTGGGCCGGGGCCTACGCCCGGGCCCAGGTCTTGGTCTTCTTGTTGACTGGCCTTGGGCCATAGAGGCCAAGATGAGAAGTGGGAGGAGCCAGCGAAAGAATGACCTCATGATCCAGGTGATGCTCCTGTAGGAGGAGATATGGGGGCAGTCGTTAGCCTGCTGGACATTGGGAGCAGATGGCAGGTCTCCCCATGGCCAGTCATCCAGGACCAGCCCCAGGGGAGGTGGGCAGAGCTTCTGAGCTGCCCTGGGGAAGGAGGGGGGACAGACCTTTACGCTCTGGTTCCCTGCCTGAGGTTGCTAGCCACACAATGGGTGTGAGTCCTGGTAGAGAGGCTCTCTGGTCTGGGAATCAGGAGTCCTGAGGCTTGCTGGAGAAGCCCATCCCCTTTCTTGACTTGTGCCAGAAAAATCATCCTAGGCTTTATAATAAGAAGGGTGTTAGGATCAATCACTCATAGGGTTCTGGGGCATTACATCTGGCAGGGACTTAGACGCATGATGTAGTTTCTGAGTGGTACCTTCATTTTTATGGGGTTTCCTCAGAGAGGGAGGTAAAGGAAGTGGCCCTGGGATACCCCCAGTCTACTCCTGTGCAGACTTGTGCAGCTCTAATTATTTTAGGTCTGGAATATATATATATTGAGGTTTAGCCAATGCATTCATTTGGGGGAACCAGATAAAGTTTCATTGCTAAAAATGGTTTGAAATTCACGCAGCAAATCCAGACCCCGTTGTTTACAAAAACTGAGACGGAGAGGGAAGAAGTGGATTGCCAAGGCTGAGAAGCCATTTCACAGCCACCAGAAAGCCAGGTCTCATGCCTTCCAGAATAGAGCTTCTGTAGAAATAGGGTGCTCAGACATCCCCATCCACCCCCACTTGCCTAGGTTCTGGGTCCCCTTGCCCCCTGCGCTTGGCTCAGAGAAGGTTGGTCTCTGCCAGCCACGGCCAAGCCAAGCATTTCTCCCCAGACATGGAGGCTCCTGGGAAAATACACAGGAAAGGATTAAGAAGATGTGAAAAAACACATTTTTTTCTTGTGACCTGTTATTCCTGCTCCCCATACCCTTTGCTGTCAGTGCTACTAAAGACAGGTTTTGAGAAGAACCTCCTGGCAGCCTGGCTGATGCTGGACTAGGGAGCTGAGGGATCTTTTGGGGTTGTCCTTCCAATTTGCCCTGATGTGTCCTCAATAGGTTCCTGTGACTGAAGTTGAATCAAAAGGGGAGAAATAGCCACAGACTCGGGGCTGCAGATGCAGAGTGGCAGCTTCCGTAGGCTTCTTCCGTGGGCCTGGGTTCAGGAGAGTCCAGGGATGGGGTATCAGTACTGTCCTCTCCTTGGAGCTACCATTCCCAGCCATTATCCCCCTTTCTGCACTGCCTCAACTGGCTGTCTTTGCGCCCTTCCTACAATTGTGGGGGATTGCACCTCTGTGCTGCACTTCAGGGATGTTGGAGATGCAGGATTCTTAGGGTTCTCTAGGACAGAGTGGGGTTATATAGGCCTCCTGCCTTTCCTGCTGTCTCTGAGCACGTCCTTCCCTTCCTCCCTTGGTGTTCCTTTGCTGCTGGCTCCTGTTGCTACTCAAATGAGGGTAGAAGCCCAGATGAGCTGTTGAGTCCTGGGCCGAAATGCTTAGGAGGAGCTGCATGGGACAAAGCGCAGGAAAGAGGGCAGTGCTCACCCAAAACAAGTAGGGAATGTCCCAGCACAGCTCTCCCCTACACACATGTACACACACACACACACACACACATACACACACACACACACATACGGTCTTGGCCTTGGTCTGCACACTCTTGCACATATACTTTACGCTCCTCCCCATCCCATACACACAAGCAAACTCACACTCGTGTGACTCCTGTGTGCGTGCCCTTGGGTCCCTTATGTTTGCTCTGTGTGGTACACAGCTGGGGAAGGAAGAGGGAGGAAGGGAAGGACGGAGGGTCGGAGGACCAGAGTGCTTTACTGCCCCAGATGCTCCTATTCTTCCCTGGAGGGTCTTTTCCTAGGCAGGCCCTTCCACAGGGGTCTCACAGGCCATTTTTTCTGTGTCTTCATCAAAGGATCTTGCTAGGTCCCTGGCTTTACCTGCTTGGAGAACTTAACAGTCTCTGGATACACCGAAGGCACTGAAAAGATTATAGAACTTAAATTTGAACCTTGTTAATGGACTTCATATCGTTTATAATCAGTGAATTATGAATTAATGTTTTATAAGGCCTGTAATTGCTCTGCGCCTGTAATGCCAGCTACTCAAGAGGCTGAATTCAAGGCAAGCCTGGGTTACATAGCAATACTTATCTCTCTGTCTTTTTTTTTTTTTTTTTGGCGGAACTGGGGATTGAACTCAGATCCTTGCATTTGCCAGTCAAGCGCTTATCCTACTGAGCCATCTCCCCGCCCCCCCTTTTTTTGATACTTATCTCTTAAAAAAAAAAAACCAAAACTTGAAGCTAGCATAGTCATACTGCATATAAATTAAGGGGCTGGTTAAAGCATTAACATTGTAAAAGCAAGCATGTTTTAAAGCCCCAATTATTTGGTGACCCTAATTTTTTCTCTTTCTGGATATCTTTGTCTTCTAATCACTCAGAAGTCTGGAAATAAGCAAGAACTTGCTCCTGCTATGAGAAATGTCACCTTAGCATCCAGCAGAGCACTAGCCCAGGTGTCCTTGTTCCCCTGCTTGCCATGTCACCCAGAGCCCATGCAAGGTGCTGAGCCTACTCTGTGAGGCCAGGGTGGCTCCCTCACTGTGTCAGGTGTGGGCAGCCCATTTTCCTCTGGCAGAGGTGACAGCATTGGGTTCTGCTCAAAGTTCTGCTCAACAGAGCTGCCCCTCCTCAGGCACAGTGGACCCAGACCCTTCCGGAGCTTTTCCTATCTTCCCACTCATCCTTTTGACCCTTTCACATTCCATCCTCAGGAGCTGGCCAAGCTCCTCCCAGGGCCTGTAGGAGGTTTCCCAAGATATGCTCCCTGGGGCAGGGATCCAGTGTCCGGGAATCTGGATCAGGCCCAGCTCCTTCTCAGCTCCAGGCTGAGTCAGAGTTGCGTCTGTGTACGAAAGTGCACCAGGAAACAGTTTGCATGCCTCAGGCTTTCTCAGGGTCCACACCCCTTACTTCTCCTTTGGCTGCCACACAGGGCAGTTCTGACTGCACTGCCATTCTCTGTGGCAGTGCTCTGGGATAGCCTAGTTCTCTACCACCAGTGACAGGCTGGAGGTGCCTGGACTCCAAAAGACTAATAGTTCTTCTCACATTGCTCCAAAGCATGGCTCTATCCAGAACTTTCTAGAAGCTTCTTTCCAGTCATAAGCTCCCTCAGTCCTTTAGGGTCTGTGTGTGGCTCTCAGAGAGCTGCTGCTTCATAGAGGGAAAGAGTAGTCTCTTGGCCTAACTTACAGTTTTCTACATTTAAGAACATTTCCCAATGGAGCTCAAAATGAAAATTTCAGTTCCAACTATGTGGATCTGGGCTTGAATCCTGCCTCTGACTCTCTTCCCTGGGCCGCAGGCTCCCCATCTGTGTGAGGATCCGATGAGATCATGCACTTGAAGGCACGGTATAGAGTGAAACATCTCTACAAATGGCAGGGACTTGTTTAGTTGTTTACAAAAGAGCAGTTGCTCTGGAGAGGTTGCTGATTCTCTAAGTGAGGCAGTCCTTTTCCCAGCTGTGGCTGTCTGCCTTATTCATTTAAGCTTAGATCCGAGGGCTGGCAGGACAGGGCTGAGGACCAGATGGTTTGTCAAGTCCTTAGGAGCAATTTAAGAGTAATCGGTTGTGTGTGGAGAGGCTGGGGCTGGCGCTGGCGCTGGGCGGGGCCCGCTGAACTAGGCAGTGTTAGCACCAGGCTTACTCCATGCTGAGCGCTGGCAATGCTTTAGCTGCAGATTTCCTGTCTAGTTGTCACCCCGAGCCTCCTCCTGGCCTAGCCCAGAGAGCTTCCCTGCTCCAAAGCCCTGTCCGTGGACATCCTGATGCGGTTTTCTCTTCCTTTCCCTCTTTCTCTTCTAAGCCCACACTTCTGCCAGCCATCCTGCTCACTTTCTCTTTGCTTGGAGCCCAGAGCATGGTGGGAAGCAGGGACACCAGGGGCCTCTGCCTCTTGGTTAGCCAAGGATCCAGCCAGGTGCACCTTGCCTGCTGCAGCTCAAAAAGCACTTGGCATAAATGTAATGCTATTGTAAAGAGAACATGCATCTCTCCAGTGTCTACTAAAAGGAAGACATAAGCAGAAGGAAGTCCTCTTGGCCAAGACTTTCCATTCTTCAGTTTTTGTTTTTGTTTGTTTGTTTGTTTTGCGGTACCAGAGATTAAACTCAGAACCTTGCACTGCCAGGGAAGCACTTATTCTACTGAGCTATCTCCCTGGCCCTAAGACTTTCCATTCTGACAGCTGGGGACAAAGGGAGCAAGAGGCTTTTCCCCCTGACAGCCTGGTGCCCTCCATTTCCTCTCTGCCTTCCTCCCCAATCACCACCTGTAACCCTTGAAAAAGGCTAAGAAGAATCTGTCCCTGCTTTGGGTGGTTATAGATCTGGGCACCACCCCTGCAACTGTTTAGCTGGGTGTCACTAGGCAAGCCTGATTCCCCTTCTATCAAAGGGGTTACAACTTTCTGGGGTGGGGGTTCAGGGATTGAACCTAGGACCCCCTGCCAATAACTTTTTACTGGATTGTTTAGAGGGTTCAATGAATTCCAATGTGCACAAGCAGTCAGTGAATGTTAAGGAATTGTTGGTATTTCAGTCTCTTTCTCCTTTTATCCTGGCTCGAGGGCAGTCCAACCCAGTGTCTTTAAGGTAGGGTGCTTCCTTGTGATGGGCCGGAGGTGCGAGAGACCACACTGGGAACTCAGAATCAACCAGCTGGAGACACCCTGGCACCCAGGAAAGGCTGATTCTGTCCATTTCACTAACCCAGCCTTCTCAGCAGGCAAGGTGAGTTGGCCAGCAAAGGCAAATCCTCCTATATTGACTATAGAGTCCTGCTGGGATTCCTGATGTCCCCCAACCTTTTGCACTCAGTTTTTCTGTTCACCCAGTCTTGTGGAGTTTTGCTCAAGTCCAGTAACTGGGGCTGTTCTGCAGGGTAGGGAAGAGGCTAAAGAACTGATTGCCCAACCCCACTCCAAGAGACCTTCAGGAACCCAGAAGGGTCAAGATAGGGCCCTGGTGCAGGCAGGCTAGTAGGTGGAGCTCTTGGAGCTACCTGGTGGGAACTGCCTGGAGTTCCTCTGTGACACAGCTGCCTGTGTACAAGGGCAGGGTCTTCCCTATTCCCTCTGGTGTTCACTCCACTCTCCAAGGCTTCCTGGTGGGACACCTGGAGTTCCCATTCAAAGCCTCCCCACAGCTGCTGTCCAGAGAGCACTGTAGGTCCTGGTTTACACTGTGCAAGGCCTCTCCCAGGCCAGGCTCAGCTTCTCTGGCTCTGGCTGGCCCATAGGATCCCAGAGTGACTGCTTGTGTCCACTCAATGGGTCTGCAGTGATGGTCTGGGCTCCAAGCTCCCCACACTGCCCCTTCCCCTCAGGGTATGTCCATACCCTCCATGCCCAGGAATGTTCCCCTAGCGACATCCTGCCTGCTGTTTACTGGAGAGAGATGAGCTGGGGAGAGGGTGTAAAACCCTCATTTCCCCCTCTCTGACGGTTTAAAGAATAACTGTCCTCCCCCTGACCCCTCTACCCTAAGGTCCCCTTGCTAGCTTGAATGGTTGGGCTAATTTCAGAATGCTTTCAAAGAAAATTTTTCTGGCTGCCTACAGGGAGGGAGGGAGGGAAGGAGACAGAGAGAGAGAGAGAGAGAGAGAGAGAGAGAGAGAGAGAGAGAGAGAGAGAGAGAGAGAACCAATTGCTCCAGAGCTGGGAATTAGGACCTGCAGGACTTGAAAGCTGGGTTAATTTCTTTTCTTTCTTCCTAAAAGCCAAGTGGCTTGGACAGAGAACCTAAGAAATTCAGGCTGCTGAGAAGGTACTGCGCAGGTTGAAAAGCCGCTGTTTTCCTCCCTCCTAGCCAATTAAGCTGGAAAGATCAAAGACATCCTTCAGCTCCTGCTCTTGTTCCTCTACTCCCTGCTGGCCTGGACTCCACACACATGATTTCCTTCTGGCTCTGCCCTCTCAGTGGGAAGATACACTTTCTCTTCGCTCTCACAGCTGGTGTGGTGGTGGGGGGGGGGATGAGAGGGTGTGAGACAGGATAGTGTGCGTGTGTACGTGTATGTGTTCAGTTATGTGTGACAATACATGAAAAGTGCAGGGAAGCAGGTTCTGGTGTCCAGTTACTATGGCAATGCCTGATCTGTGGAAATTCTGTGTGTGACACGGTTCCCCATGTTACAACAGACATCTACACCAAGAAAGTTCAACTTCAGCAGTGAGAAGGGCTGCTGAGGGATGGAGAGAGAAGAGGGAGAGGGCCTAGGGGAGAACATGAGAGAAAGCACGTCTGAGCTTCCTGGAAAGGAAGCAAAGGTGGAGGAAGGAAGGAGCGAGAGGATAGAGACTGGGTCACCAGCGAGGTTGGGCAGGGTGTGAGGAACCTCGCTGGAGGAAGAAGGCTTCCCAATCTCCCGTCCTCTGGCTTACCTGAGCACACCTGCCTCTCCTCTGGGCTCGGGGTCAGTCCTCTTCCTCCCCACCCTTTTGGTGGAGCTGTGGCAGCAGAGGGCCAGCTAGAAGTTCTGATCTCCCAGTGGTGTGTGCCTGTGTGGTTGCCTGACTTTTTCTTCCACTGGATCCTATTGGGGTGGGGAGGTTAGGTTAGGGGGAGGGAGGGGCAGATCGCTGGGAGGGAGAGGAAGAGAGGAGGGGGGAAGGAAGGGAGGGAGGAGGGGAGAGAGAGGGAGGGAGCTTGGGGAAGGAGGAATGACAACAATAACGTCTTTATTTGGCAGCCAAAACTCCGAAGACTTCATCCACACACCATGCCCACTAACGGACTCTCTTTAATAATGTTTCCTTCTGCTGCTGCTGCTTCTGGAGGGAGATTGTTTGACTGGTGTTTGGAGAACATGCCAAATTAACCGAGGAAAGGCTTGCAGAGCAGCCTTGGGCAGGCCTGGGCTGGATGGCTGGGTCCAGCACTGGCCTGCTGAATTCTCCCAGTAAGTGGCTCACTTCTGACACTGTCACTTGCTGGTGTTCAGTTTCTGGCCTAGTTAGGGGTCTAAGGTACTTTCTGTAGCAGTAACAGTCCTTTCTGAGGCAGCTTCTGCTGGAGGTTGCTGAGAGGGTGAGGTCTGCCGTGCAGGGAGCTGGCAGGCCAGATAACTCGGCCAGAGGGCTGGTCTGAGGGCCACAAAGGGGAAAGTCTGGGTCACACAGCCAAGTGAAGGCAGAATGCGGATTTGATGCAAGACCCAACGTTACTGTCTTTAGTTCATATGGACAACGTTGGAATCTTTCTACTTTCTGCATCACACTCAGGTGAGAGTCGGGATCGTTCCACAGACTGATGGGCAATCCAAATTTTCTCAACTCACACTGATATCCTAGAAGATCCAGTCGGGTATCATTATCATCTTCCTCAGTTCAAAAATCACAACATACTTGTAGTTAAGTAACGGCCCAGCGAGGTGTCCTGCCATCATTGAGAATGACTGAGAAGTTTCAATGAAACTTAGTTCGTAGTCATTAGACCCAGGAGGAGCTGCCAAGCCCCACTACAGGGGGATCAGACACCCATTAGCTACGTGATTTGGGACAGAGATAAGGAGGAGCCTGTTTCGCTCTGTCTAGAATGGGGAATAACATCTATTTCCCAGGGTGGGGTGATTAAATGATGCCAGAAGTGTGAAGCTCTTTATTTTTTTGTCATCCAAAGAATTGAAATGGGCCTTCATATTGAGCTATATCCCCAGCTTTTTTTTTTTTTTTCTTAATTTCTTACTTTGATACAGGGTCTTCACAAGGTGTTAAGTTACCCAGGCTGGGCTGGACTTGAACTTGTGATCCTCCTGCCTCAGTCTCACCCACTACTCCACACGTGCTAAGGCAAGTGCTCTACTGACTGGGGTATATTTGCAGCTCTATGAAGCACTTTAAAAACTGGGAGGATGGTGTTTAGGAAAGGGACTACAGTGAGTGGTAATTAGGTTAGCACAGGGAGAAAGAAAATGAAAGTCTGCATCTTCTGTCCCAATCTCGTGCCTCCAGCCCTGCCCGTGATGCCTTGATGGAAATCAGCAGGTGGGGGCCTCCTGTCCCACATTCCTATACAGATGGGGTGCAGCTTGATTCCCCTGGAACAGTGAGAGGGCAGAGGGCAAGCAAGGCGGGCAGATACAGAGGTGTGCAGACAGGGCTGTGGGCCCCGGGACGGTCAGCTGCTGGGAGCACAGGCAGTGCGCGCACGCCCTGCATCCTCCCCAGGCCCAGGGGCTTATGCTATCTGCCACAGTGAAGGTTGCCTTCCCAGCCCTTGCCAGCCGGTGTGTCCCCACCCTCCTCTGTCCCCACCCCTAACCCCGGGCCATCCACACGGAGTTGGGATGCAGCTGAGAGATCTTCAGCAAAGTCTAGAGTGCAGTTTGCTAGTTGGTGGCCAGTAAGCTTTTCAACAGCACATTAATTAAAACAATACCTTTATTATAGAACTTGAAATATAGGTACACATTTACACAGTACAGTATTAATGAATAACCCTATTACTTAACACCCAGCTTTAACAATGACACTCACGGAGAATATTGGTGTATTTTCAATTGAAGATTTAAGAAGAAAATTTTAAAAAGCAAAAACATTGGATTTGAATGCCTTTAGAGTAGGGCAAACACTTCCCCATTCAACACCAAGGTCTTCATGCCTTCTTGCCCTAGAGCTCCGGGCCTAGGTCACCTCCCTCAGGGACTCACTGGAGAACTCACAGAAGCAAATAGGGGAAAGGTGGATGGTAGCATCTGTGGTGTGGGGAAGATTGGGGAGCTGTGTGTGGCCTCTGGGCTGGCAAGGCATGTGGTGCCAGGGATCGAACCTTGGTCCCTGTGCTTGCCTAAGCAGTCACTTTAGTCCACTGAACTATCTTGCCGGCACCAAGACTGGGGAACTGCAGTCAAAGGGCACCCACTTTCAGTTGTAAGATGACAAATTCTCAGGATCTGATGTATGGCATGGTGACCGTTGCTAATAATGCTACATAATTTACTTGGAATTCACTAGACAATTCATATATTGACAAATACATATATTTGCTAATTATACCTCAGCAAAGCTATAAACAAGACGACACAGAGATGACTTACCTGCCTATCCCTGATGACGCTGAGTTCACAGCCACTGCCTAGAGTTCACAGCCACTGCTGAAAAGTGGGATAGATCAGGGACAGTATAAAGAAGAGGGTGTCAGATCCTCTCAACTAAACCACCTTTCTCCAGACAGGGGCCCAGGGCCAGGTTCCTGAGACTAGGCTTTGTCTCTGGTGCTGTGTGTTCTCTCCCCCTCTGACCTCAGTTCAGTTCATCATTTATAAAATGCAAGTGTCTGCAAAGCAACCTCCAAGTTCTCTTCCAACAGTACTGTGGAGAGTCCGAGATACAGTCAGGACATGGGGTTGAATGTTCAGCTACCTGGTGAGCAGGTCTCATAGCACGTGTAAGCTTCAGTTTCCTTGTTTGTATTTGGATGTGGTAACCCTGCCCTGTCACCCTTCCAAGGTACACCCAGCATCAGGTGGGGAATCTGTGATGGCTAGTGCTTTCTGGGATACTCTGCTTTCATATAGCCAGACCCTGAGGCCCTGTGGCTCCTCCTCAGGGTCACTCAGCTCTCCTGAAGTCTGGGGACACCCTGTGAGATAGCATCACCTCAGGGTAGGTATTCCTTCCTGGTGTGGCCAGAGGGCCCCCTGTTCCCCTCACACCTAGTATGGGTGCTGGGCAAGTGACGGGAAGCAGATGCCCACATTGTTGTGGCTGCTGCCTGCTCCGGGTGGAGGAACACACGAGTGGGATGGTAGGGAGGGGTGGCACGCCGCCAGGGTGGATTTCCTGGGTCCAAACCTTCCCAGGCTGACCTCCGCGGGGGGCTCAGTGCTCCTCTGTGCCTTACAGTAGCCACTGCCCTGGTTTCAAGCAGCAAGTGCTTAGAGTAGGAGAAGAAAAGGCAGATTGTGAGGTGTGTCTTCCATGTCAGGCAGGAGGGAAGCGATTCGGGCTTCCCACCACCCCACTGCCTGCCGGGAAGGACAGTGTGGGACTGAGGAGTTGGAGCTCGGACCGCCCAGCGGTCACCAGGCCCCACAGAGGCTGGGCCTGGACAGACCCCCACCCTCACCAGCCTGTGCTGGCTGACAGGGCAGCAGCTGTGGGAGTTCTGTGGTCGTCCACCCTACTGCCTAGGGTTGCCTGGGGTGAGTGGGCTCCTGGTGGGCAGAGACAGCATCCTGTTCATCACGCAGAACCCGCAGTCCCACCAGGGGCCTGGCACACATGGCTGCTCAGTAGGGGGTCTCTCATAGAATTTAAGGGAGTTGAACAAGGAGATTCTCTGTTACTCTCTTTATTACTTTTTGAATAGAGAGTAATTCTCTTGATTCAAAACCCAAAAGGTCTAGAGAGCTCTGCAGGGAATGTTTCCTACCCTGGCCCATCCCAATACCCAGCTTCCTCGGGGACAGTCAATATACTGCTTCCTGTGTCCTGCATGCTGTATTCAATACATGCACAAGCATTATTTTCACTTAGTAGTGGATCTTAAAGATCATTTCATATTGGTACACAAGGCTCCTTCTCATTCTGTTCCTGCCCTGCCATATTGATTTAAACTGTCCCTCTTTTTTTTGTTTCTTTGTTGTAGCACTGGGGATTAAATCCAGGGATTTTGCATTTAGTTACATCATCCCCAGCCATTTAATAACCCTTTATTTTGAGGCAGGGTCTTACTAAGTCATTAAGCTTCCCAGGCTGGGTTTGAACTTATGATCCTCTTGCCTCAGCCTCTTCAAACCAGTCCTTTATTTATTTATTTATTTATTTATTTATTTATTTATTTATTTACAGGGTCTCACAACGCAGCTCGGACTTATAGTGATCCTTGTATCTCAGTCTCCCCAGTGCTGGGATTACAGGCATAAGTCACTATGCCGTTTTGGTGGCTAGTATGGCATGAGGGATTGGGGATTGAGCCTGGGTCCTTGCCCTTGCTAGGCAGCAGGCACTTAGACAGCCGAGCTATCTTCCCAACCCCAAACCAGTTCCTCTTGATGGATATTTAAGTCCTACTTTAAGGTAGGCAGCGATGGGCCTGGAGTCCCACAAATAAGGTTCTGGGCTGATCCTGCCTGCTCTCCGCACTAGCCTGAAGGCTTTGGGCTACCTGGTATCCTCCCTGGCCTCAGTTTTCTCGTGTGCATACATCAGGTGTTAATTGTTGACTGCCAACTGGGCAGAGAAAGAACTATAACTTTGTGCTATCATTCGGCTTCCTTCTCTAATTTCTGGGTCCAGGTGCTTGCTCCACTGGGACAATGGCAATCTCCACCACAGTCCTTCATTCCTCCCTCCTCTAGGTTTGTACGGCAGCTTGAGCAGACTCATCTGGCGCCAGACAGATGCCAGGGACAGGCGTGTGGCTGCTGCTTGGTGACACTGTGGGGTGTCCCTACATCCTGCAAGCCGCTGCCTCAGCGGCTCTGATACTTTCCAGGTTTATAGAGGTGCAGTGGTCCTGCAAGAGTGTCATTGCCCCTGGGGACGTGCTGGCACTCTTCCAGCTCCCCCTTTTCCCCAAACTGAGCCCCAGTCAGAGGCCACTTCTCCAGAGGAAGAAGTTTCCTTGTCTCCTTAATTTCTAGCCAAGACCCTGAGTCTATGCTCAGAATCTCTGGGGACCCAGGGTTGTAGAAAACAAGGCCAAAGTCACGTGTAAGTTGGTTCCATTTCCTGTCTCCCCCTGGACCTGCACTACAGATTTCAACCTGAGGAAGCCAGAGGGCGGAAGCAGGGAGGGAAGAAATTAGATGGATGTGTCTGCTATAAGCCAAGCCCTTTAATTTTTATTTGTGACAAAATATCACTGAATTGTCCAGGCTGGGTGCAAACTTGAGATCCTCCTGCCTCAGCCAACTGTATGCCACCACACTTGGCTGAAATTCAGATTCTGTTGTTTGTTTTTTTGTGTTGAGACAGGGTATTGTCATGCAGTTCAGGCTGGCCTTAAATTTATGTAGCCCAGGCTAGTCTTGAACTCACTGTTATCTTCCTGCTTCAGCCTCTTGAGTGCTGGGACTACAGGCACGTGCCACCATTCCCAGCTCAAACATTCAAATTCTTTAAGCTTACTTTTTAAATCCATGTACTCTCATATTGTTATGTATTTTTTCTCCTTGCAAACCCAACTATTATCACATTTTTTTTTTAATATTGAAAAGAATCTTTACACTTGGAACTGCGAAGAGCCACAGATTTAGGTCTCAGTATCTCACCCTTAGAAGAGGGAATTCCTCCCAACGCCTCTCTGCCTTGGTTGCCCCAAGAAAACCCCCCAAATTCTGTCATTTCTCCTCCATGGCTTTCAAGCTGCGCATCTCTACTGCCAGGGCTCCTTTGTCGCTCCAGGTCCTGTCCCGTGCTGCTGTGTCCTGAAAGGCCTCCGTGTCTGCTGTCTGCCCACCTGTCCTCACCCTCCACCTGGCTCTTCCCAAGGCCTGAATCATACCAGTCTGTGCTCTAGGTCCCTGCTACTCCGGGCCTGAGGTCCAAGAGTTACCTGAGGCCCCATTCCTTGATAAGTTGATGGCAGGAATTGGGAGTGGGTGGATTGTGGTTTTGCAATGCTGGGAATCAACCCAGGGGCTCTAGCCTGGTAGGCTCTCTGGGCCAGATTCCTAGCCCCAGATCTGTGTTTTTACGCGCAATCCCTTGGCTGAAAATGAAAGTCCCAGCTCCCGCGCTCTGGCCCGGTCTACCTCTCCAGCCCCTTTCCCCACTTCCAAATCCTAAACACGCGCGGTCTGCGCAACCCAGCCCTCAGCGCCTCTGCCGCCCCTGCCGCAGCCTTGCTACACTTTCCTGGGCAGAAAGCCCTCCTGCCTTCGCTTCTCCCGGGCACGCTCTGTCAGCTGGGGAACCAAGCCCCTAGTCCCCTGGTGGACGCGGCTTCAGGGCGGTGTCACCTGCTGCCTGCCCTGCTCGCCGGTGTCCTCCTCTACCGGCGCCCACAGGCCCGTGTCCACGCACCCCGCGGGCTGCCGCCGCCCGCATCTGGCGCAGGAGGAGCTCAGAGTCTGCTCGGCCCAGTGGCAATCTGGCAGCCAGCCTGCAGCCCTGGAATAGTTTCTCCTCGTGTGAGTGCTGGCTTGAGTCCCTGCAGACTCCTCTTTTTTGTTGTTGCTGCAGACTTCTCACTTTCTAATCTATTTTTCATGGCCCAGCAAGTCCGGTTATTTTGCAAAGCACAAAACTGATCATGTAATCCCCTTGTTTAGCAATTCTGCAGTCACTGAGTTGTTTATGGGGTGACATTTAAATACCTTTGCCCTTGTAGTGGGACCAAACTTCCCTGTCATTCCCATTTCCTTCCATAGTCCCAAAGGACCTGAGAACCAGACTCCCAGAAACAAAGCTTGCTGGTTTTCCATTAGGCCTGCAGCCAGTCTGGACTCACATGTCATTCCTCTTAGTCTCCCTTTTGGAAACTCCTATTTGCTCCACAAAACCCTACTCAAATATTACCCTCTATGTGACCCTCTTCCCCAGTTCCCACGGGCAGAGAGGACTTGTTCTCATCCATGCCCTGCGAGGCCTCAGCTCCCTTATGGCGCACACCACACAGAGCAGCAGCACTTTGTTTCTGTATCTACTTCTTTTGCACCCACAATCTGAGGGTCTCCAAGGCACAAACTGAGCTCGCGGCAAGTAAATAGGAGTCATCAGAACCACTAAGACTTGTGGAGCTTTTGCTCTGTGCTGTACCTGGATGGGTGCATTTAATCCTCAGGACAGGCCCAAGAGTGGGTGGTATTATGACCGTGTCCATTCTGCAACTGAGACTAAAGCAGCGTGTTACACGGTCAGCAGATGAGGTTTGCGGAGAGCAGCGAAGGTAGGGTCCAGCTCAAGCAGCCTGGCTCCAGAGCCCAGCTGTCGGCCAGTTAGTGATACTGTGGGGCTGTACTGAGGAGTGCTTGCGGAAGGCATGGGAGCATGCAGACTGTGTGAGGGAGCGTGCGTGTGCGCATCTGTTCATGTGTATCTCTGTGTGTTCGAATAAAACACACTGTGATTCAGTCTCTGCCCACACCATTCCTGTGTCAGGCCAGGCTGGAAGCCTGCTCTCCTGAGGCCTGCCTTGTGGCTCCTTGTGAGATAAGAGCTGTTGCCTTTACTAGCAGATGTCACAGCCCTCACCTACTGCTCTCATGACTCCCAGGGGCCTCAGCTCCTGTCTCGTTCCCTATCTAGCTTCGCTTGCCCAGTCAGGGAAAACAGCTGGTTGGCCTGCAGTGCAACAGTGGTGCTGGCCCTCCCTTCTCCAGCCCCCTGCACAGCCCCAGTCTTCCTCAGGCCAAATCACAGGCACAGGGCCAAGCCACGTGGCTGCCCACCCTGGCTTCCTTCTGAGTCTGTGATCCTCTTGCCCAAGCAGAAGGACCCAGCCAGAGGCAAAGCCAGAAGCCAGGAGTGTGTAAGAAATGGGTCTGCTTGCCGATCCTGCAGCCAGCAGGCTCAGGGTTCTGGCCACCGAAGTTACCTGCAATGCGTTCTGCCTGGGAAAGCCTCCATCTCCCATCTACTCCCTGAGGCTGGTGACAGGGCACACTAGGCTGAATTAGAGGGAGAGAGGCCACAGGGTTGTGCTGTCCCTGGGCTGAGGCTCTGGTGTCATCATCCTGCCTGAAACTGTGTCACAGCACCTGTGCTGCAGAGCAGGTGCCCCCATGCAGACCCTCTAGTCCATGCTCACCCTCACTATGGACTCCTGTGCCCCCTCTTCCTATGGTGTGGCCTTTGGACTCACAGCTCCCTGAGGCCCCCTATCTAGCTTACTGTGCCTCCAGCCAGAGAGGGGCCCCATATGGGAAAGGGATCTTCCCAGGAACAGAGAAAGAAAACCTTCTGCCAAGCCACCCCAAGTGCCCATGCCTATAGTCCTGGCACTCTGGGAGGCTGGAGCAGGAGGATTGCAAGTTTGGATACAGCCTGGGCATTTACAACTTAGCAAGAGATTCTGTCTTAAAATTAAAAATAAATAAATAAATAAAGGGTTGGGGTATAGCTCTATGTTAAGGCTCTGAGTTCAAAATCCCTAGTATTGAAAAAAAAAAAAGAAGAGAAAGATTTCAGCCATCTGACATGTGGGAAGAGGAGCTGTAGTTGTTTTTTGTCCTCGCTCAGGGCTAAGGGTAGCAGGGGCTGGGGGGGGAGGGGGAGCTGTCTTTGAAGTACTCCACAGAACAAGAGAGGAGAATTTTGCTCTACAAGTTGGCCTCCAGGCTACTCCGGGCCACACAGACACAGTTGGGTTATCGGAGGGCTTGGAGACCCAGGACAACGGTCTGGCCAGAAGGTATGCAGAAAGGAGTAAGTACCTTTTATGGCTGTGGCTCATGACACAGGGATCCAGAGCATTGTTCGCAGGCGCCCTTGCCAAGAGACATTGTGTTTCCGTCAGTGTTTACACTGGCCTGGCATCCAGTGATGGGGTTTTTGCCAGCGGATCTTGGGCTGCCGGCCATGATCTGGGGAAGACATTTACTGGGTACAAACACTGCCCCTTGGAGCTGGTCATCTCCCTGACTGACCTAGCGCAGCCACCTCTGGCTGGGTCTCAGAGGCTGTTTTGGGGGCCCTGTTTCAGGAGGCACTCAGTGGCCGCCGAGCAAGACTGGACCTCGGCACCTCGGCACCCTGATGCCCTGTGGCCCCTGTAAGCTGCGCCTTCCGCATCCTGGGTCTCAGGCCTGCTGTCCCCTCCAAAGGCTATTCAGGGCTCTCAGTTGGAAACTAATGCTGGCGATGGAACAGCCCGTCCTGGCTCAGCCCAGGTGTGGGGAATTTTCAGGCCTCGCTGAGCCAAGCCACAGAATGAAGGCAAAAAGGCAAAACATGTTTTGGAAGGTGGCTGGCAGTCGGGCTGTCTACTCCAAGGGCCAGGGCCTCATGCAGGCCTGCAGAGTTAGGAAAGGGTGTGGGTCCAGTCTTGCTCGGCAGCCAGTGAGTGCCTCCTGAAACAGGGCCCCCAAAACAGCCTCTGAGACCCAGCCAGAGGTGGCTGCGCTAGGTCAGTCAGGGAGATGACCAGCTCCAAGGGGCAGAGACAGTCAAGGATAGGGGCTGTGCTTGCAGGGACCCCCAGAGAGGAATGAAAGGACCACATAGGGAAGTTCTTTCCTCCATCTACCTGGCCACTTTCATGCTAAAATTTAGGTCCTTTCCAATAGTGAGGTCCTTACAGGAGGATAGAGAAGCCCCCTCCATGCCCCAGATGACTTGGATTTGAGAACCTTGGCTCTTGGGAGACGGTGGCTAGGTACAGGCGTTGTCGTCATTAGGGCCATTATATCATAGTGTTATTCATTACTGGCTCTCTGAATGCAGTAGCTCACTGGGCAGGCAGCCATCCCCTCTGCTATTTGTTCTGGAGAGAGGAAAAAAGAGAAGGGGGTGGGGAGGCACAGGGAGGAGTGGGCAGGAGTTAGAAGGAGACCTGGGGACAGCTGGAGGGGAGCCAGGCAGCCCCTCCAAGGGGCCAGATGGATGAGCAGCATTGATCAAGAGGCTGTTGCGCCGCTCTTGCTATACACAGGCATCCCCCACTCTGCCCCCTGCCCACCTTTCCTTCACCTCCGCCACCTGTACTGCAGTCTTCTCTCTTCTCCCATCCTCCTTCACTTTCCTCCCCTCACTCACAGCTTGTGAACCTCTCCTCCAGTCTTTGGGCTACTTTTGTGCAGAGTGCAGGAAAAGGGTGTGACATTCATTAACTGCCACATCACAGTGGGATTAAATCATCCTGGACGCTTGTCCCCGCAGCACACTTCTCTTTCCAAAGTCACTGGCTTTTCAGCTTCTTCTCCCAGGCTCTAAATACCCCGTTGGGCCCTGCACTCCTTGCCCAGGGAGTTCTCACAGTCAACCCCATCCTTCAGTGTCCCTGCCGCCTCTGGTCCAGGCTCATGGGCCAGCCCTGCCAGCCCTGTCTTCTGCCGGCCTTGTCTCTCTCTCCTCCATGTCTACCTCAGATCCCTTCCTTGTGTTCTCTTCTCACAGACATCTTGAAATTGGCTTTCAAGGAAGATCTGAATGAGCCCAGCTCCCCTCTATACTAAAAGCTGAGCAAGGGCTTGGAGTATATCCCAGCAGTGGGAACAAAACAGTCGTGGTCACCCAAGGCTATTATGGTCTACTGGACTCTTTTAGAATATTTTGCTGTGTTTACACACCTATAATATTCAATAACAGAACTTAGAAAAAATAGGGTATACAGATGAATGTCCATTTTGTATATGTGTATTCAAAGTGGTTAGGATAGATATATAGTTGCATTCTCTTAATGAATAGAATGATTTGTTCTAATGATGTTTGTAAATAGGATCTCAAGTCCGCATCTTGTACAGCAATTAACCACTAAGAAGAATATATGCAGTGTGTTACTTGTTGAAACTGTACTTCCGATTTGATTTGAAACTGTCTCATTGCTGTTTATCAATAAAATTTTGGAAAAAAAAACAACAAACAGTCGTGGTCCCTGCCTTCCTGGGCAGAGATAAATCTAATAACAGATAATGGGATCTCCTGATCCAGAGAAGGCAGAAGGGAGCCCAGGCCCAGCAGCACAAGCCCACATGGTCCTGCCTTACTGGCAGTGTGTATGGGGGTGTTCAGCTGAATGGGGGCATGGTTGAAGGGAGCCAGAGTTTGCAAGAGAGGGGACCAAGCTGCTTATAGAACAAAGAGCAGTAGGTGTTTATTGATTTGTTAATGTGGGCTAATGTCCATTGGGCAGGGGCATTTTTTCCAAAAGATGTTTCTTCTTGTGACAGATGCAGACTGCCAGATGGTCACCATCAGCTTGTCTCAGAGCCTACTACATTTTTATGTAGCTGGCCCTATTGTTCTGCACAGAGCATCCAGGATTATGGGTCTGGGCTCGTGAGAGAGACTTCAGGTGAAGGGGTTGCTGTGCCACTGGGCACAAGGACAGGGCAGAAATAAGGACAGACAGAAAAGAAAGAAAACACAAGCCAGCACCCAGCCAAGTTGACAACCCTGTGTGGTGGTCTTGGACTACACAGTTTCTAAATGACCAACATGGCTATGTGCAGAGCTGAGGAGAATCAAACCTGAGGGTCCAGGTACAATACAAAGATGGAGATGCCAAGCCTTTCATCCTATTTTAGTCACCCTGGGGACATCTGCAGGCCTAAGTGAAAAGTCTGTGTTTAGCATCCCGCAGGTCCTTGGGAAGTTACCTAGGCAACTGTCCTCACAAGCCCCAGCAGAGGTGAGGTGGCATCTGGAGCACCACTAATGGGGAGCCAGTGCTGTGTGACCTCCAAACTCAGTGTCCTAGAAGGCCGCTGGGAGCGGAGGAGCCGGAGAGCTTGCTGGAGTTTTTCCTTGGTAACCATTTCTCCTTTCGGGCAGAGATGTTCTGCTTTTGTGGCTTATCAGGGTCTCCTGACAGGTCTGCCGAAAAGAACACAGGGCTGGAAAAATAACATGCCGTGTGCGGAGGGCCACGGCTCGCTGTGTTTGGGCTTTGTTTTGTCACTTTGTTCTGTCCTGCCATGGTGGTCCCAAACTGTCTTCTGATTACATCACCAACAGGGACAGTGCTGTTTAGGCAGAGAGGATTAACAGTCAGTCTCTAATACATATTTATTTAACACATGAATGATGAATTAATTCCACCTTTTTTTCTCATTTTCTTTCCTACTCTGCTTCCAAGCCTGAAGGCTGGTTTGATCTGTACTACCTAAAAATACCCTTAATTATATCCTGTTCCAAATTATTCCTTCATTTGTTCCTTTTGTATTGGTCTTGTCTCCCTAATAATAATGATAATGATAATAATAAATTTCCATGCATTATATGTCTACTATATGCCAGGCCATATGTTAAGAACTTTAGCATTTTGGCTTATTTTAGTTTTTATTCCTGATTAAAAAAAGTGATGCCAAGACTCAGACTAAATGATTTCTCAAAGGCCTCACAACCATAGCAGGGCATGGTGGCACACATGGTGGCTACTCAGAAGGCTGAGGCAGGAGGATTGTAAGTTCAAGGCCAGCCTGAGCAACATAGCAAGATGCAGTCTTAAAATGAAACGGAAAGAGCTGGAGTAAAGTGCTCCTGGATTTGATTTCTAGTACTGAAAAACAAACAAGTGAACAAATAAAAATCCCACAGCTAGAACCAATAGAAGATTTATATCTTGGACTTTGTTTGTGGCCCCATAGGCTCAGGATCCCATGAGATCCCACAAATAGAGCTGGAGAGCTAAACTGATGGGGAGTGGGGGACCTTGCTGGTCCAGAAAGTGTGGGTGGCGCCCCTCCTTCCCCTTTGAGAGTCCTGTCCGGTTCCCTCACACGTGCACTCTGCACTCACTCTTATCCTCTTGGCCAGACTCTTGTCTCCCAGAACACGTCCCACCACCTCTACCTCTGTCTGCCCTGCCTCTTCCTTTCCCTTCCCTTCCCTTCCCTTCTCTTGAGGTCTCATTCAGGAGCCACCGGGCTGACATGTGTGGCTTCTTTCCTGTAAGATGCGGTTATGGTCTCAAGGTGGCATCCCTCGGCTTATCCCATCCCTCTGTAGTTCCTCTATTGTTCCAGATCATTTCTACTAAGCCCTGGACTTATTTTGGCAAACAGCTCCATTCCATTTTCTCCCTGCTAGCTCATCTTAACAGTTATACAAGCTGATGAGCCCTGCATTTATTTATAAACAGTCTCCCACCTACGGCCAACCACCAACTCCACTGGTGCAGGGAGGGTGGACTAGACTCTACAAAGGGTTTGTTGGAGCCTCTCACCCCGTTATCCTCCATCTTCACTGTCTCAGTTACTCTTCTCTCATTTCTGGGACAAAATACCGAAGACCCAAAATTAAGGAAGCAAAGGCTTATTTAGCTCGCAGTTAGTGGAGGTTTCAGTCCATACTCAGCTGGCTCCAAGGCAGAGTGGCCGACAGCACAGAGCAGCTATTCATGGCTGGGCAAATAGCAAAGAGCAAAGGGAGGAGCTGCAGCACTGGGTGGCTATTCCTCCTCACATTGCAGTGCAGATTACCCGCCCCAGGGCCAGGGTGTGGCACTCATACCTGCAACCCCAGCATTGGATCAAGAATCAGTCACAAACTCCAGAAGCTGCTCCATGACTACATGAGGCTTTGGGGGGACAACTAGACACAAACCATAACATTCCCCAATGGCAAGAGGGGCTCTTGGTTTTTTTTAATCAACTTTATGTGAGCTATAATTTGCATAGTAACAGGAATCTATTTGAAGTACATACTTGGATAAATGTTTATACTTTGACAAGTGTTTATACTCATGTAACCACCGCCACAATCAGCGTGTTGAAAACAAGTTCTACATTTTAAAGTGGACAGTAAATATTGTAGTGTTTGTAGTGTACAAAATGGTGCTCGGATATGTGTATACATTTAGATAGTTAAATAGAAAGATCCACACACATGCTAGTTTTTTGTGACTCATGAGCTATATCATATAATAGTATTAACTGGTACACAAGCCTCTTCAGCTTATTTTTCTTGTCGAGCTAGAATATTGTGTCCTTTGACCACCATCTGCTCGTCTCCAAGTGATACTCACTCTACTCTGCTTTTATGAGCTTAAACTTTTCAGATTCTATATATAAATGAAATCATGTGGCATTTGTTGTTTTGCTCTTGGCTTATTTCATGTCACATAATGACCTCCAGGTTCAGCTGTGTTCATGCAAATGATAGGATGTCCTTTTTTTTTTTTCAGACAGAATAGTATTCCACTGTGTATATACACTACAGTTCAAAAACCCATTCATATGTTGGTGGACACTTAGCTGGGTTCCCTATGTGGCTACTGTAAATAATCCTGCAGTGACTATGAGACTTCAGAAATCTTCAACTACTGATTTTATTTCCTTTGGCTGTATAGCCAATAGTTAGATTGCTGGATTAAATGGTAGTTGAATTTTTAACTTAATGACTAAGTGTCTGCTTAGGCAAGCACAGGGACTGGGGTTTAATCCCTGGTACCACATGCTGTGCCAGCCCAAACCCTGGGCATGCTGAGCAGGCCACTGAGACTGAGCATGGTGACACATGCCTGTAATCCCAGCACTGGGGAGGCTGAAACAGTCCTAGGAGGCCGAGCTACATAATGAGACCCTGTACCAAATACATAAAAGCAAAATTAACTTAGTGTACAAAATTATTAAAAAATATTGTATCAAATTGTTCCCATTGAAGTTGTACAAAGTATATATGAAATATAAGAGAATTTTGTGTTTAGATTTGGGACGCATCCCCAAAGTATTTCATCATGAACATGCAAACCCTCCAAAATCTTAAAATATCTAAAACCTAAATGTTATTTCCAAGCATTTAGGATAAATGATACCAACTCACACTTCATCATATCCCCATCCTCAGTGGGCAGGTTCCTTTTTCTCCATATCTTTTCCAATACTTATTATGTTTCATCATTTTGATAACAATTATTCTAATAAATGTGAATAGTTTTAACTGGTGTTTGCCTGATGATTTTGAACACAAAACACTCAGAAGTAGAAGACTTCAGTCTCCCTAACAAATACCACATTGCCTCACTCCTTTTATTCCAGTGGGATAAATTTCCAGTCACTGTGAACCAGCTTATTTGGACAAAACCTACTATTAAAAAATAAAGTGGGGCTGGTGAGGTGGCTCAGTGGTCTAAAGCACCTACTTAGAACAAGCTTAGCAAAGCACAGGGACCGCGGTTCAATCCTCCAGCACCACATGCCAGCCGGCCCCGCCCCCTGGTGGGCTGAGCTGGCCACGCACACACAAAAATAAATAAAGTTTAAAAAAAAAAAGTGGTAGATAAAATATTAAAATTTTTCCTGAAGAAACAAAAGTTAAAGGAATCAGAAAGGAAAGAGAAACAACTGGGCAAAAACCAGAGGGGGAAAAAAATGGAACCTAGAGACAGAAACTGAAAGTGTGTGCCCCGATGGTGTTTGCTGGTCCCAGCAGATTTGACTTTTGCTTTGATTCCAGCAAGGACGAGGCTAGAAATCAAAGTTCAGGGTTCAAGATGGAGACCTAGTCCCTCCTGAGCAAGGACCACAGGGGACTACATCCTTGGAGGAAAAGTGAGCTGGGATTCACCTGAGCCACAAGGACTTGGCAGAGCTCTCTCCGCACTGTCTAAGGAGCCTCCCTACCCTGAACTTGACTCAGGGTGGGCTTTCACGTCAGCATCATCCACCAGTTCTTGGGAAAAGCAAGAAGCAAAACAAAAATGTTCCTGTAGGGGAAGACACCCTCACTCCCTAACTGAGCATTATTCCATTAAATTTATTTTCCAGTCTCATGAGCAACAAACAAACAAAAGTAACTAAATATGCCAGGAAACAGATGCCATGAGTAAAAATCTGTAGTTACAATGGACAAGGATTAAAAGAAACTAAAATGCAAAAGTTCTAGATTTTGTAATAATCAGACATAGACTTTGGAATAATTAGGATTACTATGTTTAGAGTAATAAAATAAATACTTGAAAATATTGGCAGATATAGACTATAACAATTGATATAGATTTGGGGAAAGACCAAATCAAATATCTGGAAATACTAAATTCAATTAACAAAAACAAAAAAGCTATAGATGGAGAGAGGTATCAAAGTGGAACACAGATGGCATTATTCAGAATTTAACACAGCAAACAAAAAGATGAAAATATAGGAGAAACTTTATGATCCACAGAGGACAGGGTAAGAAGAGCCAACTTATATTTAATTGGATTCCTAGAAACACATGAGAGATAAACCACCTGCAGAACAGCAGAATGTCACAGACCAGATAAAAGAAAACAAATCACAAGAAGACAAATAATCTCCAACAAGATGAGCAGATATTTCTACCCAGACACATTATTGTGAGACTGTAGTAACTTTAAACATAAAGTAAAATATTAAAGACATATTGTCTTAGACAAATTTTCAATATGTTGAGAGAAAATAATTGCACTTATGCAATGTATGTTTGTTGGTAGAAACACATCTTAAGAATGAGGATGAACGTGGTACAGTAACACATACTTCTAAGCCAATTATTCAGAAGATTGAAGCAGAAGGGTTGCAAGTTCAAGGCCAGCAGGAGAGGCTGTGAGATTTTGTCTCAAAATAAAGAAAAGACATGACTGAAGTGTTGGAGATGTAATTCAGCAATCCTTGGATATCAGTATCAATCCCCTGTAATACACCCCCCCACACACCCTCCCCACTCTCTGTCTCTCTATCTCTGTCTCTCTGTCTCTCTCTCTCTCTGACGCACACACATGCACCCCACTCTCTGTCTCTGTCTCTCTCTCTCTCTCTCTCTCTCTCTCTCTCTCTCTCACACATACACACACCACTTTCTGTCTCTGTGTGTCTGTCTCTTTCTCACACACACACACACTCACATGCACACACATATACACAGAATGAAGATGAAATACAGCTACTTTCAAATGATACAAATAAAAACCAACTAAAAATTTAAAAAAGAAAAGAAGGCCTCTCACTAAAGAAAATTTTATTCTTCCAGTAGAAGGAAATGATCCTAGAAATGTCTGTGGGGCAAGAAAGATTGAAGAGCAGCCACAGTAGCAAATACACAGGTGGATTTAAGTGAATATTGGATAAAACAATAATGATAATGGCTTATGTGAGTTAAAAATAGCAGGTAAAGTGAGTTCCTCAGACCTAACATGTGCAGACAGGCCTCTGACGGCTTCCCCTCACTCCAGTCCCAGTGCCTCTCTCCCCATCTAAAGAAATGGCAGCTCCACATGCTGATGCCCCACGTCTTCAGTCTTCTGTTGCACTCCCACTGCTCACAGAGCTGCCCACAGAGAGCCATTTGCTGCTTTGCAGGAGTCCTGGGAGCCAATCAACGTCCTAGTCATTGCTTGGAATCAGCGATGTTAGGTGTTCACACTGTAGAGATCAGCCCCACCTCAGGGCCCATGGTGACCCTTTGCCAGCATGCCACCGGGCTGTCTTTCAGTGCACTCTCGTGGCTGCCTCATGACTAATCCACTTAAAAAGTTTTCCTTTCGTGGTCGGTTTGATTTGAGAAAGAGCCACAATGGCCAGGGTACCAGGTCCAGTGAGCAGGGTGTATGAGGATGCACGGGGGTGTTTTTACAAGCCTGTCTTTCCACTGGATGACAATTGGCATCAGCATTCCGTGCATCTTATCATACTTCATAAAGTCATAAAAGGATCTTGCAGAACTGCTTAAAAAGTGGCAAGAGGGGCCAGGGAGATGGCTCAATAGAATAAGTGCTTGCCTGGCAAGGGCAAGGGTCTGAGTTCAATCCCCGGTTCCGCAAAAAAAAAAAAAAAAAAAAAAAAAAGTGGCAAGAATGAAGGAACACACACGCTGGAAGCAGGGCACGGGGCGTGTGGCTGATTAGTGGCAATGCATCTTTTGTTGTAACCAATGTTTTAATTTAAACACCCACTGTACACGCGATCACCCCACACATCTGGAATCTGAGTGCTCCCTAGCATCTTCCTGGCCACCCCTCTGGCCCCAGCTGCCACTGTGGCCTCACCCAGCCCACTGCCATAGTCTTAGCGTCTTCCTGCTGCCGCCCTTGCTTCTCCTCATCTGTTCATAACACAGCAATGAGAAAGATCCTGTGATTCCTGTGGCTTCCAGCATGGCCGGGGGAACGCCAAAGCCCAGGCACTTGGATGGCCCCCTCCTCTGCCCCTCTTACCGCTCGCAGCTCTGACCCCGCTACTCGCCCTGTCATTGCACCCGCAGCTTGTGCTCACCTCTTATTTCTCAAACTGTCCAGTCTTTCGGGCCTCAGGACCTTTGCCCTTATTGTTCCTCCTTCCCGCCTCTCTTCGTGCAGGTGTCTGCACTATTCCCTCCCTCCTTCCTCTTTTCGGGTCCTGGTTCACCTTACCCCCTTAGGGAGACTGTTTCTAGCCACCTTATGTGAAATGGCAAAACTCAGACAAAATTTCTTAACTCCCTCTTTAGCTTTGGTTTTCTCCTTAGCAATTATTAACACGTTATGGACTTCATACATTTATCCTTGTTGTGTCTCTTTGGCTAGAATCCGGATTATGTTCCATGAGGGTGAGGTTTTGTCTGTTTGTGATGAGGGATGTGTCGTGGCCCTGCATGTAAGTCTGGCATAAGTGATAAACAATTCCTTTCTGTTGTTTTTCTCTGAGCCTCCTTGAGGGCACTTGCATGTTTTGACTTGGCTGGGAAGGGCAGGGGTTATCCCAGCCTTACTGGCACCTGGGAGGCCCTGTGAGGACCGGAGCTTGGAAGCCTGGATCTGAGTTCAGCACAAGAATGTGTTTTGTTTAGTTCACTAGAACCTTAATAGAAATTAAATTAGTTGTCAACATAAAAAACCAGGAGGGTTCATATTTTTAAAGAATCCAGATTTCCAGCTTCTCTGGAAAAATCCAAAGCTCTTAGAATCCTGGGGCTGTATTCCCACCTGGCAGCAATCCGTGGGCTCCTGCCAGCTCCTCCTGTTCGGCTCCCGAACTGCCTGATCTCCTTGGCTCTGGCTTTGTACCGTCCTTTGGTGAGGTCTGTGGTGAGACCTCTGGCAGTTCCAGCTCCTATGATGAGCAGAAATAATGAGAGGGTGCGGTAGAGGGCAGTTAGGGCGTCTGTGAAGGTGCTGTGGGGGTCTCAGAGCGAGGGGGCTCAATGCCATTCACACCGTCTCCTATGAATGCCTCACTGGGCTTGCCCACGTGTCTGGTCCAGGATGTATATTCCCTGGGCATCATCCTGCTGCTCCCAGGCCTGCAGAAGGCTCTGCCCCCTCGGCTGTCCAAGGACCCCTCCACACCCCCTCATGGGCAAGCAGCTGTCTCAGGCTGCTGGGGTCTGATGGGCTCCCTGTGCAGCTCTCTGTCACTTTGCAGACCAAGCACTCAAGATGATAGCAGCAGACAAGAGAGGGTCCTGCAGCCAGCTAGAGAGGTGCAGGGGGCTGTGGTCCTGCCCACATGGTGCCCACCAACACGGCCACTGTGGGTCCTGCTGGGCTGCCTGCCTGAGACCGAGGGGATGGGAGTGTGCCAGGGAGCAGACCATTTCCTGGCCTTGCTGGGACTGGGGTGGGAATATGGACAGCAGCTGGGAAGCATCTGGAATGTGCGGAAGACCACAGGAATCCGGAGGACTGGAGGGCCAGGAGGTGGAGGGGTGGTGGGATGGATGTCTGCGTGGGGCTTGGAGTAACCCTGTGGTTGTTTGTTGGCTGTGCTACCTGAGGAGAGTCACTTAATTTCTCTGGTCCTGGTTTCCTGCTCTGTGAAGAGCGCTGTGTTTTTTCACATACTTTCCAGTGTTCTGAGAATTCCATGAGATGGCGTGAGAGCCGCACTTGGGATCACATGAACTAAATAAAACCGTTGTGTACATCAGCTCTGTCCCTCCTCACACCAGTCCTGTGAAGCAGGAAATAGCATCTCCATTTTGTTCTGAGATAGTGAGCCACAGAGAGGTTAAGGAACTGCCTGTGAAGCTACAGTTAGTAAGTACAAAGCAGGGACTTGAACCCAAGGAGTCTAGGTTTGGAGTTCAGTGTCCTTTTAAGTGCTCATAATATCACTTCTCTAAAAAACGGTATGGGACAACTGCTAGCTCTCTGTAAACATGTCGGGGTGCATGACTTCTTGGATGGCTGGTGGCCATTTTGCCAGGGTGGGAGATTTTGAAGCCCCTCAGTAAAGGGCACTGTCAGGCTACTCAAAATCTTGAGTACCAGTGGGTCCTCGCTCCCACAGGAACTCTTTGACATTTGGGAGGTGAATGGGTGAGCAGAAGAAGCTGAGGTGTCTGAGGCCGCAGGATGCTCGGGGAGGGGCGTCACACAGTCCCAGGGAGCCTGCAGAGGAGGTGATCCCAGAGCCAAGTCAGACCACGGCTGGGACTGGATGCCAGGTGCTGCGTCTGGGTTGAGCTGTAGGGTCTTGCTTGCTTCCCAAGACCCACTGCTCCCTCCAGAACCTCCAGGGAACATGGTCCTGCCAGTAATTCTGTGGTAAGGGGCAAAGGCACACATATATTGTGGTGTCAAAGGTCTCATTCACCTCAGGAACAACTAAACAGGTAGGTGGCCACAGGTCTGCTTCCTGGGCTTTTCAACAATCAGGGTTTAAAAAGAGATCTTATGATTGAAAATACTCTCCTGGTCACCTCCCCCCAAGAGAGCACATGGCAGCTAGAGACTGGGTCTTGGGTTGAGCCCAGGAGCAGGAGGCAGGAAAGCCACCTCCCTCCTATAGAAGCCACTCTGGTGTTTTTCTGTCCCCAGTTCTGAGGGAGAAGCCAGCTCGGCCTGCATGCTTTGAGCCTCTGGGCGGCTGTCTGTCAGTCCTGTCTGGATCTGCCCTTCGAGTAGGTTTGTTTTCTAGAGAATAATCACACCCGTGCCTGGATTCCTCTTTCTGCTTTGCAGATGTATTGAAGTAGAGGTTTTTGCACCTGTACTGTGGGGGCTCCAGGTCTGTGCTGAAATCTTCAGTGCCCCTCACATGCCAGTGTAAAGTGTCTTGCAGGTCCTTCTCCTCACTCAGCTCCTGAAGATATGGAATGGGCTCTGTGTGTGTTTCTCTATTATGTCCCAAAGATCCAGTAAGATCTGAGGTGCATGATAGCATGTGCACTCAGACCTACTGTATCAGTCCATGTGCTATGTTGGAAACCTAAAATAAAAAAAATGTTTTCCACAAAGAAAAATCTCTTCCTCATATAAAAAGCATGACTGTCCAGATGTGGTAGGACACATCTGTAATCTCAGCTACTTGGGAGGCTGAGCCAGGAGGATTGCAAGTTCTAGGCCTGCCAAGGCAACTTCGCCAGACCCTGGTGGAGTTCAGTGGCAGGCAGGTTCAGTTCCCAGCACTCCCTGGCAAGGCGGTCTGCTTCACTGCGTTGCCAGCTTCCTGAGCACCCCGTGTCTTGTCCCCTCTTCCCAAGCTATAATCTTTGTTTGCATTACCTGGCTTTACAACAAATTGGGGTTTCACATTCATCCCAACTTCCATCTGGTGGGAATGGAAAGGCCTACTAAGCAGAAGTAAAGAAAACCACCACTGTCTAGAGCCTGGTAACCACTCACACCCAGTTGCTAGCTGCAAAGAAGGTTAGGAAAAATAGCCCCCACTTCACACTGGGGGTGGAGCCCAGGGCCTCATCTGTGCTAAGCAAGTACTGTATCACTAAGCCACACCTTCAGTACCCAGAGACTTAGTTTTGATTCTGTGAAGGCAGGGTAAAACATATTTCAGGACACACCTAGTAAACAATGTTACCCTTACTCACTGAAAATCTGAATTTATTTAGAAAACAAAGTCGTGTTCTAAAATGAGTCATATTCAAATTTCCCGAAAACAATCAGCCCTCTAGAAATTATGATTCACTCATTCATACATTAAGCATCTTCTACTCTATAAATGGGATCAACAGTGTACCTCATAGGGAATCTGTGAGGACACTGAATGAGGTAACGCACCCAAGCCCTTAGGATGGAGTAAACCCTGCATCCCACTCAAGCTGTTCCCTGTCCCAGGTGCTGGGGGGATTAGAGTTGGCTGAGACAAGACTGCTGCTCTCGAGGAGTTTATCGTCTAGTGCAGTAAAGAAGTGTGAACAGAAAGGAAGCTCCTAGATCCAGGCCGGCCATGCAGCTGTGCCCCTGGGGTCACCTTCCTCATAATTTTGGTTCACTGGGACATCTGCACCTCATTAAAGAGGTGCACAGGAGATTCTGAGGCACACCCAGGGCAAAGCAGCCGCCTTCCTGCGATGGGAAGAGGCTGGTTGACTCTACCTCGTCAGTTAAGAGAAGCTTCCTAGAGGACGTGCTGCCTGAAGCTGTGGGCAAACAAGGTGGGCAGTGCCCTCTGGGTAGAAGGAGCAACTCACACAAAACAGAAACTGCGAGTCTGTGCCCTCGGAGTATGGATTGAGGAGCAGTGGGGGCTGGAGGAGAGGGTGGATGCCAGGTGAACCAGAGAAAGAGTTGGGGCTTGAGTCTGAGGGTCAGGGCATCTTGTTTCTCAATCAGGGTTGGAGAGAGCTACCAGCTCTGTCTGTAGGAGAAAAATACAAATGCGCACAGAACCTCGCCCACACTTTTTTCCCCCCCTGCAGAACCGGGGATTGAACTCAGACCCTTGTGATTGCCACAGAAGTGCTTATTCTACTGAGCCATCTCCCCAGCCCCACCTCACCCACACTTGTGAAGGATGCTCACAACACTGAGCCCCACCCAAGCCCACCTGGCTGATGAGAGGGGCTAGAAACCAGTGCTGAGTGTGACCCCCAGAGGTGTGTAATGTGGGAAGGACTGGCGTCCCGGAGAGAGTGAACTCATAGGGGCCAGGGTGGTGGTGAATTTGCAGTTTTGAGTTGGACTTTCTAGCCGAGGCCGGTCGCACAAGTGTGGTGTTTAGAGAGAAGTTTGGGTGGAAGCCTAGCTTTGGGGGTGTGCGGGCTGGCGGGGCAGCTGGGACCAGCTGGAGGAGGTGTTGAGGGGAGAATGTTGAACATCAGGCTTGAGTGTGGCTCACACACTGAAGAATTGACTGCTTTCTGAGCGCCTCACTAGTGGAACACAGCCCGATCATAAGCTGTTTTCATAGTAGGACAGTCAGGGATGCTACCTTCACAGGCAGAGACCAGAACACAGACACCACTCAAGAGGGCTGCAGTGGGTAGTGGTGGCTTCTCCCATGCCAGGTGTCACTGGCCTATAGTCATTCTGGAGAGGCCTGCAAGCAGGTAGGTGTCTACAGCTGTATGACCAGTGGCTTGGTTACCCGGATGGGATGGGGACACAGAAGCACTTGCACTGTCCCTAAAGATTTGGGAGGGCTCAGGGTAACTCCTTTTCCTCTTGAGAGTTTCTGAGAAATGCCTAATTCCAGTCAGCAGTGTGACACAAGAACACATGTTCATGCTAGGATGTCTCTCTCTCTCTGCCTGTCTCTCTGTCTCTCTGTCTCTGTCTCTGTCTCTCTCTCTCTCTCTCTCTCTCTCTCTCACACACACACACACACACAC
>NW_004524585.1:12905954-12908897 GCF_000260255.1 Octodon degus | reverse complement strand
AGCAATGAGACAGTTTCAAACCAAATTGGTAGGACAGTTTCAATAATTAACACATTGCATACATTCTTCCTAGTGGTTAATTGCTGTACAAGATGTGGATATGATGTCCTATTTACAAACACTATTAGAACAAATCCCTCTATTCATTAAGAGAATGTAACTATATATCATCTTAACAGAAATTTTAAATCCTTAAATACTTATTGCCTACTCCTTTCTACTTTGAGAATTCTAGTTATATAAAGTTTCTTGGTTTTGACACAGTGAACTATAATGACTGATCTGTAAGTTCTTTCTTCATTTTTATTTTGGGCAATTTTTATTGTTATATTCATTTATGTTTGTAAATAATTTATTTTCAATTTGCAATCTATTAAAAAATTAAAATTAAAAAAAGGGCTCAGGGCAGTGCAGGGCAGTGACTCACTGACTGTTGTGTGGTCAGTCAGTGACTGGACTGAACCACTGAATAAAAAGAGCCTTTGTCAAAGGTCTAACAGGCATCAGGATGAGGGATGCCAGCTCCCTAGAAGGGAGAAGTTGGGATGGAGAGAAGCGCAGGTTTGACTGGGATGGTGGGGAGAAGGAAGGGCTTGGGGTGCTACAGCTGGGAAGATGACTGGAAGTTAGGGATGTTAAGTTGAGTGACACAGGAGCAGCGACTCCCCAAGCCGTAGGCTGGGAACCTGGGAAGACGGAGTGTGGGAAGGACAGGGCATTTCCATTCTGCGATGGGTCTGTGCCCTCTTCTCAGCGTGCTCCACGCTGCCTCTGGTGAAGACCTGGAGTGCGGTCTTAGAAGGGCACAGAGGAGCTCCGGGGTGTTGCTCTCTCCAGCACACAGCAGAAGTCTCTGTCCCACTTCCATTCTTCCAGCTCTCAGGGGCTGGGCCCAGGTTGATCCAGTCTGCATCCTTGACCAGCCAGGAGATCTTGAGAAAGTAACCTAAATCGCACCATTCCTGCTTCCTCTTCAGTGGCATAATAGGGACAACAGGGCAGTACCCACCCAGAGGTCGGAGGTCAGAGGTCGGAGGTCTCTCAGAGCTGTGCCACTGCCTTGCTGAACTCACTGTAGACCTAATCATTCGGACAGCCAGAGGGCGAATGTTCACTGTGCCCTTGCGGAGTCACCTGCTGCAGAAGGGCCCCACAGGGCCGCTACAGGAGCCGCTTCCAGGCCCAGCTTCCCTGCGCTCACACAGTTGGATTTCTAACCCCAAGTCTAGGACCTGACATTTATCTCTGTTCAGATGCTTTCTGTCAGCTGCAGCCCACAGTGCCAGCTTGTCAGCTTCCTTTCTGTTTTGCTGAGAGAGCAGTGGTGGGATGCACACTAAGTGCACTCCTGTGACCACAGAGACAGCCCAGGATGGCACTAGCTGTCTTCCTGTCTCAGGGCGAGGGCCCCAGCCAGGGGAGGTGAAGGCAGAGCAGGCTCAGGCTGAGCTGGAGCTGGGGCCACAGCATATGCTGCCTCCGCCCAAGGGTGGGCCTGGGTCACCACCCTCCTCATTTGTCAAGCAAGGATCAGCTTTGGGTGGAGACATAGGGCTAGGGCATCTGTTTAAAGCCACTTAGTGGGTTGGCCAGTGACAGGGCCAGGGCATGAGCCACATCTTACCTCTGTGTCCCCACGGTCCCACCGCTTTATGATTTTACACTTTCCAAAGCACAATCATGTGTGTTGGCCTGTGGTCAGAGAAAAGTGCAGGGGTTGGGACTCTGCTCCCTCAGAGGCAGGGTATGCTCTGAGTGTAGCCACTGTCCCTTTGTCCCCTACCACTCCCCACCCCCTGCCACTGTTCCTGTACCCAATGAAGAACATGGCCCCTTCATGCTGGCCGGAGGGCTGTGCTGTGCCCTGCTCATCCCCCTCCTGTGACCTCTCCAAGTCTCTGTCCCTACCTGGGAGCTGATCACTGCATAGCCCTGGCATGTAGCTGTGATACTTGGGCTTCATGACATGCTTTACTGAGCTCTCTTCCTGTGTGGGTTCCCTTCCTTAACTCCTAAGGGTAGGGGCTGAGAGTCCCCCATGGGCAGGAGCTGTGCATCAGTGAGTTCTTCAGGCCCCCACATCTGGGCTCTTGGAGAGAGCTAGATTTAACAGGTAGCCTAGCACTTAGCATAGGCCAAAAGGAGAGCCAGACCTGGAGGCCATGGGAAGTGATAGCCCCTGGTGCTACCATCTTCCCAGACTACCGAACAAAGGATGCGCTCAAGGTCAGGTTTGTGTGGTTGCCCTCTCACTAGCCACAACAACATGCCTCGGTGCCAGTGCTCAGGACCAGTGGGCACCCTTGGCCAGTGCCTGCTGCATGCTGCCTTTTCCCATTAATATGCTCTTTTCTCCCCTTGTGTGCTTGGAGGGGATTTTCAGGGGTAGGTTTTTTTTTGGGGAGGGGGAAACTGAATTTCCCTAATAAGCAGCTTTGCAAATAACTTGGAGAGCAAGAAGAGTTGGAAGGCAGAGAAGGCAGCTCTTATTAGATACCACAGTGCTACCCCACAGATAAACCCTTGCTGGAGCAACTGGAGAATGGGAAAAAATTCCAAAGATTTTGTCTTTCTCCAGTTGTCCATTATTCAAATAAATCTTGGGTAAATTTTTCTCTGGCAACCACTGGTCTGGCTTGGAAAAGATCAGGTATAGAAAGGGTTGAGATGAAAGGGAGAGAAGAATATATAAGACCTTATATTTTATTTTATTTTAAAAAAATATTTATTTATTTATTTATTTTGTGTGTGTGTGTGTGGCCAGCTCAGCCCACCAGGGGGTGGGGGCTGGCTGGCATGTGGTGCTGGGGGATTGAACCGTGGTCCCTGTGCTTTGCTTAGCTTAACTTGTTCTAAGTAGATGCTATGGACCACTGAGCCATCTCACCAGCCCCTGCATATATTCTTCTTAGTGGTTAATTGCTGTACGAGATGTGGACTTGA
>NW_004524585.1:12891512-12905854 GCF_000260255.1 Octodon degus | reverse complement strand
CTGTCTCTCTGTCTCTCTGTCTCTGTCTCTGTCTCTCTCTCTCTCTCTCTCTCTCTCTCTCACACACACACACACACACACACACAAGTGAATGGCAGTAGAGCTAAGAGTCTGTGCCCTTTCTCCTCTTGTATTTCTAATATGTCCATAGGAAAGTTCCTGACAAATGCAATTTAAAACATTTATCTGGAGATTTAACCAACAGTCTTTTTAAAAGCATAACATTTCTCATATTGGGGACTATCATAGAAAAATACTAGACATATGGTCACCATATGAAAGGCTATGTGTGTTTAGGTGGGGCAGGAAAGCTGTCTGAAGAGGTCCCTCCCAGTGTTTCCTTGGGCTTTGTGGCTTTCCTCCCCACAGCTTTGGGGCAGGGCTGCATCACCAGGGCAAGGCTCTCTGCCTGCCCAGCCCAGCCATCATCCCCATGACTAGCTCCTACAGATTAAATAAAAGACAGGAGAGAAAGATAACTTTCCTCCCCCTGCCTGTTCAACACTTCCTAAAAATCAGGTGCATGGAGAGAACAGAAAAGGGAGAATGGAAAAGCACTGGCTAGTCTCGGAGCAGCGGGCCCTGCCTCCATCTTCTCACAGGCTGACACTCAGGGAGACACAGAACCCAGGAGATCGGAAGGACTCAAGACCAGGAAGACTTCTGTCCCCAGACAGCTCCCACAGAGGAAGTGCTGAGGGAATGACCTGGTAGGAGCTGCGCTGTCAGAAGGAAACATTCAACCGCCCAGGAGTTTCCTGTTTGTTTTAGCAGGTGGTCAAGCCCCAGAACTGCCTACAAGAGGCAGAGAAATAACCAAGAAACCCTCCACCTGAAAGCACTAGAGGGTGAGAAGGACAGCAGGTTCCTGAATCTGAGGCGCCCACTCCAGGTGAGGTGGAGAAGTTTACTAGGATGCTTCTGCAGACAGGTCATTCTGGCATCGAAGCCTGGGCCCACTGCACCCCATAAACACCACAACCTTGGAGAAATAATTTCTCCAATCTTAAATTCTCCTGAATTGACAGGCGGTTTCTGGTTCCGTCGCCCTCTTTCTCTTCAACGAGGCGGCTGAGCGGCAGACGCAGACATGCAGAAGACCCTGACAGGCAAGACCATCACCCTCGAGGTTGAGCCCAGTGACACCACTGAGAATGTCAAAGCCAAAATCCAAGATAAGGAGGGCATCCCCCCCCTGACCAGCAGCATCTGATATTTGCCGGCAAACAACTGGAGGATGGTCGGACCCTCTTTGACTACAACATCCAAAAGTAGTCCATCCTGCACCTGGTGCTTCGCCTGCGAGGTGGGATCATCGAGCCATCCCTGCGCCAGCTTGCCCAGAAGTACAACTGTGACAAGATGATCTGCCGCAAGTGTTATGCCCGCCTGCACCCCCGTGCCGTCAACTGCCGCAAGAAGAAGTGTGGCCACACCAACAACCTGCGCCCCAAGAAGAAGGTCAAATAAAGCTCAGCCAGCCCCTCGTCCAGAAGGGCACCACCTGCCCAACACCTGCAGCCTTGAGGCCTGAATAAAGTTTCCTTCCCTTGACTAGAGAAAAAAAAAAATTCTCCTGAATTAAGATGAAGATTCCAGCAGTCCAACTAAAAGTCAAAACAAAACATTCATTTCCTAAAGAAAATGAAGGGAAGCCACATTTCTTGTGCACAGGCATTTATGAACCAAGATTCATCCATCTAAAACCAGATGTATAGATTTTCCAAAAATAGCTTTTAAATAAACTGGAACATTTTTAGAAAATGAAAGACAGGTGATCACTGTACTACAACCCTGAGCCTTTAGGTGGCTTTTAAAAGGAAAAAAGTTTTTTCCAGCCCCACTCCCTTAAAAAAAATAAAAATAAAATAAAATAAATCAACCAACAAACAAACCAGCAGAAAGGGGGTCATTGTGATACCAGCAGTCATTTTCCAAACATTTCACTAAAAAACCATTTCTCTTGAATTTAGTCATTCATTCATCTCTGGCAAATATGGAAAAACTGGAAGAATGAGCAATGAAGAGAGAAGTTACCAGAACTGGGGCTGGGGTGGAAAATGTTCCTCAGTGTTGGAGCTGTTGCCACTTTGTTGGTGTAATGGGTCATGAACATGGTGTGTTTTGGTGCCTGCTGCTAAGGGGAGCCCAGACACTGGGGAGCTTGGTGTCCCCCGCCTAAACATCTGGAACAGCTGCCTCACAACGACTCCTCTGAAAGGGATCCTGGAGAGTCCTGGCCGCCTCTCTCTGTCCCCTTGACAATTTCCACGGTGGAGTCGTGAGTCCTGCTCCATCTGAGGCCTCCTCCCTGCTACGGCCTGTAGCCACAGGCTCGGAAAATGCTCTTGCTGCGGAGCAGGAGGCTGCTGCTACCTGCTCACTGTCTTGGCAGCTTGGAAAGAAGATAGCAGCTTTGGCTGCAGAAGGACAGATCCTTTCTAAACCATCTGGACCCTAAAATGTTTCATGTCCCCAAGGGGAACGGGGGCCTTGCCTTACCCTCAGGTAGAAGGGATCTGGTCAGACAGACTCCTGCTACATTACTGCCATCTCTGTTTGCCCCTTTCTAGGGTCTCTCACTTTCAAGCACCCCATAAACACACACACACACACACACACACACACACACACACACAGAGATGGGCATAGATGTTGAGGTTCCTGACTCCCTAGAGGGTGCCCTAGGAGCTCCAGAGCTAGCTTTGCTCTTTAAGCCTTGCCTTGAGGAATGTTCTCTGCCCCTGTGAGGCAGGGAACCAAGGCTGGAAGGCCGGCTGCTGGAGCAGAAGGGTGACCATCCATCCCAGCCTCGGGCTTTCTTATCAAGTTCAGGCATATTTCTGAAAGTACTAGAACGTAGAACTAGAAAGTAGTAGTAGAACTAGAACGAGAACTAGAAAGTACAGAACCTTGGGCCATGGCATTCACCTCTGCCTTGTACTTCCGAGTCCCCATTCTCTTATCTTCAGAGAAAGGAAACAGAGAAGAGGGTCAGTGCAGAGAGAACAGAGTTAACCAAGAAATGAAGGTCTAACTAGCAAGGTCTAGCACTTGCCAGCATTCCCTATGTGCCAGGCCCTGGGTGTGGTTTGTTTGACTTAATTCACAGCAACCGTGCCAGGAAGGACACAGTAAGTCCCATCTTTCGGAGGTAAAGCCAAGGCCAGTGAGGCTCTGGCTCCATCACACACTCCTCTAGGGCTGCACAGGTGTGAGGTGGCAGGTTGGGGTTTAAGTGCAGATCCCTACTCCAAAGACCCCAGAGAGAAGTCCTGTACTCCCTGCTCCCTAGGAAGAGTGCAGAGATACATCACGTGTGCGAAGCTGGGAGGTGACTGGACCAGCACAGGAAAAGAGAGGAAGTGGAAGTCGATTGTGAAAGTGGGGAAGGTTGGAAATTACTGTGGAAATGATGATGCTGTTCCCATGTTTAGTAAACTCACATGTGGAGGTCACGGTTGCACATGGCTGGTGGAAAGGGGAAGTTGGAGTGAGTGAGTTGGAATGTTGGGGCTGTACCAACTTCCTCTAACTGTTGGAAGAGGGAGCACCCCTCACCTTGTCCCGCCCCAACTCAAAGCCTAGACTCTCTCATGCCCAAACCCTTTTTGAAGCTTATTCCTTACCCTGTCCAACCCCACCAAACTCCACACAAAACCCCACCAGCTTGCAGAGAAATGGCAGGCTGAGACATAGCCCGGGATGACAGCTGCAAGGGAAAATGCTGTGGCCACTGTCTCTGTAGAAGTCAGTGGAAGGAAAGATAAGAGCAGGAGTGGGGCTGAGCTATGCTCCGGGGAGAAAGCTGAGCTCTTAGTCCAGCCTGCCTGAGGATGCTTATCCTGAGGCCTCCCCAAGAGGTCATAGGGTTCTGAGGGGTTTGATGACTCAGGGCAGGGGCTGTAGAAATTCTGGTTAAAGGCTGAGTGAGGTAAGCTGCTGCTTAGGAGACAGGCCTGGTGTTAAGCAGGGCTGACCTCTCTAACTGCCTCTTCAAAGAACCTGCCCACAAGATGCCCAAATGGCAGGAGGTCAGAGGGAGGCCTATCCTCTCTGAGGCAGGGGTTACAGTGGAAAAAGCAAGAGCAGGAATCGAGAAAGTAAACTGCCCCTACTCACTGCAGAGAGATTAGGGTGCACCTTGTCCTATTCTGCTCGGGCCACCACAGCAGAACACCCTACACTGGTGGCGGGGGGCGGGGGGAGGTGTCACTCTCTTTCTGCTTCATTGTCACCCCTCCTCCTCTCTGAGGCTGACTGCTTTGCCTTCCTTCCTTTTTTTTCTTTTTTCTTTTTTCTTTCTTTTTTTTTTTTTTTTTTTTTGGCAGAACCAGGGATTGAATTTAGGCCCTTGTGCTTGTCAGGGAAGCGCTTATTCCACTGAGCCGTCTCCCCGGCCCCTTGCCTTCCTCTCTTAAAAGCTCTGTACTTATACCGGGCCACCTGGACAACCCAGGATCATCTCTCCAACTCAGAAGCCTGGCCTCATCACATCTGTAAAGTGCCTTTTGCCATGTGAAGCAACATGTTTATGGGTTGTGAGGACCATGACATGGGTAGGTTGGGGGCAGCTATTGTTGGACCTAGTATTGACTGAGCCAAAACTGAGCCAGAACTAGAACACAGGCTCCTGGCTCCCTGCTCATGACAAGGGTCTGTATTATTTATTGTCTCCAAAGCATAGCGTACCTGACTAGCCCCCAACTTAGGGCCTTAAAATCGTAAGTTCTATTTTGATCACAGCCCTGCAGGCTGCTGTGTGTTCTCTTTATCTCCTCAGGCCTTGCTTACGTACTGGGGATCAGCAGACTTCAGCTGGGGTCGTAGGCAAGGCAGCTCCTCCCCGCAACTGATCTCTCCCCTGGAGCCCAGATGCATTTCAGGGTGACGGCAGAGGTGCGAGAGCCCAAGGAGAACTGCGAAAGCCTCTGTCTGAGTCACCCCTGCAAGTCCTGTGGCTGGGGCCAGGGTCAGGGTGGGATAAGGACAAGGACTTGGGAGGGATGAACAATCGGGAACTTACGTTGTTTTCCTCTTTATCTCAGATGCCCTGTGATATGACTGTTCAGTTCCAGGTGACATTAGATATTAAGCTCACCAAAGAGCATGTAATGTGGGCTCAATAGTATCAGAGACCCAGGCATGGTGACACGTGCCTGGAATCCCAGCACTCAGGAAGCTGAGACAGGAAGATCATGCCACTTGGAGACCAGCTTGGGCTACTCAGTGAGTTCAAGGCTAGGCTACATTGTAAGAACCAAACTCGTAGTAGGAACCTATCTCAAAAAAAAAAAAAAAAAAAAAAAAAAGTCAAAGACCCTGTGACCGCCCCATCAACTTACCTTATCATCCATCTGCTCTTGTTAGATGTGGCTGACACCCCTGCCACTGAGAGGCAGGGTATATATTCCTCCTCCTTTTAGTAAGTGGGGCCTGGGTTATTCCAGTCAACAGAAAACAGAAGTTGCAATATGTGGCTTTTGAAGTTTAGGTCATAAAACTAAGGTTTAGCTCTGTCTGTCTTTGTGGAATCCAGCCATCATGTTGTAAGGAAGCCAACACCCTGTGGAGAGGCTCCCATGATGAGGAGCTGAGGACCCAGGCAAATAGCCTGGTGGATTAAAGCGCCTGCAAGCAGGTGCAGGGGCCGGGGGGGTTTGATCCCCAGGCCTGCCATGCCAGGCCCGCCCCTGGGTCGCCCCTGGGTGATTGAGACAAGGGTGTGGTGGCCTGTAATCCCAGCTCTTGGGAGGCTGTAAACAGGTGGATCACTACAAATCTGATCTAGGAGAGAGACCTTGAACACCCTGTAGACCCTTTCCTAAAAAAAAAAAAAAAAAAAAAAAAAAAAAAAAAGAAAGAAAAAAAAGAAGGAGAAGGAGAAGGAGAAGGAGAAGGAGAAGGAGAAGGAGGAGAAGAGGAGCTGAGGCTTTCCCCATAGCCAGCCTGCTTGCCAGCCTGTGGTTAGGCAACCTTGGAGTTGGATTCTCCAGCCCTGCTCCAGGCCCAAGACACTGCAATCCTGGTCGGCATTTTGACTGAGTGCAACTTACAAGTGAGCTTGACCCAGACCTACCAAGCTGTGCTGCCCTAGATTCCTGATTTGCAGAAACAATGAGATAACAAATGATTGCTTTTATTTATTTTTTGTTTTTATTTATTTTTATTATTTTTAATTTTTTATTGTTGTTGTTTTTATTTATTTGATACAGGATCTTGCTATGCAGTTCAGACTCATAGTAATCCTCCTGTCTCAGCCTCCCCGCAGCATAGCATGTGGTACTGGGGGATTGAACCTGGGTCCTTGCACTTGCCAGGCAGGTGCTTAGACCACCAAGCTATCTTCCCAGCCAATTTTTCTTTTAAGTTTTCTACACATGAGGTGATTTGTTAGGCAGCATCAGCCAACTAATATAAACCTACTGGTGTGGCTGAGGACAAAATGGAAACAGAAGCAGTCTAGCACCTTAAGGAACCTACAGTTTCTAGGTGACTTATGGACATTATTAGGATCAACAGCAAAATAACAAATATTTAATCCAGTCAGGACACACTAAGTTTGCTAAAAGGAAATTTGGGACAAAGATATACTAGTCATATTTCCCAACTGAATATGGGACAGTTGATGAATGGGCTTCCCATTGTAGTTTGGAAGAACACTATCTGAAATCAGGACTGATCAGAATGATCATTTCGTCAGGAAATTGTTCTGCTCAGCCAAGGCTCAGAGGGGAGAGCTCCCTGGAGGGACTGCTATTGTGATGAAAAAATTGCTTCTGTCTTCGTATTTGTGGCCCTTCCTTCTTCCCTACCTAGCGAAGAGGATCCTGGCTTTCCCCAGGCACCTTCTTTTCCTATCCTGTTCCTCTCTCAATTCCCAGGCCATGGAGTGGGGCTTTCTGTCACAGGATCGGGAAGAAAGGAAGGAGGAGGAGAAGGACTATGTGGCTAGAGCTGCAAGAGGAATCGGGAAGGCCGGGATCTGGGGAAGGAGAGGCGCGCAATCAGACGTGGTCCACAAAGAGATAAATGGAAGCTGGGGGCTGCAGGGCACACCTTAACTCTAGCCTCCAAGGAGCCTGAGACAGACAGAACGTGAGTTCAAGCCCAGCCTGTATGCCTTAGTAAGGCTTTGTCTCAAAAAGAATTATAAAGGGCTGGGGTGTAGCTTACTGGTACAGCACCTGTCTTATATGCACAAAGCCCTGGGTCACAGCTCCCAGAGGCCCAGGCTTGTCCAGGCCTTGTTTGTTAGAGGCTCACTGCCCACTCTGGGGCAGCTTCTGTGGTGGCTCCAAGAAGGCAAAGGCGGGGCAGGATCTTGACCTTCCACCTTCCACAACAGAGGGAGCCAGGGCTGGAGGGAGGAGGGGGCGCTGTGCCAGGCCTCACGATGGACTTGGGCTCACAGAAGCAAAGACAGGAAGGAAGAAAGAGCTCCTGAGAATGAGGGGTAGGCAGAGAGCTGCCTCAGTTTCCCGGAACCCCACCCCCAAGGGATTATCAGTGCCTAAGCCAGGGCCAACTCTGATGCACATTTGTTCTTCGGACTTCACACCATTCCTGACAAGTTGTAATTGCTCCATAAATCATGTTCGAGGGAGGGGAAGAGAGACAGATAGGAATAGGAGGAGAGAGGGAGGGAGGGAGGGAGGTTGGTGCTCTGATTCCCCCTCAAAATTAATTGGTTACCTAATTAAGACAACATTCTGGCTGAATCTAATTTCTCCTAGAGGGAGAGTTGGTATATTTCAGTCTTAAGCTTTTGGAATTCTGGACCTCAAGTCCTATTATCTCCATGGGTCCAGCCTCGGCTCTCTTGGGGGAACTGCTGATGGTGGCCTAGGGAGCCATCTGGAATTAGGAGTTGCAAGCCCCACACCACCACTTTAGCCAGGGGACCTCAGACTTGTTATATAAGCTCCTTGGGTAAGTTCAGATGCTACTGAAGAGGTGAGAATCCTTGGTGCAATAAGGGTTAAGAGCAACAAGGTTGAGAAACCTGACGCCAGAAGGGCCCCAGGACACAGGCTTCCTGCAGCCCATGCTGCCCCCTCCTGCAACCCTCCCACCAGTGCATTGCCTTGTCTTTATATACTTACTTATTCCTGCCTTGTCTTTATGACCTGGGTCCTATAGCTGCTCTCCTTCTCCAGTCTCGGGAGCTCTGGCCCCACGGCTTCTTCTGTGTTCCAGGCTGAGCCCCTGCTGTCTGCAGCGCTTCTCTGTAGCTCCTCTTGGCCTTCCAGGCAGGACCTCAGCTGTGTCTTGCACTGTAGGGGTGAGGGGCCAGCCAAGGGTCCAGTGATGCGCCCGCCACATGGACAGGATGATTCATGCCGAGGTTTCCGAAGGGTTAACACCCCTCTCTTTTCAGCTTCTGCACATGGCCTGTTATCTGGAGAAAAGAATAAAGAAAAAAAATGGATGCTTCTAGTTTCACAGCATTTCAGGACTTTGTCTCAACCCCCGACCCCCAATCCTGTCCTTCAGCCTTCTGCTTTGTCTCTGCACCCCAGCCAAAAAGCTTCCTGAACCGCAATCCCTCTGTGCAGGCACCTGCAGCCCAGGACCCTGTCTGAGTTCTGGGGGCTGCAGGGAGTAGCAGCCTTGGTTCCTGTTGGCAAAGTCACGCTTGAAGAAGGGAGAGCCCCAGTGCAGGGCTCAGGCTGAGCTCAGAAGAGCCGCTTGCCCTGGGCACTGCCCACCCATGGAGAAGAGCCTATGCCTACTCAGGAGGAGGGTGACAAGGGGCCTACTCTGACAGCGAGTGTGCTGCCACCAACAAGAGCCCAGAGAGGGGCCCAGGCACAAGTTAGACAAAGGGCTCTAGGGGCAAGGGCGTTGGTCCAGACCTGAGGCTCCACCTTGCTCAACAGAGGACTAGGTCCCCATGGCAATGGAGGCTCCTGAGGCCTCTCCTTTCATGGACGCAGGGGACTGAGAGCAGGGAGTATTCTCTGTCCACCGAGGGGCAGCCGTGCACCGTGGGGAGACCAGAGTGGGACTCTGTCCAGGATAAGGAGCGAGCAGCTCAGGAAAGAGCTGCTGTTAGATGCCCCAGCCAGCCCTGTCACATTCCAGAACAGAGGACCACAAACCTCAGCTTGGCCCAAGGCATCTGAGGCTGGCATCCCGCCCAGGCATTTCCTCTCCTCCCACCCTGAGTCCCTCTGTTCTCTTTCTGCATCCTGGGGCCCAGGGTTCTGCTGGTGCTTCGGCCTCCTTTCTCTGTGGAGGGGCTGTGCTGGAACTGGGCAGAACTTTCTGAATAGTTCCTCCATGAGCGTCGTGAAGAGGGATCAAAAGTGTCACGAAAGCTCCACACCATTGAAGCCCACTGCTTCAATGAGGGCTCCATCTGCTTGGATACCACCTCTGCCCAGCACAACACTGGGCCCAACAGGGAGGCCTAGGACATGTTTGTTGAATGACTGAATGAAAGAAGGGAGTGAGGTGGTCCAAGAAGGCTAGAACAAAAGTAAAGGAAAGGGAATCTGAAGCGGCCTTCACAGACAGGTGGGATTTGACAAGGCCGAGAGGCAGCAGGAATGGCTCAGCGCCTCTGCTGCTCTCGGGATAAAGCTGAGGCCCCTAGCATCACTCACGAGACCCTTCTAACCTTCTCCCCCAGCTTGGCCACTGCTTTCATACTAGTCCTCACCATAGTGCCCTGTGCTCTCTGCTCCAGCCAGCTGGAGGAGGTTTCTGTGTTCCCTGGAACCACCCTTGGTTCTACTTCTGGGGAGACCAGAATGAGGCTCTGTCCAGGATAAGGAGCGAGCGGCTCAGGAAAGAGCTGCTGTCAGATGAAAGCAGAGGCCTCAGGAGCCTCCATTGCCATGGGGACCTAGTCCCTTGTTGAGCAAGGTGGAGCCTCAGGTCTGGACCACAGTCCTTGCCCCTAGAGCCCTTTGTCTAACTTGTGCCTGGGCCCCTCTCTGGACTCTTGTTGGTGGCAGCACACTCACTGTGAGCATCCTTCTCCCCTCTGTTAGGGTAGCCTTGGAGCAGCCCCCCAAAATAAAAGCAGGTACCAGTTGTCTCCCCCTTTGAGCCAGGCTAGCCCGAGTATGACCCCTGCCACCCTCTGCTTGCCTCAAGCTCACACTAGGTGAATTGTCTGTCTCCCCAGCTCAACTGCTCTCATTCAAACCACTCCAGATCTTCCCAGAGACTACTAGCCACAGTCGCACGACTCACTGTGGCTTCCATAACAGGTTGGAGGCAGCCAGCTCTCAGGGGGACCTCACAGTCCCAAACTGCTCAGCACTGGCTCCTAGACTCTGCTATTTGTCTTCTCTAAGTGGAAGAAACCAGGCTGCGGTGGGCACAGTTTGAAGCTGTTCTGTTGGTGATTTCTGACCACAGCTGGAAGCACCCTTGGCGGGTGTAGCTTCCCCATTACCTATAAGTTCTTTGGGCTGGAATCATGTCCAGTTCTCTTTCATTTTGCTGCACTGCCAATTAAACACCACATCAGGTCCAGAACTAATAATGGTTATTTGGTTAATTAATTATTAATTGAATAGACTCACTCAGAGAGGATGCAATTATCATTTCCAGTCTCTGGCCTCGGTAACAATGGGACACAGGGGTGGTACTTACGCCTGGCTATTATACCCATATGATGTAACACCAGAGACAGGACAAAAGGCAACTGCAGAAATGGGAAGGAGTCTCAACTGAAGACCGGGTACTGAACAGTACAAACAGCTTTGGGAGCACCTAGCCCAAGCCCTCCCTTTATTATGACATGGAAATCACTTGCCCAGGGCCAAAAGACATCTCTGCTGTTAGATGCAATGTTTCGATTGGCCTGAGAGGCCGGTGCTCTCTCCATTAAACCACTCCACCTTCCTCTGCCATCAGTGAGCCTCTTTCTACTGCCTGGCCCCAAGACATGGGAAGACCTGAGTTCAAATTCAGCTTCTGATTCGAGCGTACTTAGTCACTCAGTGAAGAAGGCTTGGCCTGACATTGCTCATGATGGAGCTGGCATGAGACTGACAGGCGAATGTCTGCAGGAGGCCGAGGCCCCACCTGGGGGCTACTCTCGCTCCTCTGTCCTTGTGCCGGTTCTTAGGAAATCCTGGCCTTCAGCCAGACAGTTCAGGGATTAAAGTGCCTGCTCAGGCAGACGCAGGGACTGGGGTCTGATCCCCAGTGCGTCGTGCCAGCCCTGTCCCCCCTCACCGGGCTCCCTGAGTCAGCCACTGAGACTGGGTGTGGTGGTGCATGCCTGCAATCCCAGTGCTTGGGATGCTGAAAACAGGAGGATCATGACGAGTCTGATTTGTGTAGTGAGACCTTGTAAACCTTGTAGATCCTGCCCTAAATACATAAATGAACAAATCAGCAACAACAAAAGAAAATCCTGGCCTCCTTCCCATGGCCCACTGAAGGCCCTTTTGTGTTCAGGGCCCCACCTCCCTACTCTCTGAGGCAGCCAGGTTGTCCTAGGCCAGCTGTGGTGTGTGGAATCAGCCCAGCTTCTCTTCCTCCACCATCTTCTTTATTCTGCCCTTCAGGATGAGGTGAAGATCTCCTTTCCTCTTTCTTCTTTCCTTTTTTCCGCCATATGGATTTATTTTTTCTTGGTTTCTCCCCCTCCCTCTTGGGGCTTTCATAACTCCCTCTGCCCTCTGTTCTCTCGTCCTTTGTCTGCAGATGGGCAGGTGCCCGGTGTCTCCCTCAGCTCCTCCCACAGCCCCCTCACCCAGCCCCAGGCCTTGCTGGCCTGCTCTGGCAGCCCTGGCAGAAGCTTATCTCTGCTCACCATGCACAGCCCCTGCAGCCGACCTGGGGGAAAGGGAAGCTGAACAACTGGAGTGAGACGGGGGCTGACTCTGTTGTCTGCTCCAGGAGGAGCAGAACGGGAGGCAGCCGGAGGTGAGACTGCTCTATGGGGTGGGTCCTCCTGGATCTCCTCACCCTGACCCTCTCCCTGGGCTATGCTGGGCACTGCCAGGAATTCCAGGGCAGGCTGAGGCAGTCTGCCTGGAAAACAAATTCAGAACTGAGCTATTGCAGAAGAGGCCAAAGATTTCAGTTTCTTCCAAAAGCTCCCTGTTCAAAGCAATCTCATAAATCAAAAGGAGATTTTGTTGTTGTTGTTGTTATCTGGCCTGCCTGTTTTGTGCTGGCTGGCTCCTGCTCCCTGGCCTTGCTCTGGCCTTTGCCCATCCTGGAGGTGGGGAGGAGAGGGAAGCAGACTGGCAGGTAGATAAGCACTGGGGCGAGCCTGGAGATCAACCAAGCTCACCCTCCCGTCCCCCGACTGCCACCTTCAGTCTGACCAGAGGCCTTATTGGCAATCCAGTCCTGCCCAGCTTGGAAAACAGCAGCAAGAAGATGTATTCAGGGAGTGCATTCAAATGGCTTCAAACACCTTCATTGCTATGAATCCATTTCATCCCTGTGGACAGAGCTGAAGAGGGGAGATAGGCTGTGGAGGCCACAGTGCAGCTACATTCATGCCTGAATCCCTCCGAGAGGGCTTGCCAGGCCAGTGGAGCCTGCTCTTTGCACTGTCTATGGCCTCTTCAGAGAGGACTGCTTTCTGTTGATCCAGAGAGAGGGCTTCCAGAGGTTTCTGTGCTTAGATGGAGGCGTACGAGAGCACAGACCCCAGTCAGACTCCAGCTCTGCCCCTGACTGACTGTGCGCTCTCAGGGAAACTTCAGCTTCTCTAGGAACTCCGCTTCCTTCTTGTCGGTCTGGGTGACACCATTACCACGCCTACCTCATAGGTCTGGTGTGAGCACTCACTCAGCCGCCCAGTAGGAAGTGCTGACAGCAGCGCCTGGAATGGAGCAAGTGTCCCATTGGTGACTGCTAACTAAAGTGGTCCCAGCTCTGACACACAGGCCACACTGATGGCAGCCCATTGCTCAGGTATGGGCTCCCAGGGACTCCCAGGACGATTTCTTCTCCAAAGCCTTCATTTGCTTGACACATATTTACTTATCAATGGGTTTGCTATGGGAACAATACCAAATGGTCCCTGTACTGAGAAAATTTACAATAAATGCACAGATGAATACAAAATTTCTACCTGTGCTGTGCACGCTGAAGGAATCTGAGCCTGGACTGTATGGGCAGAACTACTTGGAGCCTGGGAGCTAAGGGTGCCTCTGTGAGCAACGGACATTCAAGCCCAGATCTGAAGAGTGACAAGGAGCAGCCACAGGAACTGGGGGTGAGGGAACAGTGTTCCAGATAGAGGGACAGCACATGAGAAGGCCTCCAGCCAGCAGGAGCAGAGCGCGTAGCAGAAGCAGGAGGGGGAGGACAACCACAGGAGTAAAGGCTGCGAGAGAGGGTGCTGGAGAGACAGGTAGGGCCAGATCTAGGGTCTGCGGAGTGTGAAGGAAAGAAGGGCTCAGGGGGCTGATGGATCCTGAATAGTCCCAGAGCGCAGGCCGGGCAAGTGAGTGAGACCACCCAGGGACCATGGATCCTGAATAGGCTCAGCGCACAGGCCAGGCGTGGAACCCTTAGGTAGAACTCCCTGCAAAGAGGCTAGAGGCAAGACCCACCCGACTGATTCAGGAGCAGAACATCTTGCCAGAGTGACACAAAGGGTTCAACTCCAATGGCTGCAGCAGGAAGAAGTGGAGCACAGCAGCCAGATCCAAGCAACACCCAGCTGGAGGAATCTGAACATCGTAGATCTGGACCTGGTGTTAAGGTAATAACTCTGTCTAAGCTCTACACCAAAGGTCAGAAGTCAGTGGTACACAAAATGACAAAGAGAAGGAACAAAACGCAGTCTCAGACCCCGAGTCCACCCAGTACAAATGCAGAAGACACTAGCATAGAGGAAACTGGAAATTACACCCCTGATATCTCTGAAATAATAGTTTTGGAAGTAAAGAAACAACTGCAGAAAGGTATAGAAGAATTCAGATCAGAAATAATTTCTGAACTAAAAAATGTAGTGAGAACTATAATCAAAGAAGTACTAAGTGCTTCTAAAAATACACTGATTAAAAAAAACACAGAATATAAAGATGATGGAACCCCTCAATAAGCAATATAGGAAAGAAATAGAATGTGTGCAGCAGAGTTAAAGTGATATACGGGAAATTAAAACCTCAATCACAAGCTGGCAAAACTGTTTGCATGAAAGTGAAACTAGAATTTCTGACCTGAAAGACACCATTGCGGCTAGTGAAAAAGTAAGAAAAGATCTCTTAAAAACAACTAGGATGCAGGAAAAAATAATTCAATACCTGCAAGATGATGCAAAGATGAGCAATGTGAGACTAATAGGCATCAATGAGAAGGAAGGAGTCAATACAAATGATATATAAAGAATATGGGCAGAAGTAATA
>NW_004524585.1:12890583-12891038 GCF_000260255.1 Octodon degus | reverse complement strand
CATGACAAAGAACAACTAAAGAATTTCATGATGACAAAGCCAAGCCTACACAGACTACTAAATGATGTTCTAGAGAGGGAGTGATCACAGACCCATGAACGAGAATGGAAAGAACCCATCAAATAGGGCAAACAAACACAGGAGAATTAGAGGTACATAATAGCAGTCTTTCAGTTATTCTTTTGTGTTCAGCGGCAAAATATTTCCATCAGCACACTCTACAAATGACTTATCTTCCACCCTATGGGTCATGATTCCATCTGAATCTACAGAGTGGATTTCAAAGAAATAGCTGTAGCTCAGTCCCACAAATGATGCCTAGCCACCAGTAATTGTCACGGTCATTATGCATGTCCACAACACACTAGAACTCTGTGCAATATCCTATCCTTAAACTGTTAGAAGTGCTGGTCATTTATTTGCCATTCCAGTATTTATCTTATGTTTTACTCTTA
>NW_004524585.1:12868505-12886326 GCF_000260255.1 Octodon degus | reverse complement strand
CCCTGTGCTTTGCTTAGCTTAGCTTGTTCTAAGTAGATGCTTTAGACCACTGAGCCATCTCACTAGCCCAAGACCTTATATTTTAACAATGTCTGTTTTTTTTTTTTTTTTTAGGGAAGGGTCTACAGGGTGTTCAGGGTCTCGCTATTACATTGGACTCCTAGTGATCTGCCTGTTTACAGCCTCCTAAGAGCTGGGATTATAGGCATGTGCCACCATGCCCAGTCTCTGAACAATGTCTTACATCTTTTCAAAGCTCTTTTGCCTGTATAAGCCTAATATGATAATACCTCAGTCAACAAACATAATTTGTTCTGCAATTCTGGAAAAGATGGCCACAGTCATGTTAGTCACCCAATATGGAGTTTGAAAACCAAAAAAAAATTTTTACCAAATACTACCGTTTGTGAACTGCACTGCTTGGAACAAATGTTTCATGAACCAAGATACCACTGTATTCATTATGCAATATTATTATGTATCCATTCATTCGTTCAACTTTTAATGAGAGCTTGTGTGTTGGATCATATGCCAGAAGCTAAGAGAAGTGGAAGAGCAAATTAGAACTGGAGGAGATAAAGGCCTGTGTGAGGAAACAAGATAGACAACTCGTATCAGCCTGTTTTCCATAGTTGTAACAAAATACTTAAGGTCAGTTGCTTTGTAGAGAAAAGAGGTTTTCTTAGCTCACGGTTTTGGTGGCTGGAAGTCTGGACAGCGTGGATCTAGCTCTGTGGGGTTTCCTGGCTACATCACATCATGGTGGCAGTATACATAAGAGGGAGACACCATCTGATGAGATAAGAAGGAAGATGGTGAGGAGGGGCCCACCTTACTCGTTTATACCAACTCACTCCTGATAAATAAGTGGTTCTCATAAGAAACATATTAATCCCTTCTGAAGGCAGGGCTGGCACTATCTGAACCTTACCTTGTATAGATCCTGTAGCCTCCAAGATTACCATGCTGAGAACCAGGCTTCGAGTACACAGTCCCCTGGAGACAAACCACATCTGCTCCATGGCACAAAGGAGGGGGTTGAGGATGGAAAAGGGACATCAGGCCCCTCTTTGGTGGGGGCTAAATGAGGAAACAGCAGTCCTTAGTAAATACATCAAGGACTTCACAAAGGAAGAGATAGCAGGTCTGAGTTCTTCTGGAAGGGAGAAAGCCCTTTGTCTTGTCTGGCCCATTAGCCTACAGCTGATCATCACTGGTAAAGAGCAGGCACCATGGTGAAAGCCTTAACAGCCACAATGCATTAGAAAATGGTGAAGGAAGTTTGGAGTTTGGAGAAGAGACTTCGAGACAATGAACATCCTGGTCATGTGAGGATGAAATAGATGCTCCTGTAACTCCACAGGGGAGAACCAAGGCAGGGGAGTAGAAGAAAAATATTTAGCTCAGAAGAGAAGACAACATGCAATGTAGCTGGAGACAAATCAGCAGGAAGTCCCCTACCCCATCTGGAATGTCTGCAATGTCTGGAAACAACTTTGTCACAACTGAGGGCGAGGGATGCCAGTGTCTAGGGAGAATCCGGTCAGAGGCGCTACCGCTGCACACCCTGCCATGCACAACGCTGCCCTCACAGCAGAGGTCAATGGTGACTCTGGGCCACGTGACTCTGATGTAGGGGAACGAGCACACTCTGGGGGTTCTAATGTCTTCTGCCAAGGGTGCTGACCACCAGCCTCAAAGCCAGGGGCAAACTTCTCAGCCTGTGTGGTTGCCAGGATCCTCATCTGAGAGATGAGGACAACAGAGCAGAACTTGCGGCACCATAGTAGCATTCCGTGGAGTTTTTCTGAATAGTGTCCAGCAAAATGTCTGAGAGAGAGAAAGTATAATAATGTCCCACTGTAGTGGAGACACGAAGAAGACTGTCTTCCCTTTTAGCTAACAATTGCCCTGTAATGGTTTGGAATGCCAGAGAGGCTAGGAGCTGTAGCGAGAGTTCTGTCCCTGGTAATTGTCCACCTCCTACAGGGAAGCCATGAAGTATTCCGGAAGAGGTGAGACACGAGGCTGGATGACAGCAGTGTCAGCCCTTTGGTCCTTTCACCCCACTGTTTCTCTGGAAGGAAATCTAGAAATCTGCTTGTATTCCAGCGTCCCAGGAACCAGAGAACTGCACACTTCAAAAAGTCAAAGAATTGACTGAACGAGGACTGATTAAAGCAGAATCTAGAACCTTACTGTCTGGCCCTTCCATAATGTCCCTCTTTCCCTCTCTGGCTCCTTCCCTTTCTCTTTCCTTCCCTGTGTCAGTCACCTTTGCAGTACTGTCATCAAGTACCTGAGCTAATCAGCTTACACAGAGAGAAGGTTTATTTTTGGCTTTGGGTCCTACCACTCTATTGCTGGCTGGCTGACATGCTTTTGGGCTTGTGCTGAGGTAGAACATCACAGTGAGAGGGGCTGGGGAGATGGCTCAGTGGAATAACCTCTTCCCTGGCAAGCGCAAGGGCCTGAGTTCAATCCCCGGTTCCACCAAAAAACAAACAGAGAGAGAGAGAGAGAGAGAGAGAGAGAGAGAGAGAGAGAGAGAGAGAGACCTGCAGTCCCATAGTTTTCTTGAAGGACCTATCCCCAGCAGGGTACACCTCAAAAGGCCTCCTACTACACCCCAGCTCTTCGAGTTTCCACCAACTCCCAATAGTGCTACTCACCTAGTGGCAGCCAGGAAGAGGGCCAGGTACAACTCCATCACTGAGTTAATCCCCCCAACAAGTTAGTGTCAGTCACCTCCTCAGAGCTCATTAGCTAACAACAAAACTTCAACACAGTGAGCCTACTGGGGGACATTTCGGATCCTAACCATAGCAGATAGGTTTACTGCCGACAGCCAGCTGGGCTCGCTTGATGACTCCAAGGTGCCCCCTGGTCAAGAAACCCAGGAGACTATGACATAGTCATAGCAAGAGGTGGCTGCCTCCCCTCCCCTCTCTAGTACAGATGCCATTTCAGGAGCCTCTCAGAAGAGTCAAGCTAAAGGCTGTCACAGACCTGAGAGCTGGAGTTTGCATCACTGATGCCCGTCCTTCTGCACAGCTCTCTTCCCTGCCTGGCCCAACTGCCGGTCACTATGGCTCTGAACAGCTGAGAGTGACACTAACACACAGACCTCTGGCAGGAGCCAATGGATTGGCTAAATCAATGAGGCACAGTGGGTTCTCTTGGGGGTCTCTGCTAGCCGGAGACATCGATGGGCCCACCCAGCAGCCCTCTGCCCTCCAGGTATCACTGTGAGGCTGGCAGGAGCTTCGCAGGCGTTTCCCTTTCTCTGAATTTCTGTCCTCTCAGTGCAGCTCATCTAGCCTTTGCCGGGCTTACCATGGTCCGTGACTGCTCCTTCCTCATCACCCTCCCTGCTGCTGCGGAGCCTTCATCTGACAGGAGCGCAATTCCATGACACTACAGAGGCCAGTGCCCTGCCCGTCCCCCACCCTCGCTCCCTGAGCTCGGGCTGCACCGGACTGCTCGCGCTGCCCCAGACCCTCACCCCTGAGCATGTTCTGTCACTGTGCATGGCCCTGGCAGATGTTGGCTCCTGACCTTCATCTGTTCTCATTTACAGTACATTGATTTTGTTAGGGGAAGGGAGATCAATGCCCTTGAAAAAGATAAATTTTCCAGGATGCCTTGTTGCTACGAGTGATGACACAATTCTGGCCAATGGGATATAAACCTTTTTAGGCATTCTTTGCTCCCCGGAAAGTCCCTGGTGTGATGCCCATGTATGAAAACCCAGTTTACAACCAGGAGTATGACAACCACATGTCAAGGAACCTGGCCTGGAAGACAGAAGGAGCCAGGGCTTTTCAGGACTCCCTTGAGCCCTCTGCAGGCCTACCTCCACACCCTGAGCTATGAGAAAGTGGGCTTCCATCTAAGGCTTGCATTTAGGTTTCTGGTACATGTGACTGAATGCAGCCCTAACTCATGTAGACCCTCATTGCAAAACCTACCCCTCCAGGGCTGGCCAAATAGCTCAGCGGATTAAAGTGCCTGCAAGCAGGCTCAGGGGCCAGGGATTCGATCCCCAGCCTGTGGTGCCAGCCTTGCCCCTGGGGCACTGAGCCAGCAATGGAGACTGGGCATGGTGGCACACGCCTGTAATCCCAGCTCTTGGGAGGCTGTAAACAAGAGAATCACTATGAGTCCATCTAATAGTGAGACCCTGAACATCCTGTAGACCCTTCCCTAAAATGAAAAGAAAAAAACCCTACCCCTCTGTCACTCATTGCCCAGGTGGGTGGCTTCCCCACCTCTGCTCTGTTGGCTCTGGCCTCTCTCAGTGCAGCTGTCCCACCCACAGCCTCAGGTAAAGACGCTTGATAAAGATTGGTACCAAGGAGTACCTCAGGAGATGCTTGGTAAGGATGGGTGGACACAGACCAGGGTTGGCCTCTGCTCCTCAAGATCTCCCAGCATTGCTGCTCATTGAGGATTGTTTGTGATGATTCTACCTTGGGTGTTTGATTAAATGACCATCCCCCTGAGTTTGTCCTTTCTGCTTGTCCAAATCCAGCAAGGCACACAGGACAGTGGTCCTGCCCTTGTCCTGAGGAGCAGGCCCCAGAGGGGACTTAGAGCTGGCATCCCGAGGGCCATGACCCCTGTCCTCCCCAGGACTGTTGGGTGAGGGGAAGGGCAAGCTCAGGGCCTTCTTGGGGATTCTTTCCTCTCTTTAGATTTCATGCAGCAGATAAGGTCATCTGGTTTCTTCTCCACCTCCAGGCAGGAAAATCCCACAGCTTTCAGAGAAGACAGAGAAGACTCAGGGTATCTCTTCCCATGCCAGGATGGGACAAATGCCAGGCCGCTAAGTCATTGAGGTTGCCCCTTGACTTGGTGGCATGTGTGTAGCCCCATCAGGGGGCCAGCCAGACGCTGGTCTGTGATCTAGGACATGTCCCCTGGAAGGAACTTCCCTACCGTAGGATGGGGCTAGAGGAAGCTCTTTGTGTTCTCTCTTCACTAATCTATGGGCTCCTTTGAGACAAAGTATGTTTTATTGACATACAGACTCATTCAGGGTACCTGGCTCAAATATGCTCAATAAGTATTTGTAGGAGGGAAGGAGGGAGGAAGCGATGCCTTAGATGTCAAACACGTGAGTAGCTAGGCGAGATCGAGCCCTGCCCCTGCCCAGCTCAGCCCACCTTCCCTGGAGCCGCTGGTCTCAGGTCTTCAGACCTGACTCGGCCACATCTTCCCCCCACACCCCAACATTTTGCATTCAGAATTCATCATTCACTGCTCCTGAAGTCAGCTGGGAATTTCATTCCAGCTTTTAATGAAATGGGCTGAATCCCAACCCTTCTTCTCATGGACTGATGGAATTAGGTCAGGGAAAGGATCCATGCTTCTTCTTTGGCCTATGTGAAGGTCCCCAAGTCTCTTGGCAAACAAGGCTGCAGAACAGGAACCTGAGATAAGTTGGAGGCAAAATGGCTCCTTCCTGTATGAGGAAGAAGAAGGCCACTTTTAAAGAAGGCTGGCCGGCAGCTGCACCAACAAGGCATCTTTGGGCCACAAAGAGCTTGGTGTCTGGGTGGGTGTGGCTTTCATAAAAGACTCCAGGCAGTTGTTGGGCACCAGGAGGCAGCCCTGAGCCTGGGGGCAGGAAAGAGAATGCACAGGGGCTCAAGACTCCAGCACAGGTAGGGGAGCAGGGCTGTAGGGGTCTCCTAGGCCAGAGGTCCAGAGGGGCATCCCTGCCTCACTCTGCGTCCTCAGAGACAGCCAAGGAGGACCTGGGAGGTAGCTCCAATCTTTCAAAAGAATAGTGGGATCTTTATTCTAAGGAATAGGCTGTACTAGAAGCTCCACTTCCTTTGCTTTAGGCTGGAATTAGATCAACACAGTCTCCTCCTGGGAACAGAAATGATTTGGTACCTGCAACTTGGTAGATAAAACCTTTCACAATGTAGGATTCTCTTTTTTTGATGTTTTAAAAGTTTGGCAACCTGAGATACAGCAGCAATACCTAATTCCCCAGATGAGATGGCTGAGGCCCAGAAAGGCCACATAGCTGGCCGTGGCAGCAGATCCCACCCTAGGGCCACATCGTAGCTGCTCTTTGGGCTACATGTGCCTTTGTGGTCCTTTGTCATTACTCTTGTCAATATGAAAAGAGAAAATGGTTCCACAATAAGAAAATGGCTTATTCTAAGGCAACACAAAACACCACATCCCCATATCAAGAGTTCCACAGGGCATAGTTCCCCATGGATGTGGCTTCCCAAACAGTGGAACACTTGCTGGGAGGAGACCACACAAACCGTTATGGTCCCCAAAGAAAATGGCGGGGGTGTTTAAGGAGGCAGACTACCAAATGATGCGGACTCTTTTTTTTTAATTTTTTTTTTTATTTATGTGTGTGTGTGTGTGTGTGTGTGTGTGGCCAGCTCAGCCCAGCGGGGGGCGGGGCTGGCTGGCATGTGGTGCTGGGGATTGAACAGCGGTCCCTGTGTTTGCTAAGTTTGTTCCAAGTAAGTGCTTTAGACCACCGAGCCATCTCACCAGCCTCATGATGCGGACTCTTGCACAAGATCTAGGTGTGGCTTTCAGTAAGGAAAGAAACTGTCCACAGACCTCAGGTGCCCACTTCTGCCCAGCTGCAAGGGTTAGTGGAGGGCAGAGGTCGATCAAGCTCAATACGCACTTTAAGATCCTGTCTAGTAGTCACCCAAGAAGCATTAAGCCAGGCCCAGAGGCCCACAAAAAATGTCTGTCAAAGGGCCCCAAATAGTCCAGCGTAATGCAGGCTTCTTAACTTATGGCACCTCATCTCCCTCCACAAGGTCAAAACAATGAACTGAAGGGCTGGCCAAATATCTCAGTGGATTAAAGCACCTGCGAGCAGGCACAGGGGCCAGGAGTTTGGTCCCTGGGCCTGCCGTGCTTGCCCCGCCCCAGGGGCGCACTGAGGCGATTGAGACCAGGTGTGGGAGCATGCGCCTGCAAATCCCAGCACTTGGGAGGCTGTAAACAGGAAAATCACTAGAAGTCTGATTTACCCACATATTCCCTGGGGTGCCCCACTCAGCCACCTACTGCCATCAAGATTATTTGTGTCCACAGCCATCTGGGGATGGGGTGTTAATGGAGGAAAGAGGGAGTCCCAGAAGCCACACCCGTCAGAGTCTTGTTGAGTTAAGCCACTAACAAATAGTGGCTTAACTGAGAAAACTGTTCTCCCCTTCCCCTCCCCTTTCCTCCCCTCCTTCTTCCTTCCTTTCCTCCTTCTTTCCTTTGTTCCTCCCTTCGTTCCTTCTTTCCTTCCTTCCCCCTTCCCTCCTTTCTTCCCGCCTCCCTCCCTCCCTCCCTCCTTTCCCTCCTTCCTGGGCAATAGGCAGCCTGCAGGGAGGCACTGGGCCAGTGCAGCTGCCAAGGTCATTAAGGAACCAGCTTTTTCTGTCCTCCTGTTTCATGGTCAGTGTGTGCCATTTCTCCTCATGGTTGCAGAGTAACTATTGTACTTTCAGTCACCAAAGCTAATTTATAGGCAAGAAGAAAGGGTGAAATGCAAAACAGAAAAGGGGCAAGCCGGCTGTTAGAAGAGCCCTAGGAACTGAAGCATCTTCCTTTCCTGCCTCTACAGAGAAGGTAACATAGAAGGGGACTGAGTGGAGCAGGGAGAGCCAATATAGCTCTGCAGTCAGCCCTGCACCCTTGTCCTCCCTCCCTGCCTGCCTTCCAGTTACAGAGGATGGTGACAGTGCAAGGTCCGTCTTCCCGCTGAGGCTGTGGCCCCATTGCCCTGCCCCTTTCCTTCCATTTCCTGCATCTTCAAGCTTTGCTGCTCTCTTGGATCTTACCACTCGTGTCTTACAGATGCTCAAACCATCCCAATGCTGGACCAGCAAAGAAGACAGAATCGGACTTAAGGGACCGTGAAACAATGTTGCTCAGGCCAGGAGCACCCAGAGAGAAAGAGACAAAGGTCTGCCATGCAGGTCTGCAAAAAGTCAACACTTTGTGGAGAGACCCTTTGAGCTGTGGCCACAGGGCCAGGTGCTCTAAGGCCAGCAAGTCACTGTCCCTTACAGTGGCCAGCCAGGACCTCTCTGCAGTGAAGGGTGATGTTCAATCTTTCAGGCTTTGGTTTGCTTCACTTTAAACTAAGGAATATAGTATGCCTGTGTGAAAGGCTAATCCTGAGGGAACAGTGTAATCACATACACAAAGAAAAGATGAATAAACGTGCGTGTGTGCTGTGTGCGTGCAGAGGGAAGAACGACGCCCCCACCTGTGTCCTGCATGCTCCGTGTCTACCACTGGGTGAGCAAAAGTGTTCTTTTCCTCTCTCCAGCCTTGTTCACATTCTATTTCTTTCTGTGCAACAGAGCACCTTCTATAATCAGCTCATCCACTCTTGAGGTTTCCAGTGGCTCTCAAGTCTGTATTTATAGCTCAGACCTCCATCCTGCACTCCAAAGCCACATGGCCACCTCCACACTTAACAGAAACACTGGGTAGACACAGCCACCTCGGCTGGAAATGCCTAAATGTGGCCTTGCTCTCACCCACATCTGGATTTCTTCCTCACCATGTCTATCTTAGTAGATAACGTCGTAACCCACCAGCTTCCCAAGCTGGAAACCAGAAGTCACTCACGACCCTTTCTGTCCTTCGTTCCCCAGACCTCATCATCCAACTTTGCCACCTCTCCTTCTCACACATCTGTGTCTCCAGTGCCACTTTCTTTGCCCGGCCCGCCACCTCTCACCTTTATGCCCCACGCTGTTTCTCACCCACTCTGCAGTTCATTTCCGTGTTTCCGTGCCTGTTAGGACCCTCCCTTTGCTCTAAGCAGTTGCGTCTCTAGCTCCACATCCTGAACCACAACTGTCTCGCTCTTTGCCAGATATTCAATTATCAGCACTTTTACAGTTGAAGGGCCAATATGACCCAGTTTTGACCAATGAAATGTGAATATGCATGATGGGCTTCTGAGAAAGCTCTGATTTTCTAGGACCAGCAGCAGTTGATAGTAATACTGTGCCGTCCCTCACTTTCCCACTTTGAGTAAGATTATTGCATCTGGGCCTGCAGCAGCCATCTTGTAACTATGAGGGAATAAACAAGGGGTAGACAGTGGGACAGAAGGGTACCACAGCTGGGCTGCTAACGGTGGCACAGAGCTGCCTAACCACCCCGAGGATGCCTAATTTTCTGATTTCCTGTAGGGAAATGGTAAATGTCATTATAAGTTTCAAGCTATTTTGAGGTTTCTCTTACTTGAGGCTAAAAGCATTTCTGACTAATATAATCTCCTAACGAGTCTCTTCGGCTTTGTTTGCGTTGTGTCCTATCATGCATTCTCAGACAGTATTCAAGGCAGCCTTTTACACACACATTTCTGGTGTTGACATTTCCTTGCCTAATGCTTTTGAAGGCTTCCCATTCTGTATAAATCACACTGTACAACCAGCTTGTCTAGTGGAACTCGAGTAAGGGTTGCGCCTTTGACTCACACTAACCACCAAGCTCTGCTCTGTTTAAAATGCCAGGCAGGTGGTGTCCCTTGTAGGCTTGAGGACTACAGTGTTCACTCAGCCCAATGGAAACAATCTGGCATTCAAATACCAAGATAAAGGAGGAGTCGGGCTGTCACAGGTCCTCCTCAGTGGCCACCCTGTGTGTCTCCCCTGTACGCTGGTCGCATTCACCGGTACATCCCCACCCGACCCTGTGGTGGCCCCCTTTGTTGGCCCACATCCTTGCACTGGCCATGGTGAAGAGTTGGAAGGGGGAGAAGCCCATGTCCTCAGAAGGACAGGTGGCTCCAGTCCACCCAAGCTCATAGAGCTGTGGGGTTTAGCTTGCACTCTTTCTAAAACATATCTCCCAGGCCAGAACACCTGGATACAGAGGGGCTTCGGGACTCAGCTGGACAGATATAAGCTCTTGAAGACCACAGGCTAAGCCCACTGACTGGCCAGGTCTGCTTTCTTAAAGTTCTCTCGGCCTCTGCACGGCAATGGGGGCCACGGCCTGCCCCTGCCCTCTTCATAGCACCAATGCTGCTGGGCTTCCAAGACTTTTCTCATAAGCATCAAATTCTTTCTCTGTGTTAGGTGCAAATGTGCCCCTTCCTCTGCCTGGGCATAGTCCTATGCTTTTACCTTGCTAATTCTTTGTTCTCTCAGGCCTCAGGCTAAGCGTCACCTCCTCAGATGTGTTTATCTGAGCTTCTGAGCATCCTCTTCCAAAAACCCCACATATGAAGCGTAGTCTACATTTGTCTCAACCAAGTAAAACTGTCTTGTTCATGGAATTTAGTAGAATAGTAAAAAAAAAAAAAAAAAAACAGGGCTAAATAATAATTTGGTTCCTAGTTTACTGCTCTCGTGAAAGTACCGAGCTACACCCCTCAGTGCACCCCACACACCTGCTGTAGGCTCCAGCCGCACACTTACTTTCCCCACCACACACCTAATCTCGTTACAGCACCATTACGTGTATACTTATCTGCCACTCTCTCTCAGGTTTGAGCTCCACTCATCTTTGTATTTCTCAAGCATTCAGCAGGCCTCCACGATGTTGACTTTATAAATGAATAAACCCGCGGTAACGGGAGTAGTGAGAGCCCGGAAACTGAAGATCGGGGGTGGAAGTGGTGATGTTAGATTTGGCTTCTTGGCCTGAGCAGAGAATGAGAGGATTCTTCCCATCTAACCTATTTGGGGAAGTGGATAGAGAGCCCTGGGCTTCTGTATCCAAGTATGTATTTGCCTATTTCCATGTAACTAGAAAAATATGGAAAACCCTTAATAGGGGGAGATGGGGCAGCAGACAGCACAGTCAGCAAGCCACAGGGGCTGTTCTCAGAACTTCCAGTGGTTTTCAACTATGCAAAGGGGCTGCGGGAGCCAAACTTGGTGGCAGAGGTTGGCAAGAGCTAACTGGTTGCACACAAGCCATGAGAGAAATTTGGGTTTTGCCCCTAAGAAGAAGACAACAGGGAAGATGAGAAGATGTACTGAAGAATGTGGAGTGTCCAGGCCCAGAGCTGTAAAAATGACAAATGGATTTTTAAAAATAAGACTAGAGGGACTGATAAGGTAGTTCAAAGGCCCTTGGGCACCTACGTGACAAGTGCAAGGTCCTGAGTTCAATCCCTGACCCAGCATCGCCATTGGGTACTGTGACACACGCCTGTAATCTCAGCACTCGGGAGGTTGAGACAGGAGGATTGCTGCAAGTTCGAGACCAGCCTGGGGGCTACAAAAGTGAGCACAAGGCCAGTCTCACCAAAAATAAATAAATAAATTAAATAAATAAAGACTTATTGCTTTATGGTGTCTACATTACTATAAGTCTTTTCATTTCTTCAAATTTTCTTGTTACTGAAGATGGTGTTTCTACCCTTTCCTGTGTCTGAATGAAGGCTGTGTGGGACAGGGGAAGCCACCCAGGTGGCCAGATGCCCCTGGACTGCAAGACTCATCAGAAGTAGGCGTGGCCTCTGGAACTCTGTGGGCAACCTGAGACGGCCCTCCAACCTTGCAGATGGTAGGGTGCCGACGGCTCAGGCATATCTGTCTGGATCTCAGGGTCAGTGTGACCCCACGAGCCCTCACACAGGAATCTGCTTCTTTGGAGCAGTGAGTCTGTGCAGGCTCTCATTGCAGGGCTGGCAGTTGTGCTCGAGGCTGCATGTCCATGTGTTTCTTCTGCAACTGTGCACTGATATGATTGTATCTGGTGTCCCATTACACGTGCTGTGTCTTAGCTACTTTCCTGTCTCTGGGGCACACTACGTGGCATCCACAACTCACAGGTAGCGAGGCTTATTTTGGCTCACGGTTCTAGTCCGTGGGCAGCAGGCTCTGAGGCAGCAAGGGCACAGTGAAGGGCATGGTGGAGGAAGGCTCTTCAACTCAAGAGAACCAGAAAGCCCAGAGGGAGGGGAGTCTGGGACAGGAATGGGGCCTTTCAGGTCCTGCTCCAGGAGGCTCTCCACCAACCAGCCCTGCCTCTACTGGTGTATTTAGCTGCCGAACTCATTCCTGGAGAGTACAGCGGCCCAGGAGCCCACCACCTCCAACTCGTGAGGCCTTGGTGGGCGGGGCATTTTTAGCAAAACCATAGTGTGCACCCAAGTGCTTCTATCAGTGCACTTCTCCCCGCTCACTCTTCGCTTGGGGGAGGGAGCCCTTCCCTCCTCAGAGTAGAGGCCTCCCAGGATCCAACCAGCTCTCTGAGCTGAGCCAAGTACCAAGTGCTCCCTGCCCCTGTTTCTCCCCCTTCATCCACCCAGGCCTGTTTCCCTGTCTTCTTCCTCCAGCCCTAAGAACAGCCAAGGCCTTTAACCAACAGCAGAAAAACACAAAATCAGGTCACCAGATGTGCTCCACGTGTTCCCTTGCTCCCTGGCCCTCCTCGCCACAAGCCAGTGGTTCCTCAGGACGCGTACAGCCAGCACTTGGCCTCCTCCCAAACCCAGCTGTGCCCTGCCGAGACTGGGGAGCCCACACCTACTGCAAGGCCCACCCGTGTCTCTAGCACCACGGCCTCGCTCATTTGCTCTGTCTAGACAGCCCAAAGCAACCAGGGTGATTACTCCCAGCCTGAATCCTGGTGATACATTTATGCCATGGACAATGCCAGGTGTCCTCCTGCATTGTCGCTGGTCATCTTGGTGCAAAACATCAAGGAGGTCTGTGCAAGGAAGGTCCCATCCGCACGCTGGAGGGCCTGCAGCTCACCACTGTTCCTGAGCCTGGCTGCCTAGAGTTGGCCTCTCCTGTGCCTGGACCTCGCCTGGGCTCTGGAATGAACAGCATCTGGGATTCTCATTGGAGGTTGTTTACCAGCCTGCTCGCATGGCAGATTAGCAGCCCACAGCAGCCTGCCCTGCCAGGGACTTTCAGGAACTATGTCTCCAAGTCAGCGTAGCCTCGCGCTGGCATGAGCCCACCCCCCCAGCCACGTGGATGTGACTCACGCGGGCTTCCTGAGCTCTGAGGAGAGCAGCCAGGACCGCCTGCATGAAGTTGGGCTGGGTTTAGTTCAGGAGCAGGGGACAGCCGCGAGTGCCTGCTGGGATCCGTGCTCCTCCACACGCTCCTCCTGCTCCTGCTCGCCAAGGTACTGCCACTCAGGCCAGATGCAGTCATGCACGCTCTGCAGCTCTGGAGAAAGTGTACCCTGCCCCCAGACTTCCCACCACAGCTCACGCTGCACTCAGCCCCTCAGCAAAAGAAAAGTGGATCTTGCCTAGCAAGCACAAGGACCTGAGTTCAATCCCCGGTTCTGCAGCACTCAAGAGTATGATCTTGGTGTATCTGCATCATCACCCCAAGAGACTATTTTCTTCATTTCAAAAAAAAAGAACTAGAGGATGAACTGATTGAAACAGAGCACGGAGGAGTTTTAAGGGAGTGAAACCACCCTGCACTATTGTCACAGTGACTACAGGCTGTTTCCCAGCCATCCAGACCCACAGGACAAACAATGGGGTGGGGGCTGTGTGAGCCCCAGACTGTGGTGACAGTGGCCTATCTGTACGGGCTCACCATTTGTGACAAATGGGCCACTGATGGGTTCCTAGTGAGACGACTGTGTAGGTGGGGGTGGCTACAGGGACATGCAGGGAACTGTCTACTTTCTATTTAGTTTTGCTGTGAACCTCAATTGCTCTAAAAATAAAATAGATTTAATAAATAAATACATTTTTAAAAATTCAACATAGGTGAAGTGGCTTTTTTATGATCAGATAAAAAGCGATTGATGTGGGTGTTAAATCTGAGGTACCTGCTCCCCACCCCACACCCCCTGGAGGGAGAGCAGTGAGCCACCTTGCTCCGCACACTCTTTAAGAGCTTCTCCATGTCTCATCTGCTTCATCCTCAGAGCCCCTGTATTAAATGTCTTGCATGTGCTCGTGCATGGACCCAGCGATGTACCAGGACCCCTGCCAATCACAGAACCTCACTCCAGCCAGCCATTGCCTGCCCCACTGCTGCAGCTGTCAGACTATAGCAGCCTTGAGCCTGACTCTGGCAGCCCAGTCTGGAGCACACAGTAGGGGTTCACAAAGTACCCAGGAGAGAGTGTGCGGGGAGGGTGTACATGGACAATGAAGCAAAGAGAAAGGCAACAGGGAAGGACAGGGCAGTGGGAGGGGGCATGGAAAGAGAAGCAAGGGATGGAAGGAGAGAGGAAGGAGAAAAGACGGCACAGTGGGGCAGAGGCCAAGGTAGGAAGAAGAAAAGGCTTTGTGGTGCCTGATTTTGTCTTCTGTCTCCTCGCCTTTAGTCTTCTGGGGACCCGAAGGCCAGGCCGTCTCAGCTACCTGCCTTCCTGCAGGCAAAAGACTTTGTACCAACTCCCCCAGGCTGGACTGTGTGCTCCCTCTGAAGTCTTTAACCCTTAAAACAAGAACTGCCCTGCCCTTTCCACAAAATAAACGTGGTACTTGGGCAAAAAAAGAAGGGAGAGAGAGAAGTGGAAAACTCTTGGATTTGGAGATTCAGCTGACTACCCTCCATTGGAATAAAACCTCCTTCAGCCCCTGGCCGAGGGGCAGGAGGCACAGCCAACAGTAACACTGGATGCCAGGGTGTGGGGAGGAGAACAGGAGATGTTTCAGAGGAGTTGGCATGGGGGAATGACTTTGCAGTCCAGGAGGACAGAGATGGGCTTATCTCTGGAGACTGAATCCCGCTACCCTTCCTGGTCTCCAGCCAGCCAGAAGCCATCATCCGAGGTGTGGACAGGACACCGTCCTGTCCCAGGAGCTCGAAAAGGACCAGAGCAGGCAGGCCCTGGGGATACCCTCAGCAGCTGCTTCAGTGCCTGACTCGTGGAATGTACCCCAAAGTGTCAGCCAGGGAAAGAACCAACGAGTTCTCCTGTCCCAAGGAATAGACTTGACCTCAGGCCAGACCCAACACATTAAGGAATGGAATGTGTACCCTGAATACTAGGTAGAAGCAAAACTCCTCTGAATGAGGGGCCTGTGGGGTGGCAGCACAGTGCACGCTTGGAGCCAGGTGAGCGTAGCTGGGAAGCAGCCCCAAGGAGAGTGGGGGGCCTTCACAGGTACAGATGGGAATCATTTGGCTAAATCAGATATCAAAGTGGGAGGGGTGGTTTGGGCTAAAACCAAGGGAGAGAGCAGGAGGTTGATGGTCAGGGCTGGGACAGGTCTCCCTGGAGGGAGCAGAGAGCAGTCACCTGCCCCCCACGATGTGGACAGGTGTTGTACAAGCAGCACTGGTGTTTCCAACAACTGGGCAGCTGGAGGAGACATCTCCGCAAGTCACACAGGTCTTGAATAATCTCTTTGAGCCTTTGTTTACAGCCTGGGTTGCACCTATAGAGGTAAAAGGTAAAGGCTTAGAATCTGAGAGCGCAGAGTCCAAATGGATTTCCACAAGAAAGGACAGAGAAGAAGGGGAAGAAACTGGGAGCTATGGAAAAGACTGGGGAGGGGCTGCCCACTGGCGGGCAGAACAGGCTGCCCTTGGGCTTTTTCTGTTTTGTTTTTTTTCTATTCCGCTTTGTGAGACAGGGAGATAGGAGCAGCTGTGGAGATGGGGCAGGGGAAAGTTCAACAGGCTCTCAATAAAGGTTGCTGGGGGATGTGCGCAGTGCGTCGCATGAGGGAACGCGAAGCCCGAGGCAGCACTAAGGCTTCTGGAGCTGAGCGAGTGAGCCCTTGACGTTTAGTCTGCTGCAGGAGACTGGTGCGGAGGAAACAGAAAACACTCCATTTTCTTCTAGTTTCACCTTCCCGGCAGAAGACATCTCTTATCCTGTATTGATTCTCCCCTTCCTTTCTAATAGCACCACAGTTTGTTGTGCAGACAAAATAAAGTACTTCCCAGACCCCCTTTCGGCTGGGAGGAGCCCTGAGGCACTGCAGATGCTGCTGGAGGACAAGTGGGAAAGCCTAACTCTCCTGGGATAGCGCTTGCTTTTAGCTATTTCTTTTTGCCTCTTCCTGTCTGGAGCTTGTGACAGGAGACAAAGCGAACACCATGAAGGATGAAGGACGATGGAGCAGAAGGGCTAAAGGAGATGCCCTGCGTGATCGAATTTCCTGCCCAGTAAAATGAAAGAGAAGCCAAATAATGTGGATTCTGCCACCGGCCAGGGTGCAACCCCCCTGGTCTCACGGTCCTCACCATGGCTGGACTGCTGTGAGATAAGACACACAGATCTCAACTACAGCAGCAAAACTGTGTGGGTAAGGGTATTATTCCTAGCCCTGGCTTCTCCGGGCCTGGTGTCTTAGAGACATGGGACCTTCATTCCTCTAGCTCTGCACCCTGAGGTAGGACCACTGGCCACATTTTAAGTGGCAGGACTTTGAGTCCTCAGGGTGTTCCATGACTGGGCAAAGGCAGTAGGAAGAAGAGTCATGAAGTTTGCGGTTACTTGCCTTCTCTCGTCCGGCATAGGGACTTCCACAGCACCCAGCCTATAACCTATTCTCAGCTTCATTTTCTTGGGGTTGGAAGAAAAAGAAAGGAAAACAGTAATGGCCAAGTTTCCTGAGGGCTCTCAGACTGGTTGTTGTGCCCTAGACAAAGGCCAATTCTTGGCCAACCCCTACAAACACACATGTACACACACGTGCACACACGCACACATGACAGGCCTTTGTCCCCTCGTTGCTGCCCACTCACTCATTTGCCAAATTTGCTTTCTTGTAGGAGCCTTCAGAGATGCCCTGGAGTTGCCAGAAGCCCTGAGTCCAACTCCTGGCCTGGTCTCTAACTGCATGACCTGAGTTGGATGTCATACCTGCTCACCTTGGAAGTCATCTCCTGGCTTCCGGCTCAGACTCTTGCAGCTTCCAGCACGGAGCTCTCAGCCTTCGGTCATAGACTTTCCAGCCTCTCATTGGAGACCCATCAGCCTCCTGATATGGACTCACACAGGCCGCTATAGTGAGCTCCACACCGATTCCCAAATCCTTCAGTCTCCAGTGTGCAGGCAGATCCACTGCGCTGTTCCTCATCTGAACCTGTTGTGGCCTTGTAAGCCCATCTGGCAAATTCACATATATTTGGATAACTTGTGTTCTGTCGGTTTCTCTAGTAAACACGAATATATTCCTCCAGCCAGGCCCCACCCCTGAACAGCACATCCAGCTACAAATTCATCAACGGATGGATTCACTAATGAGCACGTGACCACATGCTCCTACTACTGCCCAAAACTGGTTGTTGATCCCTGTTCGAGGGCCAGTCCTCCCCATCTGCCACTTGCACACACAAGCACATATGGGCACTTGTCTGCTCTGAACATAAAATTCCACCTCTGAACCTATCAGACTTTTGTAGGACACCTTCTATCTAAACCTTAACAGCCATACATTCTTGAAGACATCTTCTCAGATAGGAAGCCCATCACCCCTATGGCCTGGTCAGTCTAGCAGAAAGAAAACTGTGCCCCCAAGGGCCCCTGCTGGTGACATGTATGTTTAAGACTATGATATTTTGATTCACAAAGAAACTTTTCTAGGCTGGGGTATGGCTAAGTGGTCAGAGCACTTGGTGACATGTGCCAGGCCCTGAGTTTAGTCCCTAGTACCACAAAAGCAAAATAAGACTTTTTCTGGTTGGGCCTGGTCCTAGCTTTACCGCTCTTTCTGCACAAGAGAGATATTGAGAGAGAGAGAGAGAGAGAGAGAGAGAGAGAGAGAGAGAGAGAGAGAGACAGAGACAGAGAGAGAGACAGAGAGAGAGACAGAGAGACAGAGAGACAGAGAGACAGAGAGAGACAGAGACAGAGAAACAGAGAGAGAGAGAGAGACAGAGAGACAGAGAGACAGAGAGACAGAGAGAGA